>NW_026897937.1:0-397950 GCF_033153095.1 Gastrolobium bilobum | reverse complement strand
TTGTTAAGAAGAAGGACGGTAGCATGAGATTGTGCACTGATTACCGTCAGTTGAATAAGCATTTGGACTCACTAATGCTCCGACGATGTTTATGGATTATATGAATCACATATTTATGCCGTTTCTGGATCAATTCGTGATTGTGTTTAGTGATGATATCCTGATATATTCCAAGAGTAAGGAAGAGCATGAAGGTCACTTGAGAACTGTGTTGCAAATTCTCTGAGAGAAACAGTTGTATGCAAAGCCTTCTAAATGTGAATTTTGGCTTTCTCAAGTGCAATTTCTGGGTCACGTTATTTCTGCTGATGGAGTGGCGGTTGATCCTAGCAAGATAGAGGCGGTTATTGATTGGGAGAGACCCAAGACGGTAACGAAAATAAGGAGTTTTCTGGGTTTGGCTGGTTATTACCGAAGATTCATTAAAGAATTTTCGGCCATGGTGTTGCCATTGACCCGTTTGACCCGGAAGGATACTCCATTTATTTGGACGCAGAAATGTGAAGAATGCTTTCAGAGCCTTAAGGAGAAATTGACGACTGCTCCGGTGTTAGTACTTCCCGATCCGGAAGGTGAATTTGAGTTATACAGCGATGCTTCTAAAAAAGGATTGGGTTGTGTGCTGATGCAGGATAGGCGAGTGGCAGCGTATGCATCAAGGCAATTGAAACCGCATGAAGAAAATTATCCGACCCATGACCTTGAGCTTGCTGTAATTGTTTTTGGATTGAAACAGTGGAGGCATTTCTTGTATGGAATGAAGTTTGCCATATTCAGCGATCACAAGAGCTTGAAGTACTTGTTTGATCAAAAGGAATTGAATATGAGACAACGACGGTGGACCGAGTTCCTGAAAGACTATGATTTTGAATTGAAATATCATCCTGGCAAAGCTAATGTTGTAGCTGATGCACTGAGCCGTAAATCTGTGAGCTTAGCAAGCATGATGATTAGAGATTATGATGTGATTGAGAGGTTCAGAGATATGCAATTATCTAAAATCTTTCCATGTAGAATTTGTGGCATCGAAATTACAAGCATTGAAAATGAACTGATGACCAGAATTAAAGAAGCTCAACTGCGAAATGAAAGTGCTAAACGACTGAAAGGTCAGAGTGGTGTATCCTGCAATGATGAGGGTATACTATTATATCAGGGTCGTGTTGTTGTACCTAGGCAGTTGGCGGAGGAAGTAATGACAGAGGCTCATAAGGGTCATTTCACAGTTCATCCGGCTACAAAGATGTATCAGGACCTAAAGATTAATTTCTGGTGGCCTGGTATGAAGAAAGACATTGCTGAATTTGTCTCTAAGTGTCTTATTTGTCAGAAGGTCAAGATTGAGCATCAAAAGCCTTCTGGTATGTTACAACCTCTGGATGTTCCTGAATGGAAATGAGAGAGTATCTCCATGGATTTCGTAGTGGGATTGCCGCGAACACAGGCTAGTTATGATTCTATATGGGTGATTGTGGATAGATTGACAAAATCCGCACACTTTTTTCCAATTCGAGTAGATTTCTCTGCTGAGAGATTGGCTAGGCTCTATGTGAAGGAGATTGTGAGGCTTAATGGGGTGCCTAAGAGCATTGTTAGTGATCGGGACCCGAAGTTCACTTCTCGCTTCTGGGGAGCATTGCAGGAGGCTCTTGGCACTCAGTTGAGACTGAGCACTGCTTATCACCCACAGACGGATGGTCAGACTGAGAGGACCATTCAGACGTTGGAGGATATGCTGAGGGCTTGCACCCTGGAGCAGGGTACTGCATGGGATCGATATCTCCCGCTGGTTGAGTTTTCATATAATAATAGTTTTCATGCTAGTCTGGGTATGGCTCCCTACGAGGCCTTGTATGGCCGCAAGTGTAGGACGCCTACTTGTTGGTCAGAGGTTGGAGATACAGAGCGGTTTGGATTGGATTTTGTTCAGGAGACTACTGAGCAGATCAAAATGATTAGGGATCGTCTGAAAAAGGCTCAGGACCGTCAGAAAAGTTATTATGATTTCAAGCACCGGCCTCTAGAGTTTGAGGAGGGAGATCATGTATTCCTAAAGCTGTCACCGGTTACGGGTGTTGGACGAGCCCTGGAAGTGAGGAAGCTGAGTCCGAGATTTATTGGACCCTACCAGATTCTTCGTAGGGTGGGACCGGTTGCCTACCAGCTTGCCTTACCTCCTCAATTATCAAATTTGCACGATGTATTTCATGTTTCTCAGCTGAGGAGATATGTAGCTGATCCTTCTCATGTGGTTCAACCTGATAATGTTGAGATCCGGGAGAATTTGAAGACTCATGTTGGGCCACTGAAAATACTCGAAAGAGATGAGAAGAGGCTGAGGAATAAATCCATTCCTATGGTGAAGGTCCAGTGGGAAGGAAGGACGCCTGAAGAGTCCACTTGGGAGCGGGAGGACGAGCTTCTCCGACAATATCCTGAGTTTAAGGACAAGTATGTTCTTGATTTTGCGGACAAAATAGCTAAAAGGTGGGGTGACTATAATAGCCCTAACCTAATTAATTAGTAAATTACATGCAATTAAATAATTAAGCATGTATTAGAGAGTAAAATTAAGTATAAGGTCTAATTAAATGATTTAGGGTCACTTTTGAGGTAAAAAGTGTACTCAGTGAAAATTAAGGGGTATAAATGGGTGTAGGAAAAAGTACCCAAAATATAAAAATAAAATTAGAAATATTCCTAGAAAAATATTCCAGACTTTTGGGTAAAGTTTGGTAATTAATGGAGTCGAATAGATAGACGAACTAATACCCACATGTTACCACTTAACTTATGTTAAGTGATTTGAAAACAAAAGAAAGACCCATTGTCCCACCCAACCCGTCGAGCATCAGAGAAGAGGAAAGGAAGAAAGGAAAAGAGAGAGAAGGAGGGAAGGAGAAGAAGGGAGGAGGGAGTGCAATCCTCAACCAAATTTGACGATTCAAAAGCCTAAATCACTTAGAATCTTGCCCTCATCCTTAATCCAAGCTTGGTTCTTAGTGGGGAGTGTTGTGTGGTGAGATTTTTCCTCTCAAAGTTTGCCCCTTTGTGAGAGTTTGGGATTTTGGGAGCTTCAACCTCCATTGGAGCTTGAGGAGCCATCAATCCTTGGTTGTGTGACCATTGGTGGATTGAGGCATTTGGACCAACCGTGAGCAACCAACCATTGGAGCAAGCTATGGAGCTTGATTAGCTCTTGGAATAGGTGTGTTACTTGTAAGTCATTGTTGAAACCAAAGTTGATTGGTTGCTGAACTTGTTGGTGGTGAACAAAGGTTGAACTGAAGCTTTGAGGTAAGCCTTCGGACCTTGGGTGTAATTCCCTTGATTGTTCCACCAAGCCCTGAAAGGGTAGTGGTAGTTGATAGTGTATATAAATGCAATGAAATAGTTTAATGCTTTGTTATACGTATGTGTATGCATTTGGTGTGGCATAGGATGGTGTTTCCCTATGTTGGTATGTTGCATGACGATGCGTAAATCATACTTGGTAGTTTAGCTGGCCAGTAGGACTATTTGCATCTGAGTATCCTTAGGACAACTTGAGAGCTCGAGGGATTTCTCCTAGAGATGTTATTTACACTTTGCATAGATATGTATTTACTGCATTATTATTGTTATTGCTATTACACTGTTTTTGGAACTATGGGGTGGAGAGATGCTCCAAGGACCCCTGGTTTACTGGATATATTCGTATATCTCACCCCGTGTTGTGGGGACCCCCTTTCAGGTAAGGATGCTGCAGGAGCCACCAGTGGCAAGTGGCCATACTTGGACTAGTAGTGATGCATGAGGATCCTGTATTTTTTGATATTATACATGTTGTTTTGTGGCTCACATGTATAGGATTGTAATTAATAGACAATTGATAGATGTATGTTCTGTTTATTTGGAATGGACTTAGCCTATGCTCATGCCTTTGGTTATCTCTTTGTTGATGGGAGCCAAAGGAGTGATCATAGTGTTTTGTAAGCTAAGTTCCATGAATTGTGATGAACATGATTTGTAATTGATGATTACCTTAAGTTCATTATATGCATGCTCTTTATGTATTGGATTGTTGAGTTAGAAATTATATTAGGCACCTATTGCTAAATTGGGAATTGTTGAGAAAACAAAGGTTATGCTGCCCAAAATTTAGTATAATCCCTGAGGAGAGGTTGGATACGTGCTAGGGTTAAGTTATGAGGCATGAACCATTGAGGCTTGTCATGGGGATTCCCTTTTCCCTAGGTTGGGACTTGAGAAATGAGAGAGGGAGAATTCCCTGGCAGCGCGCTCAAGCGCCCAGGAGCGCGCTCAAGCGCCCAGGAGCGCGCTCAAGCGCCCTGCTGCCCCTGTGAGAGCCAATGCTCTCTGCCTCCTCGCGCTGGAGCGCCTAGAGTGGAGGCTGAAGCGCCCAGGGTTGGGCGCTTGAGCCCCCTGGTTCGCGCTTGAGCGCCGTTAGCCGCTGAAGGAGGAGATGCTTCTGCCACTGCGCGCTAAAACGTCCTAAATGGGGGCTTAAGCGCCCAGGATAGCGCGCTTGAGCGCCCTAGTGCGCGCTGAAGCGCCCATCTACACTGAAAGACCTGATGCTTTCTTCCTCCGTGCGCTTAAGCGCCCAGATGGAGGCTGTAGCGCCCGATAACGCGCGCTTGAGCGCCCGGTAGAGCGCTGAAGTGCGCGGGGCCTGTGTCCAACACACACTTATGTTGCTCTAATTTGTCATAACGCGAGCTACAGTGCTCCAAACGAGGTGCAGTTCGAAGCCACACGTAGCTAATGATTAGGATAAGACATTTAATAACTTTTGGTCTAAGGATATAAGAGTATGATGTTAAGCTTAATTTACTTTATTCCGCAATGTAATATGGTTATGATCACGCAATTGGGCATTATAAATTCGGCATGTTTTAAAATGAAAAATTTAACCGGATTTTAATTGAACCCATGTGATTGTAACTGCGCTTAATATCATAATTCGATGTTAACAAACCGGTTCTAGAACGGGGTGTTACAGAAGACTTTCATGAAAATACTATTGAGAGTGGATTACCAATTTGATCATAATTCTCATTTCTTTTGTGTTAATTTAGATCAGTTACATGCTTAATTTGATCCATAATACTGTTGGGCTTCCTTTTTCAATACTAAGCCCAAGCCCATTGAGAGGTTTTCCTAAAAACCCTAACCCTAGATCTCACCTCCTATATATATTCATTAGTTGAGGGTGGAGGCTAGGTTAAGAGATTAGAGAGAAAATTTGAGAGAATTATTTGAGAGATTTGAGCAAAGCTTTATGCTTTGTATTTGAGAGATCTCTAGAGAGAGTTTGAGTGAAACATCTCTAGGAAGGTTTGATTATCACCATTGTTGGAGAGGTTGAGTTAACCACCACATTGGTGAATCTTGATATTTGTAACCATTATTTTCATAGTGGATTTTTGATCTGGACTAGGTCCCGTGGATTTTTACTTCTTCATTGAAGAAGGTTTTCCCACGTTAAATTTGGTTGTGTTCTTCTTCTCTCTCTCTCTTGTTTTGTGTTTTTTGTTTTGATTTTTCGGCTGCGCTGCCCGACCTGGTGAAGTTCAGGCCGAGGTATTGCAGAGATCCGAGATCAGGATCTAGTTGATTGACTTCCGCACAAAGGCTACTTAGCCGAGCTTGAGGGAACCGATTTTTTCCCAACAGTGGTATCAGAGCCCGGGTTCGACGGGTTCTGAGGGAGACGAGGTGGAGACCAGTGGCATAACCAATGATGGAGACATGTTCATGTAGACCGTAAATAATTTCACCTATGAGAGACTGATGATGGAAGATCATCTCTACTGCAAAGATTTACATGAGCTCATTATCCTTGATGAGAGACCGGCAGGCAAAACTGATAAGGAGTGTGAGATCCTGAGTCGGAAGGCGGTAGCCACGATCAGGAAATATATTGATAAAAGCCTCTTTGAGCATGTGTCCGAGTTCACGAACGCGTATGAGTTGTGGATGAAGCTGGAGTCCATGATTCAGTAGAAGACTCCAAGGAATAAAGCATACTTGGTTCGCCGACTTGTGAAGCTTGAGTACAAGGACGACATGAGCATGATTGAACACCTCAACACCTATAAAGGTATTGTGAATCAGCTGTCAAAAGCTGAGATGAAAATTGATGATGAGATGCAGGCTTTGCTGTTGTTGAGCTCGCTGCCAGAAAGGTGGGATACTCTGATGGTGACTTTGAGTAATTCAGCTCCAGAAGAAAAGTTAAAGATGGATGTCGTGACAGACAGCCTCCTGAGCGAAGAAGTCAGGAGAAGAGAACGAGGTGTTTCAAGCACGTCTGAGGCCAACATTGCTGAGAACAAAGGGAAATCCGACTCCCGGGGTAGAAGCAAAAGCAGGGGTCTAGATCGTGACAGAAGAGGAAAGTCCAGAGGTCGGTAAAAGTCGAAATATGAGTTGAAGTGCTTTTACTGTGGAAAGACAGGCCATAAGAAGCCAGACTGCTGGACCCTGCAGAATGATGAGAAGAACGGCTTTGTGAAGCCGGATCAGATTATTCTCAAAAAGAGGGAAGACAAGAGCACCATTGCGGTGGGTGCCAACTTGGATGCCGAAATATTCCTCCTTGGTGAGGATAATTATTTGAATGTTGCATATGATGACCGCACCTGGATTGTTGACTTCGGTGCCTCCTTCCACGTTACTCCACACAAAGGTTTTTCTCCTCTTATCGAGGTGGTGATTTTGGAGTCGTGAAGATGGGAAATCAAGTGACCAGCAAGATTGTTGGTGTCAGTGGTGTAATTCTGACCACTGATGTCGGATGCCGACTTGTGTTGAAAGATGTAAGGCATGTTCCTGACATGCGTTTGAATCTAATCTCGGTAGGCAAACTTGATGATGCCGGGTTAGTGAACTACTTCGGTAGTGTTAGATGGAAGCTGGCCAAGGGAAACTTGGTCGAGGCCCGAGGTAAGAAGGAAGGCTCCTTGTACGTGATGCAAGGAAAGATTAATGGCGGAGAAGCCAATTCGGTCCGAGATGAACCTAGCTTGGAGCTATGGCACAAGCGCCTCGGCCACATGAGCGAGAAAGGGCTCCAAATCATACACAAGAAAGGACTACTGACCGGGTTGAAAGGCCAAGCGTTGGAGAGTTGCACGCATTGTCTAGCTGGAAAGCAACACCAGGTTTCTTTTGTGAGACCGGATCAACCCAGAAGACGCAGGTATATTCTTGACCTCGTCCATACTGATGTCTGCTCCATGTCAAAAAGATCCCTTGGAGGAGCTCAGTACTTTGTTTCATTTATTAATGACCGTTCTCGCAAAGTGTTTGGTATATTTGTTGAAGTCTAAAGACCAGGTACTCCAATCCTTTAAAGAATTCCATGCAATGGTTGAAAGGGAGACTGGCAAGAAGTTGAAGATGGTCCGATCTGATAATGGTGGTGAGTATTACGGCCCTTTTGATGCATATTGCAGAGTGGCTGGGATCCGACTTGAGAAGACGCCCCCAAGACTCCATAGTTGAATGGACTTGCTGAGAGGATGAATAGAACTATTGAAAAGAAGGTCCGAAGTATGTTGTCCAATGCCGGATTGCCGAAATCATTCTGGGGAGAAGCCTTCAAAACAGCTGTTGACTTGATCAACCTCTCACCATCATGGCCACTTGAAGGAGAAATTCCGGAAAAAGTCTGGACAGGTCGGAAAGCGACCTATAATCAATTGAAAGTGTTTGGATGCCGAGCTTTCGTGCATATCCCTAAAGATGAAAGGGCTAAACTTAATGCAAAGACCAAAGAATGCATATATCTTGGTTCGTCGAGATGTGAGTTCGGGTTCCGACTTTGGGATCCAATCAATAAGAAGATCGTGAGAAGCCGAGATGTGATCTTTCATGAGCATGAAAACATTCATGACATCTCGAAGCCTAAAGTCTGAGTTACTGTCAGACGAGAAGAACCCATCCCTCCTGTCCGAACTGAAGCAGGGGGAGAAAATCAAGAAAATGAAATTGATGACCAGCAACAAGCTGAAGATGACCAAGACATTCAGGTCCGAGTTGATGATGAGATCCGGGATGAGAATGATGAACCGGGTCCTCAAGCTGAAGAACAACTGAGATATCCAACTCAAGAAAGAAGACCCTCTACGAGATACCCGTCTGATGAATACACTGTTGTTGCTGAAGACGGTGAGCCTCAGAATTATGATGAGGCTGTGACGAGCTCAGAGAAAGAAGAATGGAAAAAGGCAATGCAAGACGAGATGAAGTCTCTGCACGAGAATCAGACTTATGAGCTGACCGAGTTGCCTAAAGGAAGACGAGCTCTGAAAAACAAATGGGTCTACAAGATTAAGAATGAAGAGAACGGGCAGAAGCCGAGTTACAAAGCCCGAATTGTAGTGAAAGGCTGCAATCAGAAGAAAGGAGTAGACTTTGAGGAGATTTTTTCTCCTATGGTGAAAATGACCTCGGTCCGAACCGTGTTAGCCATGGCGGCTTCAATGGACCTCGAGGTAGAACAAATGGACGTGAAGACGGCATTTCTTCATGGTGATTTAGAAGAAGAAATATATATGGAGCAACCTGAAGGATTCCAAGCTCCAGACCAAGAAGACTTGGTATGTCGGTTGAAGAAGAGTCTCTATGGCTTGAAGCAAGCACCTCGGCAGTGGTACAAGAAATTTGAATTCTTCATGACTGATCATAAGTTTGAAAAGACAGAAGCCGACCACTGCGTATTTGTGAAGAGGTATGAGGCCGGAGATTTTCTGATTTTGTTGTTATATGTTGACGACATGCTTATTGTAGGGAAAGACAAATCGAGGATAGCCGCCCTGAAAAAGGCGTTGAGCTCGTCCTTCGCAATGAAGGACCTCGGCCCTGCAAAGCAGATTCTCGGAATCAAGATCATCCGAGATAGACAGAAGAAGCTACTGTGGCTGAGTCAAGAGAAATATATTGAGAAGATTTTGAAGAGATTCAGCATGGACAAAGCCAAAACAGTGAGCACCCCCTTGCCGGACACATAAAGCTGAACCAGAAGCAATGTCTGAGATGATGAAGGTCCCTTACCAATCCGCTGTCGCAAGCTTGATGTATGCAATGGTTTGCACTAGACCCGACTTGGCGTATGCTGTTTGAATGGTAAACCGGTATTTGTCAAACCCCGGCAAAGAGCACTGGGAAGCAGTGAAGTGGATCTTCAAGTACCTCCGAGGTACGACCGACTAATGTCTTCGATTTGGAGAAGGCAAAGCCGAGTTGCAAGGATACTCAGATTCTGATTTAGGGGGAGAAGCCGACTCGAGGAAGTCGACTATAGGATATTTAATGAGATTTGCCGGAGGAGCTGTCTCTTGGCAATTAAGACTTCAGAAATGTGTTGCACTATCGACAACTGAGGCTGAGTACATTGCCGCTACTGAGGAAAGCAAAGAGATGCTGTGGATAAAGAAGTTCCTCATGGAACTCGACCATGATCAAGACAAGTACGAGTTGGGTTGTGACAATCAAAGCGCAATCCATCTTGCGAAGAATTCGACCTATCACTCCCGCACTAAGCATATTGATGTAAGGTATCACTGGATTCAGGATGTGGTGGAAGGTGGAGAGCTCGAACTCGTCAAAGTGCACACTGACCAAAATTGGTCCGACATGATGACGAAGCCGGTTCCAGCAAGAAAATTTGAAGACTGCTGTGAAGGAGCCGGGTTGATGCTGAAGCCGACGCATTGAAGTCGGAGGGGGAGATTTGTTGGGCTTCCTCCTTCAATGCTAAGCCCAAGCCCATTGAGGGATTTTCCTAAAAACCCTAACCCTAGATCTCACCTCGTCTATATATTCATTAGTTGAGGGTGGAGGATAGGTTAAGAGATTAGAGAGAAAATTTGAGAGAATTATTTGAGAGATTTGAGCAAAGCTTTATGCTTTGTATTTGAGAGATCTCTAGAGAGAGTTTGAGTGAAACATCTCTAGAGAGGTTTGATTATCACCATTGTTGGAGAGGTTGAGTTAACCACCACTTTGGTGAATCTTGATATTTGTAACCATTATTTTCATAGTGGATTTTTGATCTGGACTAGGTCCCGTGGGCTTTTACTTCTTCATTGAAGAAGGTTTTCCCACGTTAAATCTAGTTATGTTCTTCTTCTCTCTCTCTCTCTCTCTCTCTCTCTTGTTTAGTGTTTTTCGTTTTGATTTTTCCGCTGCGCTGCCCGACCTGGTGAAGTTCAGGCCGAGGTATTACCGAGATCCGAGATCAGGATCTTGTTGATTGACTTTCGTACAAAGGCTGCTTAGCCGAGCTTGAGGGAACCGATTTTTTCCCAACAAATACACAGTATATAATGGAAGCACACCAGGAAGGCCAAACAAAATATAATCGTTAAGATATTTAGGGATGAGGATAAGTCCTATGCCTTATCAAGACTATTGGAGTACATGTTGCAATTTTCACGGGGCTCTGTATACAAGCTTGATGTTAATGATTTTTGTTGATAACTGGCTAGACAAAAGACATAAAGTGTTTTGTTTGGTGTTTTGGACATTCAAACAATGTTGTGATGCATTTAATTATTGCAATCCATTGATTCAAGTTGATTGTACTGGCTTATATGATAAGTATCGAGGGACGCTGTTGATTGCAACAACATAAGATGAAAACAATTATGTGTTGCCAATTGTGTTTGCTAGCGGGTCAGGTGAGATCTTTGATAAATAGTCACGATTCTTGGAAATTATAAGTATGCATGTCACCCAAAAGGAAGGCATATGTCTTATTTCTATTCATCAAGCAAGCATAATATCTGTGGTCAATAATGCGATTCTTGGTTGGTAGTGTCGGATGCGTGAAATGTTTTTTGCATAAAAAACATTGCAAGTAATTTCAACTACAAATTCAAGAATTTTAAACTAAAGAAATAACTGGTTAAGTAAAGTATAGAAGCTTATTTGTTATATTATGTATGTGTAATTAAATTATTTAACTATAAGTAAAGTTTATATATTTGTATGCAGATTATACCACTTCAAGGATTGATTTTAACAATGGATTGCAAAGTTTTCAAGATACTAGTCCACAGGTTGATGAATAAATTGATTGGATCCGTGCAGAGGAGTGGAGTATTGCATACGATGCTAAAGGTCCCATATATTGTCATATGACAATTAACTTGTTGGAGTGTATGAATGAAGTTCTTAAAGGTGCCTGAAATCTTCCCCAAAATACCTTAGTAAAGCACACTTACAGTACTGGTTTCATACTTTCAGCTGCATAGTCAACAAGCCCATGAGGAAATTGACAAAAGTAATGTTTTCACTCGTAAGTTGTTGCAAGCCTTTGTCACTAATCAACAATTATCATTGATTCACTAGGTTAAAAGATATGACCCTTCTGTGAGTAAATATGAAATGCATAAGTCACACAACCAATGAACCCAGAGAAACGATCAAACAAAGGCAGTTAGCTTGGCAGAGCACATTTGTTATTGTGGAGATTTTACTGTCCAGGCATCTGTGCAAGCATGTAATAGCTGCGTGTGGAGCTCTACATACTGATGCCATGAAATAAGTCGATCCGATGTAGACAACAATTTATTAGGTTCAGTCACATTCTCTAGAATGTTACCCGATCATAAATGTGTCATATGTTCTTCTTGGTGGTGAACCAATTACAATCCCTAATATACTTTTGAGACGTACGAAGGCAAACTGAAGGTAACTCGTGGTACATATAATGAGGTGGACTTAGCTGAACCATGTACATATCAAAGTAGATGTGGGTATTGTAAGCGAGTGGGACATAATAGACACACTTGTCCTGCAAAACGTAACCAATAGTGATTGTATTTCATAGACTTCATATGTGTTGAGACTTCGGCAAGTGCACCAGTCGTACAAGCAATATAGTGAAAAAGAATGGGGTTGTCGTTCCCACGAGGATTGATATACCAAACACTAACTTATCTACGCGACCAAAGTTGGATCGATCTGTAAGGTTTTGAGAATAATTAAACCCCAATTCCATGGTAATTTAATCTTTTACTCTATTCAAAACCCTAATCCCTTAGTGATCTTTCCTAGAGCAAGCATTAACAGCAAGAACCACAAAGTTATAGGATTCATAAGCATATGCCTCGATCATACAAATCCTAGCAATTAATCAATCGGAATCAAAACACCAACATTTTTATTGTCATGCAAGATTCATATGTTCATCTTTGGGTGATTAATTCATCAACAAAACTAGTCATGGGGAAACAGATTAATTGCATAACATTGAAAATAAATATCAAATTACATGAAAAAAATAAGTAAAATTAGGAATTCATTAGTTCAATCTAACCCTAACTACAAAGAAACATAGCCTGACATAATTAGGGAAACTAATAAAAGAGATAAAAAGAAACTAAAGAAAAACACAAAGATCGAGGAAACTGCTCTCCACAATGAAGCCTTGATTGTTCCTCCGCCTTCTTCGCTTCAGAACAGAGCTCCTCTGCCTCCCAAGAATTTTGAGTTTTCTCTGAAAATTAGATTAAATACGTGTAGGAACCATAAATTTGGGAGAAAATTCTGTAATGGGTCTTAGTAGGGTCGCCACCGGGCGTTAAAACGGGATGGAGTGCGTTAAAAGGAACTATTTTGGCAGAAAAATTTGATTTCGTATTTTGGCTGTAACATGAGCTATACTCGTCCAATTGATGTGATCTTAGTCTCGTTGGAAAGATAAAAGAGAGATCTACAACTTCTATAAAGAACATGGAGTAAATACCCTTTTTGGTCCTCAGCAAATTTCACGATGCCCGTTTTAGTCCCTAGCAAATAAAAAGGTCCATCGTGACCTCTAAGAAATTCAAAATGGATCCATTTAGTTGAAATCGTGGTCCCTCACAAATTCAAAAAAGACCCATATTAGTACCTAAAAGGACTAAAATGGATTCATTTTGAATTTCTTAGGGACCACGATGGGCCTTTTTATTTGTTAGGGACTAAAACGGGCATCGTGAAATTTGCTGAGGACCAAAAAAGGTATTTACTCAAGAACATGTGATCCAAATCCATCATCTTTTATGCTAAAATTTGGCTGAAAAATAGTTTTAAGAAGATTTTCACTAAATGGTTGCTCCTCATTTATCGCTTTAAGTCTTTCTAGCTTAACCATTGCTCCAATGCTCCGTAATAGCAATGTAAACCTGAAACCAATATATTTTTAATTCAATAACACATAAAATTATAAAAATTCAAGAATCTTTTGCATTTGACAAAATGTGTTATGATCCCAACCATTCACAATGACATTTACCATACTTTTGCATCTAAAAACAAGGTGTGTTTGACACCTAATAGTATGTTATCGCTGTAATAAAATTGGTCTCATTAATATAGTAATGTTATTGTTATCATGTGTTGCATATATGCCAGTATGTAGCTTGAACACAAACATGTACCTAGTGTCCAAAATATGGGAAAGGAAATTTCTTGTCATTTATGACAAAGTTCAAGAACGAGGAATCAAATTTAAAAATGCACTTAGACATACAAATTGCACCAAAATTTCAATGGCGAACTATTTGAGGACAAAACTAGCTAGAGAGATAAGAACAAAAAAAGAACACAACTAGGTTTTAATAGACAAAACATAAATAAAAAATAAAGTAAAGCCCTTTTTGGGTGCCTAACAAAAAACATGGTCCTCACTTTTGTCCCTTACAAAAAAAATTAGTCGTCTGGTCCCTATGAAATTCAAAGTTGATTCATTTTGGTCCTTTTGAAGGATTAATGTGGGTCTTTTTTGAATTTACGAGGGACCACGATTTCAACTAAATGAGTCTACTTTGAATTTCTTAGGGATCTCAAGACTAATTTTTTTTGTAAGGGATTAAGAGGGGACCGTATTTTTTGTTAGGGACCCAAAAAGGCTTTATTCTAAAAAATATTTGAGGAAAACAAAAGTAAAGACAGGTAAGAACACAGTTAGATTTTGGGACAAAACTTCATTTGTCATAGAAAAAAGAACGATTGATTTTGTATCAACGAAATCTCATCATCCATACATAATGAATTGGTTGATATATTCATATTATAATTACATAAGGATAAATTATTTCTCGATAAAAGTAACTATATCTTACAAGATAGTAAGGTGTAATTTCCAAGAGAAAGTTTAAGGAGTGGAAGACGAAAATTTCTTTAGTGCTACGGATGCACCGAATTTTTATTGCATCTTTCACTCACAATGTGACATGTGTCTTACTTTTTATCAAATCACTGTCTCACTTGATTTTAAAATAAATTATTTATTAATGATTTGAAAAAAGTAAGACACGTGTCACATTGTGAGTGCAAGATGCATCGAAAACTCAGTGCATCCGGAGTACTAAATATATTCTCGTGGAAGACGCCTTCAAGTGGAGTATAAAAAATAAATGGGTATCTAATCATATTCAATCATTATTTATCACAGTATAAACATAAAAGTAACTACAAAAAAACTAGTATTTGGAGGCGATTCCTTTAGCATTTTGAGGCGGTTCAAACTGCCTCTAATTACTTCAACAGGCAGTTAATGAACCGTCAAAATTACCACCATCACGAGTCAATCAGGGCGGTTTTCATGACCCGCTGGAATAATCGCCTCCAAATGAAAATCTAAGTCGATTATTTTAACCATTGCCAAAAGATATTCTGAGGCGGTTATTATAACCACCTCCAAAATACATTCTGAGGTGATTATTTTAACTTCTTCCAAAAGACATTCTAAGATGGTTATATTAACTGCCTCCGAATAACGTCTAACCTCCTCCAAATAATGCCTCAATAATGTTATAATTAGGTAAGAGTAATAACAATTTTACAATTTTGCTTGTTACTTATTGCTAATAGTTCCACGCCAAAGTTATTTTCATTTTCTTTTATTTTCGAAATTTTTTTTAGAAAATATTAGAACTATTAAAAGTTAATATTATATAAATTTTCAATTTTTATTTTGAATTAGTTAAATATAAATAGCTTATTGAACTTTGCGAATGTGTGGCTTAGTGTGTGTTTTTATATAGAAGAAAATGGAGAAGGAGGAACAAGGGTCATCCAATGTGGGACTTCAAAGTGAAGGTGGTATGTTTTTTTCAAAGTGCAACAACCATCTTCCAAAATTTATATATGATATTAGAGGATTCAACTTAAAAATCTGAACGGTCAAATTAAAGTATTACAAGAGAAGAACACTCTGAATAAATTTGAGGACGATCCAACGGCTTAACAAAGAGATATTTCATTTTGAATATCACTGCGCGAAACTGTGTGAGCAAGCCCCTGTCCGCCTCCAAATGTAACAATTAGAGACAGTTATATTGTTATCTTCTCTGAATGTATATTAGATGCAGTTAAAATAACCGCCCACATTGAACATTTAGATGTGGTTACAGTAAAATCACCTCTAATTGCTAAATTTGGAGGCGGTTATACCTAAATTGCCTCTAAATGTTCAATGTGGGCAGTTATTTTAACCGCCTCTTATATTCTTTTAGAGGCGGTTACAGTATAACCGCCTCTAATTGCTACATTTGGAGGCGGTTATACTGCAACTGCCTCTAAATATCCATTGTAAGTAGTTATTTTAACCACCTCTAATATACATTTAAATGCTGTTATACAGTAATCGCTAAAAGTACTGCCTCTAAATATCATTTGGAGGCAATTTAAGCATAACAACTTCAAAAAAAAAAGGTTGGTATTTATCAAATTTCTTGTAGTGTATAGAACCCTATAGATACAGCTTGCTCCCTAAGAACATATGGGCAAATCACACCATCCGGAACCAACATCATAATAAAATTTAATATTGATGAGAAAATTGAATATTTTTTAGATTTAGTATATTTGCTAGAGACAATCTTTTAATTAAGAAAAATGCAAATTATTTGCTATCTCACCATCATTGTCCTTTCAAAGCTGAAGTGAAATTAAATGTTAATGGTCATATTGAAAGTTATTACGTCTACACTTTTGGTTTACGTTTCTCATATTTTTTGGTGAAAGATCTTTTCTTAATTATGGGTCTTTTTACAATACGAAATCTCCTATGAAAAATATTTGATTAATTGTGAAAAAGATACATCCAAATGAAGCCTCAGAGGCTTATATACAAAGAACAAAAACTAAACTAAATGAAGTAAACTAACTCAACTAAGGTAATCTAACTGAGTTAAGCAACTAATCAGTAACTAAAGAATAACAGAAAACTAACTAAGCTAACTGAGTCAGTTGTAACTGATACAGCTGGCTTTTAACTTAATCAGTTAAATATAAGTCACGTGCGTTCCACTAAGTTGCAATTGCATCTGCAATATCAATTGCATCTGCATCATCAGTGGATGGTGTTACCCCTCGCAAGCTGGACTATGAAGATCAATGAGTCCAAATCTATCAACGAGGCGTGAAAAAGAAGACGGATGAAGAGCTTTGGTGAAGCTATCAGCCAACTGCATCGAAGAAGAAATGGGAAGGAGATGAATGAGGCCAGCTTGGATTTTCTCACGCGTGATGTGGCAGTCCAGCTCAATGTGCTTTGAGCGTTCGTGAAAAGAGGGGTTGTGTGCCAAATAAATTGCAGATTGGTTGTCACAATAGATGGAGGCTGGACGAGAAAATGGAAGGTCAAAATCATGGAGTAGAAACTGTAACCATTGCATCTCAAAGGTTATATTGGCAAGCGCACGGTACTCAGCCTTTGAAGATGACCGAGAGACCGTTGTCTGTTTCTTGGACTTCCACGATATCAATGAAGGGCCAAGAAATGTGCAGAACCCAGTGATGGATCTCCTAGTATCAGGGCAACATGCCCAATCTGAGTCAGCAAAACCAGTGAGAGTCTATAAAGGGAAGCTGCCATTTCTTTGTAAGATGAAAAGAGTATGATCTGCAGATGATTGGCTATAACCCAAAGAAACAAGAGCAGTGGTCAATCGAGAATACCACTGCCTGCTTGCCTGTTTGAGGCCATAAAGGGATTTTTGCAATTTTCATACTTTATGGGAACTTGAGACTTGGAAGCCTTGGGGCACAGTCATGTACACCTCGTCATTTAAGTCACCGTGTAAGAACGCATTGTTCACATCCAATTGCTCCAAAACCAGTTCTTGGCTGCTGCAATGGCAAGCAACATGCGTACGGTTGTCATTTTTGCCACTAGACTAAAATTTCAAAGAAATCCACTCCCTCTATTTGTGTATAGCCCTTAGCAACAAGACGGGCTTTGTGCCTTTCTATAGTGCCATCGGCATGAAACTTTATTTTGTAGGCCCATTTGCACCCTATAGGATGCTTTCCTGGTGGTAAGTCAACCAGAACCCATGTATGATTCTCTTCAAGGGCAGTGATCTCCTTTTTCATAGCTTCTTGCCAACAATCAAACTTAGCAGCTTGTGTATAAGATTGAGGCTCACTGTGAGATGTCAAATTTAGACAGAAATGCTTGTATGCAGAGGCACATTTGTTATAACAGATAACATCAGAAATAGGATAAGCAACATAAGAGTTTGAGGGATTACCTGAACAAGGCTGATTTGACACTGCTGCAATAGATAAGCTACAATGATAATCTCTCAAGTAGCTAGGTTGTTGATGTAGCCTATTGGAACAGCGAGGTGGATCTTGGTGAGCTGGAATAGCTATAAGAGGATCAGGAGTGGGTGTGATAGGATCAGGAAGAGTTGGGATTATATCAATTTTTGAAGTTTCAATTGGTATTAGGTGGTCACATGGTTCAGGATTATAGGTAGGAATGGAGGGAATAGTGTGTATAGCCTTGCTGTTTACAAAGGGAAAACATTGTTCAAAAAATATTACATTTCTGGAAACAAAAATGGAATGTGAAGTGGAATCCAACAAAACATATCCTTTGATCCCTTCTGTATACCCGAGAAAAATGGATTTTCTGGCCATTGGGGAGAATTTGGTGTGACCAGACACATTAGTTGAAGCATAACACAAGCAGCCAAAGACCTTAAGGTTAATAAGGGATGCTGGTTGCTGATATAGAAGGAAATATGGGCTATTGTTCTTTAGTAATGGGGTGGCCAGTCTATTGATTAGAAATGCTGCATGTAGTACAGCATAAGACTAGTAAACTAATGGTAATTTGCTTTGGAAAATGAGAGCTCTAGCAACATTTAATAAATGCTGGTGTTTTCTTTCGACAGTGCCATTTTGCTCAGGTGTCTCAACACAACTTGTTTGATGCAAAATGCCTTTTGATTGACAAAAATCTTTCATGGAAAATTCAGATCCATTGTCACTTCTGATAATTTTGATAGAAGTGTTGAATTGATTTTCCATTAGCTTAACAAAGCTTTGAAGTTTTTCTCGGGTTTCAGCTTTTGATTTCATGAAAAGTGTCCAAGTGAACCTTGTAAAGTCATCTACTATAGTTAAGAAATATTTGTGTCCATGTATGGAGGGTACTCCATATGGCCCCCATATATCAACATGAATCATTTCAAAAGGTCCTTTAGTTCTGGTATTACTTATAGGAAAACATAAACGTTTCTGTTTTGCATATTGACATGCATCACAAGGTGAAGTGTGAACATTGGGAATGAAAGGAAATTGTATTGACATTTGCTTTAGAGTAGTATGAGATACATGTCCTAATCTAAGATGCCAAAGTAAAGAGGTATCAACAACACTAGGTACAACATTATTGACAGAAAAGTATGGAGGGGTACAAGTTTACAATGGAACTAATAGCTTTTCTATATGGCTTATTATGGTAAAGGAAATGCTGATGAGAGATCTTCATTATGTATAGTCCATCTACTGCCTCAGCTAAACCAATCCTCGCTCTGGAATGGTTCTGTTTAATACAACAAAAGAAATCATGAGAAGTGAGATAACAGGGAATGGTTTTAGTCAATTTTGTAACAGAAATCAAATTGACTCGAAAATTAGGAACATAGAGGACATTAATCAAAATCAAATGAGGAGAAAGGTACACTGTTCCTGTAAATGAGGCTACACTTTCTGAGCCATCAGGTAAAGAAATAGAAATGGGAGGAATTTTGTGAACGTTAGAAAAAACTGATTGAACAAAACATATGTGATCCGTGGCTCCAGTATCAAGAAGCCACTGAATCTGTTGTTTACCTGGTTTGCTAAAGGAATCTGCATTGAATGCAGAAGTTTGAACATGATTAGAAAAGGACATCACTGCATCTGGATTGGCAGTTGATGAATGTAATGCATCTAACAAAGTTTCATATTGTTCATGAGACATGGAGACTCCTGAATCTTGAACATCTCTTGAATCTGGCACAGACTCATGCATACCAGACTCAAATGCAACATGATTTGCCATATTTCTTGGCTTGAAACCTGGAGGGAATCCATGCTTTCGATAGCATGTGTCAACAGTGTGGTTCTGTCTGCCACAAAATGTACACATTTTGCCATTTCCTCGCCCTTGACCATAGGAACCACGACCTCTTCCTCCTTGGCCATAGCTTCCTCCTTGGCCATAAGCTCCTGTTTGGCCATAACCTCCTCCTTGGCCATAACCTCCTCCTTGGCCATAGCCTCCACGTCCTCTTCCTTTATCAGAATTCATAGCAAAAGCCTTTGGTTCAACAATGGCATCAAAATGCCCTTCTGTAAGCATCTGTCTTTCTTGCTGAACCACCATGGAAAAGACTCGATTGATGTTTGGCAATGGATCTACCAACATAATCTGTGATCGAACATGACAATATTGATCATTCAGGCCTTTCAAGAACCTTATGACATGATCTCTCTCTCTGTATGTCTGCATCTGTTGATATCCACCACATGCACACCGATTGGCACAGCTGCATGTAGGAAATGGCTTCAAATTATCTAATTCATCCCACATAGTTTTCATATCGGTAAAGAAATCAGTGATTGTTTTTTCTCCTTGTTGCATCTTGTAAATTTCT
Organism: Gastrolobium bilobum; assembly: GCF_033153095.1. NCBI lineage: Eukaryota > Viridiplantae > Streptophyta > Magnoliopsida > Fabales > Fabaceae > Gastrolobium > Gastrolobium bilobum. Next base: position 378,010 of record NW_026897937.1, on the reverse strand, counting down.
TCTTGCAGATCTGAAACACGAAAAATATCGGATTGTGAGAAATGATCCTTAAGATCTATCCAGGCATCATGAGCCTTCTCTATCCACAGTATCAATTTTGCAATGGATTCATTGATTGAGCGATGAATCCATGCAAGAACAATTGTGTTACATCTTTGCCAAGCATTGAACGAAGGATCCTCAGCAGGTGGAGGTTGAATGCTTCCATCTATGAAGTCTAATTTGTTCTTTGAGAGGAGCGCCATTGTCATCGCTCTTGCCCAACTGTGATAGTTTCTTCCATCAAGAACTGGATTAACTAACACCAACGCTGGACTTTCATTGGGATGAAGAAAGAAAATGTTAGCTGGATTCGTAAGAAAATCTGGAAGAGCACCTTGATTTGCCATGATCAAGAACTCAAAACTTTACAGCGGAAAGAATGGTGAGTACCAGAGCTTATTGCTCTGATACCATCTTATGAAAAATATTTGATTAATTGTGAAAAAGATACATCCAAATGAAGCCTCAGAGGCTTATATACAGAGAACAAAAACTAAACTAAATGAAGTAAACTAACTCAACTAAGGTAATCTAACTGAGTTAAGCAACTAATCAGTAACTAAAGAGTAACAGAAAACTAACTAAGCTAACTAAGCTAACTGAGTCAGTTGTAGCTGATACAACTGGCTTTTAACTTAATCAGTTAAATATAAGTCACGTGCGTTCCACTAAGTTGCAATTGCATCTGCAATATCCATTGCATCTGCATCATCAGTGGATGGTGTTACCCCAAAAAATTGTTTTTCAATTGAAAATTCGTTTTATTTTTAAAAATAATGCATCAAACTTTTCTAAGAATATAGAACTTATTATGATAATTAGTATTAGTAATGTTTCAAATGTGCATAACTTCCTAAACAAAAACCCTTCATTATGTTGGATGAATTAACGATCCGATTGGAGCAGCAGGCCAAAAGTAGCTTTAGTGCCTGTTTGGATGAGTTTTTATTTTTTAAAAAGTTGTTTTTTTTTTTAAAAAAGTCCTTTTGAGAATTTTTAGATGTTTGGATAACAATTTTTTAAAAATGAAAAATTTAAAATAAATGTAAAAATGCTGCTTTTTTTTAACTAGTAGTTGGTTACATTTGAAAAAAAAGAGAAACTAAAAGATAATATAAATTTTTAAAATACAATTTTAACATCACCATATCGTACCTATTTTATCTCTCCTTATATCACTATCATGTTTTTTTAGTTAGGTCTTTCAACAACCTATCACTTTACAATCAAATATCTTCCTATAGCATTGGAGGAGTTTGTGGAATGTTTTTTCTGATATTGCAATCATATTCTCCAAATTTCATTTGCATAAATCCCAAAAATTTGTTAAAAAAAATTTAGAAATCCTTTTTGTAATTTTATATATAAAAAGTGTTTTATTTTTTATTTTAACATCCAAATAACTTTTTTTATATAAAAGTGATTTTCAGATTATACATCCAAACATAAAATAACTTTACCTTTTAAAAAAAAGTTTTTTTTTAAAAAAAAGCAATGTATAAAAAGTACTTTTTCAAAAGCTCAACCAAATGGTTCGTTAATTGTCATGTGTGTTGTAAATACGAACAAATTTTTTTGTCGTATATGATAGGCCACACAAGTCAAGTGGACGAAAGGAGTGGGGAGTAGTGATATGACCCACAATCTGCGTAGGTGTTGGAACACATGGTGACTGTTCCAAAAGGAAGAAAACAAGGTTGGTCTTGTTCATTCTTTGTCTATCCTAACACATCCATGTGCATATACAAGCTTGAATATCTATGTGGTTTCCAATATTACAAAAGACCACTAAAGTGTGGCGGCTAAGGGAAGCATATTTTTTGTTTTAATAGGTTTGAAAATTGAATTAACAATCTAGTCGCTAAAGTAAGTAATGATGTATTTATCAATGAGTTAATTTGAAGTGAACTATGATTTTAACTCACTAAAATTTAATATTGGATATACCTTTATTTGCTTAGTATAGAGACATTCACTTTAGAATTTTTTTTTCTTCCTAATAATCATATATAGTTAAATTTATTTATTTAACGAATTATTTTTCTAAGGAATAAATTTTGTAAGGTCAGCTAAAAAAAATAAAAAAATAAAAACAACATTTTAAGGAATTGATTTAAATAATTTTTAATGATGATTTATTTAAAAAAAAAAACTATAATTAGGACGAAAATAAGAGTAGTTAGTTAATTGCATGCTATGACGATGGAGTTCAGTTGTACAGATATACATGCTATAAGTGTACGCATCGTGTGATTGTTTGAATTCGTGCACGCACGTGTAAACTTTCCATCATGCAGCAATATTATGATAATTATAGTGGTACTGTTCATATAAAAAGTAATAGCAATAATAAAAGGGAAAAATAATAAAAATATGTAAATGGTGATTATTGTTGAGATATATAGTCCCACATTGATTGGATGGGCAACTAATATGGACTTTATAAGACCTTGGGCACTCCACCCCTTGAGCTAGCTTTTTGGGTGGTGTATCCCACGGTTCTTAACATGGTATCAGAGCCTCACCGTCCCCCGCTTTAAAAAAGTGGAATTAAAATAAAAAAAAAAAGCACAAAAAGGTAAACCAAAAATGGGCATGTGCAATTTCCACGCTTCTAGCCTAAAAGGCTCTTGCGTGAGGGGGCGTGTTGAGATATATAGTCCCACATTGATTGGATGGGCAACTAATATGACCTTTATAAGACCTTGGGCACTCCCACCCCTTGAGCTAGCTTTTGGGGTGGTGACCTCAAGGTTCTTTACAATTATTACGGTGATGATAAAACAAAACGTAAAATGAGAAGGAACAATCCCTTCGCCAACAGTGTCTCAACATTTTCAAATTATATCTTAATTAATATATATTCAGTTGAAGGAAATTATGCTTTCCATTAGTCATGCATATCTCAACTATTCATGGCTCAGTAATTTGTTGCCATGGATAGCTCCAAACAAAATAAAGCTCCTTTATGGTCTACATTCCATCCCACATAATGGTCTACCTTTCCTTCAAGAGTTTAAAATTTAAATGGGAAGTAGTGTAATCTGCCATTTCTGCATTAGCTTTTGTAATAGTAGATTTTCGTAGTTATTTATTTATTTATTTTTATTTTAAGGCGTATTTCCTAGACCCTTAAAAGCCTTCTATTATTGAACCTCTCTACAGAATTCAACAAACTGAAAAGTTATGGTCAAAGATTCTTTACTCCTGGTCTAAGACATGAATCTATTGGGGAATCAAACATGCCAATGCAAATATTGCATGTTGTACAACTTTATTGGTCTATATATATTGGCTTTAACATAAAATTGCAAATGTGTTCTGATAAGTCCATGAAATGAGACTTAAAATATATGGTTTTTAATATGAAAATGTAAAAGATATATACTCCTTGTGTTAATGGATACCCCAAATTACGTTGAGTTGGAGAGTTATTGCTTTAAGTGATAATAGACTTTATTTTTGTTTTCAGGCCCACATTCCAATACTTTATAAAGCAAAGAAGAAAAAAAGAAAAGAAAGAAAAGATAAGAAGAAAAGAAATGGGCTGGAATTTTTAATGCAAGCCAGAAGCCCAAGGAAAGAAAGAGAAACAAAGAAAGAAGAGAGAAAGAAAGGCTCAGCATTGTGAAAAAAAAGAAGAAAAAAGTTGAGACTTGCAAACCCAAGTCACAATCCCAAACCACTTATCCTGATTCATTTCTACAAATCAAACCAGCCACACATAAAGAAGAATCTCTTTTTTATTTTGCGAATCTGAGGCAGTTACGGGTTGATGGTGCGAAGCGAACGTGGAGTGGAAAGGTGCACATACGTTGGTTGATCTCATTATGTGAGAGGAGACACATGGATTTTGATCTAAAGGCTCACATTGTTGCTGCTTGCAAGGAGTAGAAGATATAAAGAAGCTATGGGTAAAGGCTTTAGAGAGCTTCTTCTTCCTCTTTTTCATTTCTCTTTTCCATTTTTTCTTTAGTTTTATTTTTACGTTTCTGGTATTGTAATGGAGTCTATTTTTTGTTTATTAGAGCATGTCAGTACAGTACCGAGGCTATTTCTGTGAATAGTACTCAGTGCTGTAGTTTAATTTTTCTACACTTTATTTTCTTTTGTAATTTTCATTTTGTTTGCTGTTTTTGTAGCTCAACCCTTATGGGTATGAGCTAAACCTTTGAAGGTTGGGTCTAGGTTACCCGAACCTCAGTAATGGATTATTGTTAATTTCTTTTGTTAAAATTTGATTCTCAGTTGTTTAATGCCATGCCTAGTATTTAAATATTCTGTCATTGAGGCCTGATGGTAGATGTTGTGTTAGGAAGTAGTCATCGAGAGGTGACTAATTCTGGAAATGCATTAAGCACATGGATTTGATTGTGAGAGCATTCAAGGGTTGTCACTTAGGGATAAGGGCAGCCACCATGTAACTTTGGACTTGTGATTCAAAAGTTCTCTCTTCATTTAGCACAGGGATATGTGAATGAAAGTTGTGGATAAAATGATTTTAAGGGATTAAAATCAACAAGAAGTGATCCTTTAACTGAGAATTGAATTTTAATAATCTGTAATTGTCTTTCATTCCAGTGCTGTTGGGAAAGGTAAACCGAGGCTTAACCTAATTTTCCAAGCATTTTCGCAAACTCAGTTTTCTTTTCCTTTGATTTTAAATTTTCAATCATCATTATGTTTTACATTTTTTCTTATATAAAAATCTTTTTACATCAGATACTTAAATTGCTTTCCTACTATTTATCATCCTTTAGCTCAAGAATTTAATTCAGAAAATTATAAAAAAAAATAGAGTAATGTGGTCAGTGCTATTTTGGATTAGTTTTGCTTTTATTTTATTTTTATTTTTACTTTCTTTTTAGATTAGATTCAGTTATAGAAATTACAATTTTCATTCAAAGTCAAAAACACCAAAGATCCTTGTGGGAACGATAACTGGGACTCACAAAAGCCCTATATTACTTGTTGTCGCGTATACTGGCGTGCTTACTTGCATAACTGTTAGCAAGGCAACATGTTCAATTGTAGTTTGGACTTTGAACACAAAAGGCGATATATATATATATATATATATATATATATATATATATATATATATATATATATATATTTCCTTTAACATAAAATTGCAAATGTGTTCAATTGTATTTTAGACTTTGAACACAAAAGGTGTGTATATATTGGCTTTCAATCCCTCATGTCACATAAAAGAAATTTGGTCATGCAAAGAAATATAATTATATATTATCCATAGTACATAGTTATAATATTAAAAGTTATTTTTATTCACTCTCCTCAAAAGGTTGTCGGTTGACGAGGGCAAAGACAATATATTTTAATATTATAACTATATACTACCCGTAGTATATAGTTATAATCTGTAACAAGACCAGATTTTTCTTCCTACAATATAATTCTTATATTTCTCTCTCTCTCTCTCTCTCTCTCTCTCTCTCTCTCTCTCTATATATATATATATATATATATATGAAGAATATTTTGACTATGGTGTAAAATTAACATAAAACATGCATTTAAAGTGCCTTAAAACCTTCAATAATTAACATCTAACTACTTGAAAATTGAATAAATGTGGTTATCTTGCAAAACAATCCAAAACCAAATTTCAAATAATTTCAATAAAGTTTCGTTCATTTTTAACGTTTAAGTACAATAATAGAACCAAGTGTCATTTTTACCCAAGCCTTTGCAACTTCGGGTATTTTGACTGAAATGCATCAATCCACAATATTAGTGCATGCTCTTCAATCCCAGTGGTTAATGATGCATGTGTTAGGAATGTGGCTTCCATACTCAAGAGGGGGGGGTGGATTTAGTATTACAATATTTTCGCAAAAGCCCCCTTATAGTTTCTAAATAATCATTTCAAGCAAACTTTGATATGTGAAAAGCTAATCAATGCATTCAAACAATCTATAATATATAATGTATCAAAATTATAGAACCTACTCTAGCACATACAAGATATCAAAGAAGCAATTAAAGTGCTAGAAATAAAGAGTTTAGAGTTTAGAGAATTGCATACACAATATATCCTGGTTCGGTCACCACTACTTGTGACCTACGTCCAGATTGAAGCCGCTCGATCAAATCTTTCACTAATATTCAAGCTTCAGGGGTGCTTGATAAACCTTTACAATCTTCAATGACTTCGGGTTCTTGGATACCTTACAATATCCAAGTGTACGAGTACTTGGCAACTTTACAATTCACTCCAAATTTACTTAGGTATTTGGCTACCTTTTAAACAATGGGTCTCACAACCCTTTCAACTCAAGAATACAAGGAAGGAAATATTTGGAAATGAATATACACTCTCAAAGTGTGGATATACAACTTGAAGCACTATGGGTATATGAATTTTCAAGATATGAGCTCAAATATGTTTGATCTTTGAAAGATATGAAAGAATATGCAAATGATAGTGTAGAAGCTCTCTAATCATCCTTAAGATGTGTAGGAATGGTGATCAATTCATTTTAGGGACATAAGGAATGTATTTATAGTGATTTTTCATAAAACTAGCCGTTTATAGTCGTTTCAGGCTTTCTGCCCAGTAAGTATTCAAATACTTTTCATGAGGTATTCAAATACTTCATTTATAGCTGTTTATAGCCGTTATAGACTTTCTGCCCAGTGAGTATTCGAATACATTTCGTGGGGTATTCAAATACTTCATCAGGTATTCGAATACATTATTCACTGCAAGAACACTGTTGTGTATTTTGAGCATAACTTGAGTTATACTTGTCGGATTGATGTGATCTTGGTCTCGTTGGAAAGATAAAAGAAAGATCTACCACTTTTATGAGAACACAAGATCCAAATCCATAATCTTAGATACGAAAAATTGTATGGAAGGAAGCAGCAAAATTAAGCAACAAATTTTAAGTTCAAATGTGTTCTACCTTGCTCCCAACCACTTTTTGTGAAAGATCTTGACTTGATAAATATATTTTGAAGTTATGAAATATGTCATGGATCTTTACCTTGGATTTTTCAAATTTCTTTCAAGTATATAAAGGTTATGATTATGCAATTTGAAAAACACGTTTACTTTGAGAAAAACTTTGAGCTCATGCAATGCAATCTATCACATACCCTCACAAATATTCTAAGTATGATTGTAGACTTAACTTCATGTCTTGTGTCTTGGATTTTTTCTTGAACTTGATGCTTTGACTTGTTGAATATGACAATGCTTGACACTTTGTTGGTTTTGATCATTTTTCACCATGGTTATAATATTGAGCTTCTCTTAGATGTTGTCTATGGTTTGTTGTCTTTGATCTTTGTGTTTCTCTTCTAATTATTCCTTGTTGCTCTTGATCCAATCATCTTGCCACTTTGATATGGCATTACTCTTCTACTGTGGCTACATCATAAATCTTCAATATCCACATATGGTTGATGTTTTTTGCTCTTGATCAAAGCTCTTCTCTTTTTGTTGTTGCCATTTTGTTATCATCAAAATATACCTTGTATCTACAGCATGTAAGTATGATGATCTTGGGCTATGCAGGATTTAATAACTGAAAAAAATGTATTCAAGAATATCTTTTGAATGCGAAAATTACTGAGTTTGGATTCTTGTAGCGGGCACTGTAGCGAAATTGATTGCAAAAGAGGGAAAACCGGCCACGTTAAAATTATGGGTAGGTGGGCATTTGACTATGGTGTAAAATTAACATAAAACATGCCTTTAAAGTGCCTTAAAACCTTCAATAATTAACATCTAACTACCTGAAAATTGAATAAATGTGGTTATCTTACAAAACAATCCAAAACCAAATTTCAAATAATTTCAATAAAGTTTCGTTCATTTTTAACGTTCCGATTAATGATATATATATATATATATATATATATATACATATATAGTAGGATCCTTTGACATCAGTGTAAAATTTAAAGTTTGACACCTCATCTAACTGCTGTTGGATCGAAAAAGATCAATGGTATCACATACTTACAAACCAGATTCGTTGATATTTTTTTGATCTAATGGCTCTCATATGAGGTGTCAAATTTCAAAATTCATATTGTGTCAAAGGATCCTACCTATATGTATATATATATATATATATATATATATATATGAATCAGAATATGCATAGTATAGGATCACAAGGCCTTAGAAGCAAAACATTACCACTAATGAATTTACATCACAAACAGTTCTTTTTTATATATACCGAACATAATTATCTAATTGAGACAAGTTAGCTCTGAGTATTTTTACAAGTTTTAACTCTTTGAGATAATTACAAGACTAATTTCAAATTGGGATTTAGTTAAAATTAAAGCTCCTCGTCTCACCCCAAATATATATATTAGGTTCTCTCCCCACCTATTCAGTCTGTATTACCAACTGAGCTATACTCATTAGATGCCAAAAGTTTTTTTTAATTAAAATATCATAACTCTGCCAAAATACCTTTGTGACACATTTCATACATATCAGATCTTGCTTTTGAAATTAATAACATATTTTCAAAATTATTAGCAGCCGCTAGACTTCTAAATTTTAGTTTATAATAAAAATCAAATTTCAAATTACCTACAAGAAATAATATATTAGACGCATTGAAAAATAATTATAGACTCCATCAATATAAAATTTCCCATATATATATATATATATATATATATACATATATATACACTGATGAACCCTTAGTTCATCATGGTTTTTAGCAGGAATTAGGATCAAATTATGTGATTAAATGATGAAAAACAAGGTTAATGTCCTAAGATGTCCTCAATTACAAGTTCAAGAGCTTTATTGGAAATTTGTATGATTCTTGTAGGAAAAGCAAGCTTGAAAGACAACTGGAGAAGGAAGAAGATTCTGGAGCTCAAGAGGAGAAAAATTGCCTAAGTGTTGAGCGCTAAAACGTTCACACTGAGCGTTTTAGCGCCCTGTTACAGAAAGAGGCCAAAACTTGCTGGTGATGAGCGCTAAAACGTCCACACAGAGCGTTTTAGCGCGCTGCTACACTAAGAAGATGGAAAATTGCTGGTCTTGGGCGCTAAAACGGCCTGCAATATGCGTTTTAGCGCCCTAAAGTGGAAAAAGATTCTGGTCTTCACCGCTAAAACGTCCAAATCAAACGTTTTAGCGTTGGAGTCAGTTAAAGTTAGTTGAGCATTCACCAAGTTTGGATGCTAAAACGGTCATTCCTTAACGTTTTAGCGTTGAAATCAGTTAAAAGCAGTTGAGCATACGTAAAGCATGGACGCTAAAACGGCCACTTATGGACGTTTTAGCGCCCACATTAGTTTTCTGTTTTTAATTGTAACACTATATAAGGCAAAGCCTTGACACTTAGAGGAAAATCTTGGGGGATCTGAACTCTCTCTCTCTCTTAAACATAGTCTGACTTCTCTCTAAATTCTTTTAGTTTTTGTATTAGGATTTCCTTGTAATAGTTTGGAGATTGAAGACTTTCAACATGGAAATGAAGTTTGTTTCTTCTTCTCTTATTTATTCCTTAGTCATGTCTGAGTAGAGTCTTTGTACTCTGAACGCAATGGAACTCCATGATAATATTATGTTGATTTGATTAATATGATGAAGTATTTTTCATGTGCTGATTTGAGATTTTCTGAGTTAATTATTTCTATCAATGAAGTAGTATAGAACAAGGATGTTTATATGACTTCTGCATTTGATAATCTCAACATCAGAATTCTAGTACTCAAGGGATTGATGCTGGAGTTCTGATGTAATCTTAAAACCTTAGTATTTCATGCATGTATTAAGAAAGAAATCACCAAGGGATTGGGGTTTCTGATTAATGTTTCTATCAGGGTAGTAAGGGATTACATCTTGATGATAAGTAAAAGGTTGATTAACATCACATGGAAAGGAATTCATCATATGATCAATTCTTATATGGTTTATCATGGAGGAAAGTTGTTTTCTGACTACTTGTTGTTTTTATTAATTCCTAATCCATATTTACTTGTGTCAATTTACTCAAAATCAATTTTCTGGTGACAAATTATTCATGATTTTTACAAACTCTTATTTGATTCAAATTAGTTTTCTATGGTATATTGGTGTTTGAACACAATTCCTCGTGGGAACGATCTTTACTCATCATTTTATTACTTGTACGACTAGTGCACTTGCTAAACGTCCAACATACACATATATATATACATATATATATATATATATATATATTAGGAAATTATATTTCCTAATGTGTTAGTGGGCTATATATTATATTAATAATTATATTATGCTATTTAATATATGTTGCTAAATCGACAAGTATACCGTTCGTTTCAAGTAATAAAGTGATAAGTAGAGTATCGTTCCCATGAGGATTAATGAACCAAGTACTAGTTTAACTATTCCCCTTAAGTTCGAAAATAAAATTGGTTGAGTTGCGAAAGGAATTGAATTTAGAATTCCAAAACAGAATTTAAAAATAATTAAATTTAAAACAGAAAATTAAAAACAATTAAGGTTGAACGCATGCAAGAAGATATCAAGAACGCGAGAAAATATTGATGAAAAATTTATAAAAAGTATAAGCCAGGATGCATTTCACCTCCGATCCTCCCTTATATTCCTATATTGTATTTTATAATCAAATAATTCGTTTGTTCAGTATAACACCTCACAATTTTAAATTAAGTATTTAAGCCATTAAGTGTGTAATCAAGTGATGGATTAGTGAAAATCCTAAAGATTAGGCCAAAATACAAAGAAAGGATAAAACGGTAATTAGCCAACACGCAACCCTAGGCAGATAAAAATTGAGTAGAAGGTCTCATATGGTAAAAATAATCCTGGAAATGGGTTCAGAACGAAAAATTGAGTGGATAGGCAAGTTTCAGAAAAATCAATGAATAGTGTTTTTCGCAGGTAAAAATACTGCGTTACGATTGCACCGTAAAACGTGCCAGTTGAATTTTGAGCTCTAGGTTTCAAATATGAGTTACAAATGGTCTAATGAGTTAGGAAATATGATTGTTGATGAAATTTGATGAAAGTAAGTCATTTTGGGGAAACGTGCCAACGGCGCGCGCGATAGCTTAAAACAGTGTTTTCTCCGAACAGATGGAGGACTCTGAATTCATCTGATCAAGCCTAATTAAAGTGGAATAGTTAATGTTAAAAATTAGAGTTTCTAAATAGGCTTTGAATTTACGGACGTTTAGTGGGAGTTTTGACAAGTTTTGAATCGTGTGAGGTGGCGTGGGACCCACCCCACTTGAAAGTCACTTAAACATATCATCACTCCACTATTCATCATCACCCTCACTCTCTTCTCTCTCCCCAAACCCGAGTCAGCCCCCCTCCCCCTTCATCATTATGCAAGTTTTTATTTTCTCCATTATTCACTCATTTCTCCACCAAATCACTTCATTCTTGTGTTGAAATTTGTTGGGAAGAACCTTCCAAACCCATTGATACCCTTCTTGAGCCTTGAAATCGCGTTTGGGAGGAGATCCTACCCATTTTCAGCCGCGACTTGGAGGGGAATTTTGGTGTTCATGGAGTTTTCAAATGCTCCAACTTTGGGTGAGTTATTTCAACATTTCAATGGTTGATTTGTGATTTAGGTTTATGAACCCTAAAAGAGGGATTTTATGATGTGTTGTGTTAGAGAGTTCAAATGGAAAATGTCTATTAGATGATAATGCCTTAGAATGATGTATTAATGCTAGAGACGCAATGAAAATTTTAGGTGAAATATGATGAATTTTAACTTAGAATAATTTGATGGTCATGACATGGAATTTTGGAAAAATGTGTTGTGATGTTGATAATGAGTTGTTGTATGATAGAATGATGATATAATGTGATTGGTTGAGTTGAGGAATGGTTGAAAATGGAAAGAAATCCTTTGGGATTCCATAGGGTAAAATTCGAACCTTTGAGGGAAAATTGAGGAATTGATGTTGAAAAATGATTTGGATGATGATTTATGTAGTTATATGGTGCTTAGATGGGTTGTGTTGTGGTTGGAAAGTGTTTGAATCAATGGGAAAAATTAATTGTGTTAAGAGACCTAAATGAGCCCAAAGTGAAATATTTCGCAAAACGATGCGTAAATGTCGTAAAACGGAAAAACGACGATTGAACTAGCCTCTAAGCAACCTAAGGAAGTGTTATAAAATGAGAAAGAAAATTTATAAAAATAAATCCCCAATTAACACCTATATGGCCGAACCTCCAAAGGAAAAATGGGGGATTTTGCGGTTTTCGCGTTCTGATGTAATCCGATGCGAAAATGACGAACCGACACTTGAATTGGCCTATTGACAACCTTATAAGACGTAACAAAATGAGAAAGAAAATTTAGAAAAATAAATCTCAAAATTACACTTAATGGCCGAACCATCAAGGGAGGATTTTTGTGATTTTGCGTTTTGATGATATTTGACGCGTACTGATGGATGTACGTAATTGTATAGGTTGCCGTACGTTGATTTGAATCCCGAAACTTGAACCTGGGAGTTACCCTTGGTCTTGGACCAAGTGGATTGAGGTATGTATTTAGTTCAATGCATGTATAATTGTAAATTAGCATGTATTGTTTGAATTATAAGAGATTCGGAATATCCTCTGTGTAGGCATTCTGCTGTGTACCAAGTTGAGGGATAAACTGCTGCGGAGCTAGTGAGGAAATTACTTAAGGTAACCTCTTGGTACTGGGGCTTGTTCCCCTTTTCTGTTCCACCTTGCTAGTTGATGGCAACGGTAGGAAGTGTGTATGAATAGTATAGAACACATGAGCATGCATGCATTATTGCTATGGGTACTTATGTACCGAGTCTCTGGCCAGTAGACAGTTTTATTAGCCTTCGGGCATTTTCGGACTTCCGCTGGATAGGTCTCCAGGAGAGAGTTCCAGTTGACTGTGTGTCATGGTGTGTGATCTGGGTAGGAGCACACTAGGAATGTCTTTGGCGTTTTGGTTGGTTTGGGCATCATGGTTGTGGTTTCTGTGAACACACCTTGGATGATACCCATAGGCTTATATATGCCCAGGGCGTAGGTGGAATTGGGGTTACCATCCCGTATCGTCGTAGTTTGTATCTTTATATCCCCCATTTCTCTAAATCCCTTGCTATATCCCGTTTTCAAAGTGGTTGTTTTATTCTATTGATATGCATCGAAGTCAACCATTGGGTGGAGTTTTCTCCAGAACCTCTTGGTTACTGAGATATATTCGTATATCGCACCTCGTCTCGGGGCATTTATTTCAGGAGGTAGCAGTGGAGCAGGAGCAGCGGGCAAGAGGCCCGTAGAGTGAGCATGGGAGTGCTTCATGTTTTGTATTTTGTTAGCCGTGTGGCCTAGGCTAGACTTAGGGCATGAACATCTCATATGTATGTTGTATGAGCTTCATTAGCATATTTGTTCATGCCATTTTGCCTAAGTCTAGTAGTTATGTATTTGGTTATGTTGTCATTTGAATTTAAGTTGTAATATTGGAAGAATGTAAGTTGAAGTTTAAGTTTCAATTTGTAATGTGTAAAGCAATATTGTAATCATATTTGATGCATGACTATTTATGATGGAAGGGTCTTAGGCCTATTTTAGGGTATGATTACATGTATGATGAAAATATGCATGAAAAAAGTGTTAGTGATTGCAACTACTTAAGTATGATTAATATGAATTATATGCCTAATGACTATACACTGGATTGGGTTGTAAGTTCCCCAAGGCGTTGTTGGTCCTTGTGTGTGCCACCCACTGGATTATTACTGTATTATCATGTGTTTATTAGGTACATTTGAGGTTTAAATGATTTTTACAAATTTGGGATTATTGGAAAAACAAAGGAAACTCTGGCGAAATTTCTGTAGAATTGGCAGATTTTAGGCGAACTTCGGGAGAGCATATCTCCCTCCATAAAGGTCCAATAGGGACGTGCCATACGCCATTTTGAAGGTTGAGATGTCCGCTACCGTGTGTCAAAATTTGAGGAAATTATGGGTTGATCTTAGGCCTGAAAAAAATAGAGAAACACGGACTGCTCATGTGCCCTGCACCTGAGGCAGATTCTGGACCGGATTTGGGAAATTCATTCCCGCTTCTTTTCTCAGTCAAATTAAGCGTATAATATATAAAAATGAAGTTTGAGATGTCTAGTTTGTAGGATAAAAATTTGATAACAAATGGTTGAATGGATTGAGTGCAGTAATTCGAGTAAGGTGAGTGGTTTGGAGCTGTTTTTGGGGTTGTTTGGCTATTCGCTGATCCAACTTCAAACGGCGATAACCGGAGCAGATGAGCTCCGAATTGAGCGTATGATAGCTTGTTAAAAAGGGAATTAAGTAAGACAAAGATCTAATCCGAGAAGAAAGTTTGGTTGTGATCGGTTTGGTCGCAGAAAAATTAAGAGTGAAACATGTCCGAATTGGTACAAACGTAAAGTTTGGAAATTGGCTATGTGAGTTTATGGGAACTCCTTAGTAACTTATAATAAGTAATGTGAGTTATAAAAATAGTTTCAATAAGTCTTCCGCAAGAGTTTACGGTTACGGTCACAGCTTTTAATTATTACGCCTTTTTATGTTTTAAATGCTCGCGTAATAATCGGAATCGCATTTTTATAAATGAATTGCTGTGATTGTAACTGCGCTTAATATCATAATTAATGTTAATAATACCGGTGTACAACGGGCTGTTACATTCAGACAATTCAATATTTCCCTATAAAATAGTTGAACCCTAATGTCTTAGTGATTTTAAGCCTTTAACCCAATCAGAATTCTAATGTCTTAGTAATCCCTTTTGAATTAAGAATTAAACAATTGAATTATGAGTCTGCAATTTATGTAAGCCTATGTCTAGATCATACACAAATTGTTATTCTACCCTTGTCCAGATTAAAACCCCAATATGTCTATTGTGAATTCTAACCCTCAAAGCCCTATAATTTAGAGTGATCAGTTCTAAACAGGATATGAAAAATTAAACCATGTAGAATAAAACAAGCTAATTAATTAACTTATAAAATATCAATACAAAAAATATAAAGGATTCACATTGGGTGCGTGATCCCAACTACAAAAACAAACTAGCCAGACATAGCTGGCTTACACAAATTAAAACAATAAAAAGAATTCATACAAGCAATAAAGAAAAAGAAGAAGAAGATAGAAGATCAATGGTCTTCGGTCTTTAACTCCGTCAGAATCCTGATCTCCGGCGTGAGCCTCCAAGAATTCTCTCCAGCCAAAGATTCCTTTTCTATGAGGTCTGGGTCTCTATTTATAGAGTTTATGCCTTGCTTAGAAATCTTGATCAAATCTTCAATAAAATCTTCAATAGAGTCTTCACTAGAATCTCTAATCATATCTTTGAATCAATCCTTCAAATCTTCTAATCATATCTTTGACCAAATCCTTCAAATCTTCTAATCATATCTTTGACCAAATCCTTCAAATCTTCCCTCTTTTTAATTTAATGGAAAACTTTCCTTAAAAATATTCAAACGAAGATTTGATAAGATCTCCAATGATTCAGAAATCCAAAGAAACTCTACTTGATATCTCCAATTTATCTCTTTATTGAGCTGAAATTACTGCAAAATATCAGAAATCTTATGAGAATATTATTGAGAATAAAATAACAATTTAATTATAATTCTCATACTTTTTAATTACTTTTAAATCAATTTCACACTCATATTGACCCTTAATACATAGTAAATTGGAGACACATCAAAAAATTCCCAGATTTAAACGTTGCTGTCCTCAGCAATGTACTAGATCAAAATATAAATAAGGATGAATTCTGTGGAGAGAAAACATGAAACACAATTATCTTAAGAGATCAGACTGCTATGCATATATAATTTTCTTGTTGAAAACTCTAAACAATGCTTTTCAGTTTTATCAAGAAATTCAGATCATAACTTGAATGTTCCTCACTAGATAAATATATAACTCTCATCACTCTAGTGTTTGAGGGTTTCACACTTATTCCATCATTGTAGCAGTAATTCCATAAGCTTGAACATATTCTCAATTCCTTAGATTGAGGAACCCATTTGACATGCATAGACTAATCAAAAGGTCTTTGATTGGTTATAACTTGGCCTAGTTTGGGGGTAAGAATCTTTTGGTCAGAGGCTGATTAATTTGAGAGACTGAAATCCTGAGATTTTTGACATTACTTCCTTCCCAGTCTTTTAATTATGCCACATTTCATCAATTTAGGATTCTTTTCCCTTTTTCACTACCTTTTTTTTCTTTCCTTGTTTGCAGATATTTTCTTTCTTTTCTCTTTTGAGCTGCATTTTTTCAGTATTTTTGCAGACCATTCTTCTGTTTCCTTTTGCAACTTACTTAACTTTTCTTTTGAGAAGTACCTTGACTTTTTCCTTTGATCAGCATTTCAATCTCTTTCAAGGTGTGTCAATAGAGAAATGGTTAAATAATTTTTCATCAGGTTTTTGAATAAATTGGTCTAAGGCTCAAAAGAGGCTATCAATGGAATTCTTTCTTGGTAGGCTATTTGGCCTTAAATTAACAAGAATAAACATGCCTTTATCATGTCAGTAATGCATACAAGCCAGAGAAACAAATCAGGTTCTAGAAAACTACTACAGTGAGGCCTCTTCGAAAAAATATTTCTGTTTAGGCTCAAATCCTCGCAGTTATAATTCAAACTAGAATCTAATTTCAAAATTTCACATCAAGCATTATCTAAGAATTTTCACCAAAATAGTTATACAAACGAGCAGTCATCATCCTCAGATTATAAAAACAATTAAATGCTCCATAGATATCATGCTTCTTATAATTCAATCTATTTAATCACTGAGTAAGCTTTGTAAAATCTAGGAACGCTTGTTCAGGAATTCACTATTTTTGGGTTTTTTAATTTTTTTTCTAAAAACTTAAATCAAAAGAATAATTGAATTAAGACAGCAAACATTAAATATATAAAAATGAAGGTTAAAATATCTCCCCTTTTTAACAGAAAAATTTCTGTTAGATGTCTCGGTTGTGTGATTCTGCAGTTAGCAGGTCTCGCATACAGTATGCGCCCAATTCTCAGATTTAGAATGTTGTTGTCCTCAGCAACTAACTAAACTAGTCGAGTGAAGCTAATTCTGCGTAGGTGGAACACACACACACTTGTTAAAAAGTAAACAGAATAATCATCAACTAATCAGTAAAAAGGAGATATACTCAAACCATAATCTAAAAACATCAAAAAGAAAACATTAAAGATAAATTGAATAAAACAGAAAAATGACTATTGGGTTGCCTCCCAACTAGCGCTTGTTTGACGTCACGAGCCTGACGTACCCTGTGTGATTACGGTGGTTGGAAGCATGCTACCATTGATGACCCAGTCTTCTTGATCCAGCATTGTGTCTTTCCAGGATCATATGCACGTGGGTGAGGAGGAGGTTTCTCAGAAACTTTAAGCTTAGGTTTCACATGTTCTTCCTTGCTCTTGGGCTTTTCCATCTTAACCTTTGTCTTGCTTTCCTCATTCCGCTGATGGACTTCCTTCCTGTTCCGTTCCTCAACCTTTTGCTTCGCAATGTAGTTAACTTGGTTTTTAGGTTAAGATGCAGGCAATAGAGCTTCATTTGTAAGTACCTTAAATATTACTTTCTCTCCATCCACGCACATTATCAACTCACCCTTAGGTACATCGATTAATGCTTATGAGGTTGCTAGGAATGGCCTCCCGAAGATCATATGCACACTGGCATCTTCATTAATGTCAAGAATAACAAAATCAACAAGAATTAAAAATTTGTTTACCTTGACGAGAACATCTTCCACAATACCATGTGCTTGCTTTGTTGAGTGGTCGGCCAGTTGAACATTCATCCTCGGGCTTGACTTCATCAATTCCCAGCTTATTCATCAGGGTGAGGGGCATCATATTTATGCTAGCACCAAGATCGCATAAGACTTTCTCTATTGTCGTCTTGCCGATGGTGCACGGAATACTAAAGCTCCCTGGATCCTTCAACTTTGGAGGCATGTTTTTCTGTAGGATTGCACTGCACTCCTCTGTTAGCGTGACAGGTTCTTCCTCTGTGAGCTTTCGCTTCTTAGACAATGTCTCCTTCAAGAACTGTGCATACGAAGGCTTTTTCTCCAGAGCTTCTGCAAAAGGAATGTTAATTTGCAATTTCTTAAAAATATCTAAAAATGTAGACATTTTCTTCCTTTGCTCATGTTGCTTGCTCCCCATAGGATATGGAGATTTCTCAAAACGTGAGAAATCTCATTGCTTCTTTTGAACTGCAGGAGGTTGCTCATTTTCTTTTTCTTTGTCTTCTTGAGTGTGCTCATTCTTCCTTGTAGAAGCTTCCACTTTTTCTATATCCTCGCTTTTAGTAGTAATGACATTGCAGTGCCCCCTTGGGTTGATTATTGTGTCACTGGGGAATGTTCCAAGACTTCTCTCAGCTAATTGTCTTGACAAATGCCTAATTTGAGTTTCTAGATTTCTGATTGATGCATCTTGATTTTTATGATGAGTCATGGTCTCTTCAATGAACGCTTCAGTGGTCTTTGTCAACTGTATCAGTGCTATCTCTAATTCAGATATTTGAGTTTGTGGAATTGGAGGAGGTTGTAAATAGTTGTTGGATTTGTAATCCAAACCTCCACCTTGAATTTTCCTTTGGAAGTTGTTTCCTGGAGCATTGTTATGGTTTCTCTGAAAATTCTGTTGTGGTTTTGGTTCATACCAGATTCCATTCACTTGTAAAGCATATGTTCCTACCAATGTTGGGCAAACGTTAGTATCATGCTCACCTTGGAAATACTCACAGTTGACCAAGTCAACTTGAGCTGTAGAGAGTTGTAACTTGTTCAACTTTGCATTCAGACTAGCTATCTGTTGAGATAGGATCTTTTGTTCTGCAAGTGATGCATCATTGTTTCCCAACTACAGGATTCCCCTTCTTGGTTGAACTGGTTGAACCGTTATTGATGCGTTATCAGCCCTTGCCATGAAGTCGATCAGCTCTAAAGTTTCAGTTGTTGTCTTTTTTGCTATAGTCCCACCGGCTGCACCATTGACGACCATTCTAGAGTCTGCTGTCATTCCATTGTAGAAGATTCTGACCTTCTTTCCGTCTGGCAGATCATATGCGAGGCACTTTCTGATCAATTCTTGGAATCTGGTCCAAGATGCACATAAAGTTTCTCCTGGTTGTTGAGTGAAGTTGGTGATTTCATTCACCAACTTGTTGTATTTCTCCCTAAGAAGTGCTTTGCGAAGAATTTGGCTGCTAGCTCGTCCCACGTTCTGATGTTGTTGAGGGCTTGTCTGTCCAACCATCTAAGAGCTTTCCCTGTTACAGCAAAAGGGAACAGTCAGAGTCTAATTGCATCATCGGACACTCCGTTGTGCTTTATTGTGTCACAGATTCTCAGAAATCTGTCTGTGAAATCATGGGGGTCTTCATAATCTTCTCCGCCAAATGGGTTTTTCTCCACCAGAGTTATCAGTGCTGGCTGGATATCAAAATTATTGGCGTTGATTGGTGGTCTGATGATGCTAGAGTTTGGCCTTGTGAACTATGGAGCCAAGATTGACTCCATCAATTCTTCGTCCGGTGGTGGATTCAGTGCTGCCATCTCGGGTTCTGCTTTTGGCTCTGAAAGAGGATTCCTCTTGCTTCCTTAGTGGGTTAGCTTCCGGTTCTTCTCTGCAGTCTTCTCAATTTCTGGATCAAACTGTAAAGTTTCCTTGTTAGCTTTACCTTGCATAAAAGAGAGAAATCAAAAAAAAAAATGAAAAAAAAATAAAAATAAAAATAAAAATAAATAAAAGATAAATAAAAAATAAATAAAATAAAAAATAATTAAAAATAATAATAGTAATAAAAAAAAATTTAAAGGATGAGACGGTGATGAAATACAGGGGTGTGGGTTTAAAATAAAAATGGGTGGGGCCGTGAGCTTGGGATGGAAGTTGATGGCTGTGCGGTCGGTGTTGGTGTGGCTGTGGAGGGTTGTTAATGGTTGTGGTTTGGCCGGCGGTTGGTGGTTTCAGCTGGTTGCTGAAATTGGGTCTGTGGGTGGTCTGGTGATGAAACGGTGTGAGGGCTGGCTGGGTGTTTTGTTGGGTGTGGATTTGTGATAGATGGCTGGTGGTGAGAGGTGGGCTTCGGTGGCTATGGGTGTTAGTTGAGGGTTGTGTGGGTGGTTGTGGTGGCCAGCGGTGGTTAGATGATTAGGAAGAAGGTGGTGCGATGGTTTGGTAGTGTTGGCTGTCGGTGGAGGTGCAGTACCGAGGAAGATGATTGGAAAGGGGAGGTGGTCCACGGTGGTGCTTACCGGTGGTGGGGCTTTGGGAAATTGAAGATGATGGTGGAGACTTGGAATCTGACGGTTTCACAAATAAAAAATAAAATAAAATAAAAAAATAAAATGAAAGTTAAAAAAAATTAAAAAAATTAAAAAAATTAAAAAAAAAAACCAATCTCAAAGATCAAAAGTTAAGACTAATATTGGCGTAATTAATCCCCGGCAACGGCGCCAAAAACTTGTTGCAAAATCAGCAAGTATACCGTTCGTTTCAAGTAATAAAGTGATAAGTAGAGTATCGTTCACACGAGGATTAATGCACCAAGTACTAGTTTAACTATTCCCCTTAAGTTGAAAAATAAAATTGGTTGAGTTGTGAAAGGAATTGAATTTAGAATTTCAAAACAGAATTTAAATATATTTAAATTTAAAACAGAAAATTAAAAACAATTAAGGTTGAACGCATGCAAGAAGATATCAAGAACGCGAGAAAATATTGATGAAAAATTTATAAAAAGTATATAGCCAGGATGAACTTCACCTCCGATCCTCCCTTATATTCCTATATTGTATTTTATAATCAATTAATTCGTTTGTTCAGACAATTCAATATTTCCCTATAAAATAGTTGAACCTTAATGTCTTAGTGATTTCAACCCTTTAACCCAATCTGAATTCTAATGTCTTAGTAATCCCTTTTGAATTAAGCATTAAGCAATTGAATTATGAGTCTGCAATTTATGTAAGCATATGTTTAGATCATACACAAATTTTTATTTTACCCTTGTCCAGATTAAAACCTCAATATGTCTATTGTGAATTCTAACCCTCAAAGCCCTATAATTTAGAGTGATCAGTTCTAAACAGGATATGAAAAATTAAACCAGGTAGAATAAAACAAGCTAACTAATTAACTTATAAAATATCAATACAAAAAATATAAAGGATTCACATTGGGTCCGTGATCCCAACTACAAAAACAAACTAGCCAGACATAGTTGGATTACACAAATTAAAACAATAAAAAGAATTCATACCAGCAATAAAGAAAAAGAAGAAGAAGATGGAAGATCAATGGTCTTCGATCATTAACTCCGTCAGAATCCTGATCTCCGGCGTGAGCCTCCAAGAATTCTCTCCAGCCAAAGATTCCTTTTCTATGAGGTCTGGGTCTCTATTTATAGAGTTTATGTCTTGCTTAGAAATCTTGATCAAATCTTCAACAGAATCTTGACTAGAATCTCTAATAATATCTTTGAATCAATCCTTCAAATCTTCTAATCATATCTTTGACCAAATCCTTCAAATCTTCCTCTTTTTAATTTAATGGAAAACTTTCCTTAAAAATATTCAAACGAAGATTTGATAAGATCTTCAATGATTCAGAAATCCAAACAACTTTACTTGATATCTCCAATTTATCTATTTATTGAGCTGAAATTACTGCAAAATATCAGAAATCTTATGAGAATATTATTGAGAATAAAATAACATTTTAATTATAATTCTCATACTTTTTAATTACTTTTAAATCAATTTACACTCATATTGACCCTTAATACATAGTAAATTGGAGACTCGTCAATATATAATTGGGGAAATTAACGTGATCAAATAAAGATGCCCAAATAGATTCCTAAGTAAATATGAGACAAATGGATGGATACCAGTGTTGGACCAACTAGGTATAATGAAAGCTTACTGGCCTAATAATAAAGAAAACACTATAATGGGAGACATCACACTAAAGAATAAGGATTAGGGCTACTTGACTGAGGAAGATCGCATACCCCAAAGGAAAAGATCATACTAAAGAATAAGGATTATGGCTATTTGACTGAGGAAGATCATATACCCTAAAAGAGAATATCATACTAAAGAATAAGCATTAGGGCTATTTAACTAAAGAAGATCGCATACCTCAAAGGAGAAGATCAAGGTTATTCCGCTGCTATAGAGACATGTATGTCTCACCTTTGTATTAATATTCCTTTATGATTTGGTATGATGGATCTTGGTTTGTTGGTGATGGTTATCAACATAAGGTTAAAAGAAATTAATATTCCATCAAATGGTTATCAACATATTGGATCATGAGGGAATTAAGTTTTGTGATTTTTATATATGGTTAATCATGAAAAGTTTTGCTTTATTGTCTTTTGAACGTGGGTTCCATCTCATATATTTTATATTAGCTATGTATTGTTATTTTCTTCCCTGACTGTAATTTTTGGTTTTAGAACAAAAGTTACAATCTTTTGAAAATCTAGGATTCGCAGTTTATAAGAGTTTCTTATTTAAACTTTTGAATCAGCATAAAGATGCAATGTTTGAAACTTTTGGCTTTATAATTGATGAGCGTTTATTGTTTGAATTGAGAATTTGAATGAACAATGAATTCTCTTAGAAAATTTTGGACTTATAGTTTGAAAGAAATCGAATGTTTGAGGTCTTTGATTTTGGGGTTTTCTTATATTTGATATTCTTTTTTTAAAAGTCAAATATAAATTTTTTTGGGCATTGTAGTATGCATGTATTTACATTGAGGATTGATAAAGAATCATTTTCTTTATTATTGTTATTTTATTTTTTAATGGGTTTATTATCCGAAAAGGTTTCTATTTGAAACCCACTTCTACTCAAGAAAATTCGAATACGAATGATGTAGTGAAATGGGATCTCTCAAATCACATGTGTTTGATGATCATGAAATGCTTTGTTCCAAATGCGTTTAGGGGCTCGATAGCTGAAGCTACTAGTGCCAAGATGTTTCTAAAGGAACTCGAGCAATACTTTGCTTGAAATGAAAAGCCCAAAATTGGTCAAACCTTGTCGAAACTCATTAATATGAGGTATAATGGAAAGAGAAACATAAGGGAGTACATTATGAAAATGTCTAACCTTGCTGAAAAACTAAAGGCATTAAAGTTAGAGTTGCCATGTGAGTTGCTCATGTATATAGTTATAATCTCTCCTCCTGCACAATAAGGTCAATTTGTAGTTAGCTATAAAACTCAAAGGGAAAATTGAATTCTTAATGAGCTCATTGCTAACTATGTGCAAGAGGAAGAATGGTTACGGTGAGAAAAGACTGATAGTGCTCACGTGGCATTAACCTCTTAAAATAAGAGAAAGAAGAGAGTTAAGGACATTGCAAATGAATCACCCATGATAAAGAAGAAAAAGAAATAGGATAAGGTATTTACCTTCTTTTTTTTTGTATAGAGAAGAAATATGACTCTTAAAGACACGGTGAGAAGTATGATTAGTCATTCTTCTTTACCTAAGTCACTTTGGGGAGAAGCACTAAAGACTGTAGTTTATGTCCTTAATAGGGTCCTAACTAAAGCAGTAACCAAACCCCTTTGAGCTATGAACAAGAAAGAAACCTAGCATAAGGCATTTATACATTTAGGGTTGTCCAACTGAAGCAAGGCCTTATAGGCCAAGAAAGAAAGTTTGACTCAAGAACAATCAGCTACTATTTTGTTGGATATGTTGAATGCTCTCGGGGCTTTAAGTTTTATAATCCCACTACAGTATTTTATTTTTTTGAGACAAAAAATGCCAAATTCATTGAGGATGGTGAGTTTGGGGGAAGATAAAGTAAGGAATGTTGTCTTTTAAGACGAAGAAAATTATATTTCTCTTCCTAATATTGTCGTCATTCAAGATGCAATTCCAGTACAAACAATTAATGATTAGGTACCTCATGACATTGTTATGGAACATGCTTCGGTCCCTGACATTGCTTTAGGTCAAGATAACAATGAACCACCGCCTTTGCCACATGAAGAACAAAGTCAACAAACTCAAGAAGTGTCATTAAGGACATCCACTAGAGAAAGGAGAAACACAATTCCAGATGATTATATTGTGTTTCTTCAAGAGCATGAAAACATTTTAGGCTTGAAGGAAGATGATCTAATCCACTTCCAACAAGTCTTAGAAAGCTCTTATGCTCATAAATGGATTGTGCCACTAAAGATGAGATGAAATCTATGAAAGATAATGATGTTTGGGATCTTGTTGAGTTACCTAAAGGTGAAAAATTCTATTGGTTGTAAATGGATATTTAAAACCAAAAGGGATTCTGAAGGCAACATCGATAAGGCATATCTTGTTGTAAGAGATTTCATTCTGAAGGAAGGAATAGACTATAAAGAGACCTTCTCTCCGGTTTCTACAAAAGACTCTTTTAGGACTATAATGGAACTTGTAGCTCATTTGGATTTGGAGCTACATCAGATGGATGTAAAAATAACATTTCTCAATGGTAACATTGATGAGACCATTTATGTGGTGCAACCAGAAATTTTTTTTATTTGGAGATTCAAAGTCTGTGGTTTTCAAATTAAAGAAGTCCAACTGTGGCCTTAAGCAAACTTCTCGTCAATGGTAGCACAAATTTCATCAGGTTATCATCTCATATGGCTTTGAGGTGAACTTGGTAGAAGATTGTGTGTACCACAAGTTCAGTGAGAGTAAATTCATATTCCTGAAACTATATGTTGATGATATATTACTTGCCAGCAGTGATATAGGCTTATTGCAAGAAACCAAGAAATTTCTTACTAAAAATTTTATGATGAAGGATCTTGGCGATGCATATTTTGTCTTAGGAATATAGATATTTAGAGATCGCTCTCAAGGTATCTTACGGTTATCGCAAAAGGCCTATATTGAAAAGATTTTGGATAGATTTGGTGTAAGAACCTGCACCGTTAATTAAGGAATTTAATTAATTAATTATGAGATTAATGAGATAATTCTATAATTGACCCTAATGATTATGAGAAGGCTTAAATAATTATGGTAAGTGATTAATAATGTTGAAAGTCGCTTTTCTGACGAAAAGTGCAGATACCGGTTCTGCCTCACGGTATAAATGCGTACCGATGAAGTATCCCGGAAAATTATGAAAAGTATGTATATGTCACTAGAATAATATATAGGACTATCATAACAAGTTTGGAGTCAAAATAATAAGAACTGGTGCCAGAACTGATACCGGGTTCGTAAAAGCGCGTACCGACAAAGTGCTGCAAAAAATAAAATAAAAATATGAGAAAACTTAGAAAAATGACTAGGTTCAGAATTCTAAGTTTGGGATTAAAATGCTAAGCGTAGACATTAGTGCTAATACAATGTGTTAAAATTTAATTGGTCTATAAATACATAACTTGACCCAAAACCCTAGGCCATACAGCTGCTACGTGACACTCTTGGAGGGGCTGATCAGGTTGGCATTATTCCATTGCCTTCTCCTCCATTTTTTGAGCCAAGAGACCTTTTTTCTCCATTGAACCTTCACCAAAGCACCTTGGGATAGTGTGAAGTAGCTTTGTGAGTAAGTGAGGCTCCCCATTTCTGAGTGTTCAGCCATTGTTGTGGGAGCTTGTGGGCTGACCTCCATGGCTTGAGTTGTTGAAGTCATTTTCTTGGTGGTTGATGCTTCAAGAAGCTACTTTGTGAAGAAAATAACCAAGCTTCGAGTGTCATTTTCGTAGTCTTATTGTGTTTGTACTTTGAGGCTGATTTGAGAGCTCCAAGAACCACCTTGTTTCTGTTTTGAAGCCTTGGGTAAGTTCGTCACCCTTAATCATGAGTTTTCCTTGCTTAAAGGTTGAGTTTTGGCATGATTAATAAGATGATTAAGTAACTAGCATGAGTACTGGGTTAAATTTGATTAAAAAAGGATTCTTGGACGTATAAATGTGTTAAAAATGCAACCTTTGGTGGATATCTTCGCGAAATGCAGAATCTGCATTCTGTATTGAAATATTCGGATATGGAGTTGGAGATATTCGGATATTGATATCCAGATATGATATCCGAATATGGATATCCGGATATGGCCACGACAAATATCCGGATATTCTGAGAACTTCGAGTCTGTGACGGTTCTGTGCATACAGAACTGTATTTTTGGGTTTGTGGACCCAAGCTTGGTTAAGTTGAACCTATGTAATAATTATCTAAGCGAGAATCAAAGTGATTAAGGGCTTCTGGCTTTGTAAGAAGCCTAAAGACATGAAACGTAAAAGGAAAGCGCTATCTTTATGTCATATGCTTGTAGATTATGATTGTTGATATGATTGTTGGTCTAAAACAGATTGTGATTCTGCTGTTTGTGGACCTTGGACTTGGTTGGACTCTTGGTTGGATAGTTCGCTTGCGAGGTAAGCTTTCGTGTCCTCGATTTAGCCATTTTTGGTTCCACCATACCCCATGGGGGATGGTTTATATGCATGATGTGTTTTCACGTATTGGTTTTGAAATATTGTTGAGCTGTTATGTGCAAGTGCCTTATAATATGCATGTGTTGTTCCACCTAGACGGTAAGCATATGTATGTAGGAGACATACCATAGGGTGATTCTGTGGGTGGGTGCAAGTGGTGTCTTGCACTGATGTAGGTAATAGATGTAACACCCCGTATATATCCGGTTTGTTAATATGTCATCGTATTAAGCCACGCTTAATTAAAATGTGGAATATATTTTTCTTTCATTCAATTATGATGTCATTATACTTATCCAAGTTGATTACTTAATCATTTTCATAAAAACATTTCCTGTTTGTGAATTGCAGAAGACATTTAACTGAAATACCACAAAATATTAATAATGGTGAGTATCTAAAATCACGAAACTGCAACACGTAGTCCGGACATAATCCTGATACATTATTACAACCCCAAGACTAAAACAAGACATAGTCAAATCAATGCGGCATGGACAATACACATGCTCACCAAATAAGGGAACAAGGCCCAACAACAGTCTCAACAATAATAACATAATCAGAAGGATAACAAATCGACACCCAACATATAATAATAACAGCAATCATCTAACTCAGCTCCGGTCTCCTGCCGCCCGAGGTATCAACCCCAGCATTACCTGAACATGAAATGGTGCCCCAAACGTGGGGTGAGATCTCTAAAAAGAAATCTCAGTAAGACAAGGGGTCCTCAAGGATCTTCCACCCCAGTCTCACTAACATGTGCAATATAAGTTCTAAAACAGTTTAAAAAATATATATAAGTTCCAAAGTCAGTGTAATGCACAGATAACCATGTCATGTGTGTCAATATATTCTACTGGCCAGAGAAATGCACGATATATGTCTATCTCCTACAAATAGTGCAAGACACTACTTGCATCCACCCCAGTCTCACCATTTTGTATGACGCTACATACTCAGGCTTACCGTCAAAGTGGAACAACACATGCATATTATAAGGCTTTTACACATAATAGTTCAAAAGCATTCCAATCATCAAAGCATGAAAACACATCATGCATATAAACCATTCCCCCATGGGGTATGATGGAACCAACAATGGCTAAACCGAGGATACGAAAGCTTACCTTGTAAGCTAGCTATCCAAGCCAAGAGTCCACACAAGCTCAAAGTCCAAACACAGCAGAATCACAATCTGTTTCGGACCAATCATAATATCAATATCCATCCTCTACAAGCATACAATATAAAGACAACGCATTTCCTTTACGTTTTATGTCTTTAGGCTTCACACAAAGCCTTAAGCCCTTAATCACTAAAATTCTGACTTACATTACTTATTACAGAAGTCCTACTTCCTCAATCTAGGGTCCACAAATCCACAACTCAGTTCTGTACGAATAGTATAGCTACTGTTCTTCGAAAACCCAGAATATCCGGATATTTGTCGGGGGCATATCCGGATATCAATATCCGGATATCACAGGACCCCATATCCGGATATCCATATCCGAATATCACAGAACCCAATATTCGGATATCAATATCCGGATATTTCGCGACAGAATGCAGTTTCTTCATTTCGTGAGATATCACTCCAAAGGTTCATCTTTTAACCCATTAAAACGTTAAAGCATGCATTTTTATTATGTTCAAGATTCATATACCAGTTGGTTACTTGTTTAACTCATTAAACATGGAAAGACTCCACTTTTACCCAATACAACTCATGATCAAAGGTGGTAACACTTACCCAAGCTTAAAACAGAGCAACAATGGCTCTTGGAGCTCTCCACACTGCCTCTACAGGTCTGACCTTCAAGGCACACGAAAATGCCACCCAAGCAAGGACCTTTCTCTTCAAAGATCACACTTTGAAGCTCCCACAACCAAGGAAATGGCTCCCAACACTCAAACAAGGAAACTCAGTCCCTCAACACCTCTCAAACAGCAAACAACTCAGAACACAAGCCACAACTTACTTCCAATGATGACTCTCACTAACACCAAGTGTTTAGGAGAAGAGTTTATGAAGGAAATGGCCTCAAAGCTCAAGAAATGGAGAAGGGAAGGCAATGGAACAGTAGGAGAGTTTTGGTCAGCCACCAAGGTCACGTAGGAACTAATACATGCCTAGGTTTTGTGCTAAAAAGCATATATATAGCCACTTAAGAATTAAACACACAGTATTACCATTAATTGCTACGCTTAGCTTTTTAATCCCAAACTTAGGATTCTGAACCTACTCAATTTTCTAAGATTTATCATATTTTTATAATATTTTTCGCAGCACCTTTTCGGTACGCGCTTTTCCATAGCCAGTATCAGTTCTGGCACCAGTTCTCATTATTTTAACTTGAAACTTGAAATCACAGTCTTACATATTATTCTAAGAATATTCATGCACTTATTATAATTTTCCGGGATACTTCATTGGTACGCATTTATACCGAATAGCAGAACCGGTATCTACACTTTTCGTTAGAAAAAGGACTTTCAACATTCTTAATCACTTTCTATAATTATCAAAGCCTTATAATAATTATTAGGGTCAATTATGGAATTATTTTCTAATTTCTCTTAATTAATTAATTAACTTCCTTAATTAACGGTGCGAGTTCTTACAATAGACGTATGTAAATCCTGCATTTCTCTGGCCAGTAGAATATTTGACACTCATGACATGATTATTCTGCTGCATTGCTCCAAAGGTAAGCTTGAGATGATGAAAATGGAAAAAGTACCTTATGCTTGGGCAGTAAGAAGCGTTATGTATGCCCGCCTGATATAGATTTATAGTGGACATATTAGGTAGATACTTGAGCAATCCAAGATTGGATCATTGGAAAGCAGCCAAGAGGGTTATGCGGTATTTAAAGAGAACAAAAGTTTACATGCTCCTATATCGAAGGTCAGATGAATTAGATATCATTAGGTATAATGACTCCGATTTTACTGGATGCCAAGACAGTAAAAAATCCATGTCAGGTTAAGTCTACATGTTAGCTAGAGGAGCTATTTCTTGGATGAGTGCTAAGCAGACACTCGTAAATGACACTATGGTTTAGTGAGAGTTCTTTATGTTGGTGTTCTATGTAAAAACATTTATATGATTGTTTTTTGCAGAATAAAGATTTTGATCTTATTTTCCCTCTGAAAGTGTATATTTTGTGCTTGTGTTTCTGCTTTGTGGATGTAGAAAATTAAGGATTGATCTCATAAGGACTAAAGTAGGACTAACTTGAAATAGCATGGTAGAGATGACATTGAATGTAATTTCCATGCTACTCATCTATAATTGATCTATGTCATTGAATATATTGGTGTGATGACCATGGAAGGTTTAGTTACGCTTGATAGTGTCAAAAACTGCCATGATCTCTTATTAATATAGGAGATTGTTGAGAACTCGGCAAGTGCACTGGTCGTACAAGTAATAAAGTGATAAGAAAAGTTGTCGATCCCACAGGACTGATGATCAAGCACTAATTTATCTATTTAACTAAAGTTGGATCGATCGTGAAATGTTGGTTTGAGAATACTGTAATTAAATTAAAAACAGAATTTATAAAATTATTTTCGGTTTTTAATATTTTAGAAAATAAATTCTGAATTAATAAATCTAAAAATTGGATTTAAGTTTTTAATAAAAGGGCGTAGCTAGGATTCAACTTCCCCAATGGTTTCTTAACGAGTTTGCCTATACTTACGATTACATGCAAGATCAAATCATTAACAGCTCTTTCTATGATTGATTAAATCTCATTCCCTTGGTAATCCAATCCTTTATTCTAATCCAAAGCCTAATCCATCAGTACTTTTTCATAAAAAAAGCATTAACGCAAGAACCTACGATTATAGAATTCATAAGTCTATCCCTAGATCATACAAATTCCAGCAATCAACCAATCAGAGTCGATATACCAACATCTCTATTGCCATGCACGACTCTAATGCTCATTCGAGACTGGCAAGATCATAAATAAGACAAGGAATAAATTGCAGATTGATTGCATAATTTAATCAAGAATATAAATCATAATCAAAGCAAACAGCATTCAAGAACCCATTGGTTCCGTCTCGCCCTAACTACTAACAGGAATTTAGCTATGCATAATTATAAAAACAGAATTAAAAGATATAAAGTTCATGCTGAAACTTGGTTAATGATGATCAAGGATGCAGATTTGATCTTCACTTTCCCTCTGCCAGTGTCGCTCTTCCGCCACGGCTTTCGCTTCGTCTCTGACTCCCTTCTTTCTTCGCGTACCAAAATGCCTTTTCTCGGCTTCACTCATATTGTATTTAAAGAGTAAAATTTGGGCTTCTGATTTCTGGACCCGCTCGCTGAGGAGCTCGCTGAAGCGAGCTGCTCAGCGAGCATTTCTTCTCATTCGCTTACTCCCTCGCTTGAGCGAGGAGTATAGCGAGTCATTATGCTTTGCTCGCTCACTTGCTCGCTTTAGAGAGCAGTGGAGCGAGCGTTACCCATTTTTATTTATTATTTATTTAATTTCTGATTTTGTTGATAATCCGCGAATGCCACTGTTGCCTCGTCCTTACCATATTAGTACTTTGTTATTCTAGTCTAAACAACCTGAAACAACAACAAATATTAGAATCTTAACTATTTGTTGGCAATTCATTCTCTTTTTCTATTTTATTATTTAACACTATATTTTAACTATTTTAATAATTATTTGAACTCTTTTTAACCATAAAAACATAATGTCTTGGACACTTATCAAATCATTCCCAGATTTACACATTGCTTTCCTCAGCAATGAATTGAATTAAAAACATGGAATAATGTAAGCATGCTTAATATAGGACTAGGGAATATATCAATTTATGAATGATCAGACTTAGACAGAAAATAATAGGATTTTTAAGAACAAACAATTAATTAAGCAGCCTTGAAAGTAAGCAAGTTATAAAATCAAAGTATGAGCAATCAATCAAGCATAAAAACTGAGTTATAACACATCCCTCACTAGATATATCAAGTCACTCATCACTCATCTGTCTAAGGGTAAATGTTTCACTCAAGTTTTCACTGTATCAATATTTTCATAAGCTTGATAATATTCTCACTTTCCACAAATAATTCACATGCACAAAAGGTCAAGAGGTCTTTATTCAGGTTGTAATGGGGTTGGGCTGAAGGTAAGATAAATAAGGAAAAACTAGCTAAAATAATGAAAAATAGAAAGATCATGGTAAAGTGTAAACACTTAAACAATAATCCTTTTCCTCATTTCTTCCATCCTTTTTCTTTTTCAGCACTTTTATTTCTTTTTCTGTATTTTTCTTTTCTTTTTTCAACCTCTAATACTTTTCTCTTTTTCTTTTTCATTTTTCAACACTTTTATTTGTATAGAAACAATAAATATTTTTTTTTCACCATTTTCCAACCTTTTCTTTTGTTCTATTCACCTAACCTCCTTTTTCACCACTTTGAATTACATGATAAAGTACTCATGTTTACACCCTACCATGAAATTTCTATAATTCAATCCTATTTAAGGTAGATGTGTATGTGGAGTAGCTAATTAAGACAACACGTATTAATAACAGAAAAAGGCTTAAGCTCAAAGGGCTTAACAAAGGATATCATAATGGTTGGCTTTTTGGCTAATGATGGGACGAAAATCCGTTCCCATCTAAGCCCATTTTGATGGCAAAATACCTTCTGTTCCCTCACCTGATGAGCAACTTAGCACTAAAAGCACATGTTTAATATCTTTATGACAAAAACACAGTGGGGAATGGATGGTGACGTAATTCTTTGGAAAATATACGAAAGGCGGAACATATTTGGAACATTAAATACACTTGCTCCACTCATTTAATATTTCTGACCACTTTGCAGGAAACGTTAGAAAGAAGTTTCCATAAAGCATAAGCGGTGCAGCAATCAAGCAAGAGGAAACGTGCTCAGTAGGGAATAAATGGTTCCTATTGGCTAAAGAGGAAAGTAAGGCATGTGGATGATCAGAAGGAAAGACAAATCTCAAAGCTGATCAAAAACAACTAGGAGTGGAAGTCTTACAACTCACAGCAACTGAAAGTGAACCATGCTCAGCCTGTGATGACCTTCATGATTCAACAGACTGTCCATCTACTGCCTTGGTGAGTTATGCAGAAAATTTTGGGAACAGAAACTTCTCCCAGGCCAGAGACAATTAGAATGCAGGAAGCAACGACAATCAAAATCCTGGAGGAACCATAGTAAAGGATCAGAATCATAATCCATAATGGAGACCACGTATGAACCAGAGACCATACAAAAATCAGCAGCAGCAATATCAACAAGGCAGCAGAAGTGGAGCATATGAACCATAAAGAAGAACCAACTATGCTCTGTTCCAAAGAGATGACCAACGCATTAACACCCTGGAAAATTATGTCAAAGAATATGTCACCAGGAACGATGTTGTGGTCAGGAATATTGCATCCCACTTAGGACAGATAGCTACTAGCCTCGATTCCAGAACACCAGGAAAACTACCAGGGGATACTGAAGTTCCCTCAACCTCTTCTCCACAAGAATGAGAGGTAAGTAACATGTCTAGCTAAAGACATTAAACTAAGCGCTGACTGGGAGGCAACCCAGTGGATACCTTTGCCCTTTAACAAAGAGAAAAGTTTTTGGGTGGTTAAACTTAACCACAGAGCTCCCAAAATGAAGGGAACGTCTGATGATCAACTCCAAGTCCAAATAAAATACGTTCCGTTCCAAGAACGTAGTTTTGGGGTGCTTCAATAACCATATATTCCCATATAAAAAAAATAAAAATAAAATAAAAAAATAATTTTTAATTATATATATATATATATATATATATATATATATATTTATTGCAATTTTAATATTAATCTTAATAAATAAGTAGTTTTCCTTACAATGCAATTTATATTCCGGATTCTTTTATTAAGTAGGTTTGCATTTTATTAGTATATTATTATTGTTATTTTAGAGTGTAGGTAAAAGACAAAGGGAACGTTCCCTGGCTTAGGAGATAAGAGTGACAAGGACACCTATCCCTGCGGAGTCATTTACATATACGCAACCATTATCAAATCTGCACTCATTGCAGATTTTGAAAACGTACCCTGAAAAAGCAACTGTCTCCTCAACCATTAATGCATATGCTCCTACCCTATTTCCCTCTCTCCCACGTTTCTAACCTAAACCGTTCCACCTCCTTACAACCATCATCAGCGGTTAAAAACCACTAACCCCTGATCATTTGTTCCATAACGTTCCTCTACCACTACCTCCTCAACTTCCTTTCTTTAACCTCCACGTCCTGAAAAACTCCTCATTTTCCCTCCTCTGCATGCTTATTTAAACTCATTTTCTTTCTTCTTCAATCTGTACCATTCTCTGCTAACTTAGAAACTTTTTCTCTTATTCTCACTTCCAACTACATTTTGCCCTAACCTTCTCTTTTTTCTGTAATCATGACCAGACTTTCAGTAACTATTACCCCTGTTGCCAGCCGAGGCCAGGAGCCCGAAATCACCGAGGAAGTTGTTTCTCTCTACCCAGAGAGGAACATCTTCTTGCAAGATAAGGCGCATCTTCCATCCTTTATGAAGAAAGCCTTGATCAGCCTCAAGTGGCTTTTGTTTGCCACTGATGAACGAGAAGTCAACATCTCATTGGTGGGTGAGTTATTGTATCATGCAAAGAGGCTGCCTCCAGGATACACAACTGATGAGGTGACAGTGAGGGGAAAGAAAGTATCATTCTCCCCCACTTCCATCAAGGAGGTACTAAATCTTCCCACCATTCCCAAATGCCCATACCAAGAGTACATAGGAAGCAAAGAGGTTGCAAAATTCGTGCGGGATGTGAAAAACATGATCGTTATCAAGGATCCTGTCTACTCCAAAGGATCCCGCTGCAAGGGAAGCTTGAGGAATGAAGCCAGATTTTGGGCTTTGTTTGCCAATTCCAACCTTACTCCTGAAAGTAAAATGGCCTTGAAGGCCGTAGCATGTGAGAGGGAAAAACAAAATTTTTCATATGTGGAATTACACATGCAATCAAGAATCATGCTTTATGGCATGTGATGTTACCTTTGTTTGTGAGTTCAAAACTCCAAGACGATCAGTGTTAGGTTTGAAGGGTTCAAACCCTCTAACGTTGATCTACACCACCCACGTCAAGATGCAAAAACGCTTTCTTGAAAGCCACCATTTGACCACCACAGAGAGGCTTGCTATGCGCTCAATAGGTGAAGAAGAAGGTTAGGTATATGTGTTTAGAAGAGTGAAGTCTCCAGAATAAAAACTTCACAAGAGTGGGAATGGTATATAGAAGAATTGGCTATGTTCTTTTGAAAAACCTTAAGGAGGAACTCACCAACTAGGCGCACAAGAGAGGGAGAGAATTAGTGTATCGAGTTAGAATTTTTACTTTACTTATAATGAAAGTGGTGCACAAGTGAGTGAGACAAAGGTGGAGTTGGGGTTACCATCCCGTATCGTCGTAGTTTGTATCTTTATATTCCTCATTTCTCTAAATCCCTTGCTATATCCCGTTTTCAAAGTGGTTGTTTTATTCTATTGATATGCATTGAAGTGAACCATTGGGTGGAGTTTTCTCCAGAACCTCTTGTTACTGAGATATATTCGTATATCTCACCCCGTCTCGGGGCATTTATTTCAGGAGGTTGCAGTGGAGGCATCTTGCGTAGGGGTTCTTCGTGGAGGCATCTTGCTGTACATAGATACAGCAAATGGTTAGTGTTCCATCCTAATCCGAAATTTTGCTCTGATACCATAAATGTAACACCCCAAATGTGTAAATACATATAGGGTGCACCTTCATCATGCATTCAACGCGCGGAAGTCTAAATTTAAACTTTACGAATGCAAATATCAGAGTGCGGGATGGAAACACATAACCATACTTATTCCATATAAAATTAAAAGCGTTAAAACGTCAATACAAAATAAATAACACTAAACATTATTTAATGTAATCCCAAAAAGATTAACTAATCCTAAATAAAAACATAATTTATGCCGCATCATAAGCCCAGTCATAATGTGGTTGTGGTTCCTTTAGCCATTGTGTACTTAGTGCTTCATCGAAATCATAATGTGGAAAAGCTTATATTAATAATTTCATAGCCTCAGTCCATAGGCCTCTATCTGTTAGATCCTTTAGTTTCTCTTCCCAGGTAGGTGGAGTTTCTTCTTCTTTACGTACCAGTCTCTTACCCTTTCTTTCCCACATAACTTTCTTATTACTTTCTTTCATCTTTTCCTGAAATGGGTGGTCAAGGGGGGTGAGATTTTGGGGAAAATCTCAGTAAGGTTCACAGCTGGAGCATTCTCCAACTATGACGCTTACTCCTGCAACAGTTTATAATAACAATACAAAATGGAACATTTAACATCATCATATAAAAATATCATGCCATCATCATCATCATCATATTCCTGCCGGCTTTTACGGACTTACGGAGATACCCAGAGTCCTCGTCAGGTTGCAACTGGAGTATCAGTGCACAGGCCAACATTTAATAGCATGGTTTTAAGTTTCAAAAATATCATAATCACATAATGTAAAGCACTATAAACATATTGCAGTCAGACTATAACTTATCATAGTTTCATAATGGTGGCATACATAGAGAGATTACTTCAACAACTGTAAACACTTACAGTACTTGTCGTTCTTTACTTGTATACTTTCAACTTTTGATCTCTTTACTTGCCTGTTTGCTCCCTTGACTCCCTAACATCATCATATCATCTTTTAGTAACTTATATAACATTCAACATTTGTGTTTTATCCATGTATAGGTCTCGGCTTTGCAGGTTTAATTACCTAGAGGAGTTGTTTTGCTTACTTACCCACTTGTGTAGGTTTTAGGACATTATTAGGTCATCATAACACTTAATAGAATTATTAAAGATTTCATTCTAGGCATGTATAGGTTCGGCCACCATAGATAAACATCTAGGAATATAATTTTTAAAACATGCTTTCAATTATATTATTAACTTAACATGGTTAGATCCTTTCAACATTAATCAAATAAAACCTCTTTTAGCTACATACCATTCGGCCTTATTGCCCTAAAATACCTAAGGGATTACTTCTAAAACATGCTTCTAACATTATTGATAATTTATCATATTTAAATCCTAGAGCATCATTCAAAACATCATTTTATATATTCGGCCAACTAAGGTTATGATCATACAAAATTGATTTAGAACCTAGGCTACTAAACATGCTAATCTAACATCATCATTTCATCATCTTTCATATCATTTAAACATCTCTTCATGCTTATAATTATCACACATGGTTCGGCCTTCTAGGGATCATATACTTAGGATATCACTTTCATGCTTTTACATGTCATTCCTAACCAAGAAGGTTCATAGGCTTACCTTTGATGATGATCAACGACTTAAGGAAACACTTCTTGACCTTTGACTACTTTGAATCTTCTTGAATGAACTTCCTTCCTCCTTGAACATACAAGGCCGCAAGCTTAAAGAGAGGAGAAGAGGGATTTTCTTGCTTAGAGATGAAGGGTTCTTTGGTGGAATTATTAGGAAGAAGGACTAAGATCCAGGCTTGTATTTGATCTTGGAACAATTAGGTATTTCTCACTAACACACTCACCATTTCGAAGCATTCATGGACTTCACAAAATGAACTAAACTCTTTGTTCTTTCCTTTGGTAGTGCCGCGGCTATAGAGGAAAAAGGAGAGACTAAAGCTTGTTCAAATAGGAAACCTAGAAGCCTTGCCATTACTTGATTGCTGGTAGGTTTCGATCACATTAAATGAGAGTAAGGTGGTGATTTGTTGTCATAGGTTAGATTGCTTAATTTAGGGACAAGAACATGATGTCAATTTCCTTGATTAAGGAAATTTAGTGATTGCTTGATTTAAGGAATTGATGATGTGTGACTAATCGTCATTAAAAGTTGCTCCCTTGATTTAAGGGATTGATGAGGTGTGACTAATCGTCATAAAGGTTGCTTCCTTGATTTAAGAAACAGAATTATTTGATTGATCGACATATTGTCATCAATTTGCTTGATTTAGGGAAAGTGATTGACTACTAATCATCATAATCGTAACTTCCTTGTTTAAAGGAATTTGACTGGCTTGACTTAAGGAAATTCGATTTGCATTTAATGGCTTGAAAATCAAATAAAATCAAATTCATTTCCTACACCTAGGCCGCGGATTTTAAATGCTTGGAAGGAAAAGATTTCCTTTAATTTTGGACCAAGATTTATTCCTTAAGATTATGGACCTTTAACCTATTAACCTGACCTAATTTGTGCCTATTTTTCCATGATTTTATGACACTTTAAATTGACTTCTTAGAGCTTGTTTTCTCTAGTAAAACCGTGGGCTTCTTGCTTGTAGGGAAAGAATTCTAATTTAATTCCTAGTCATATAGTACTTCTTTAGGTTTATTATGTCATGGCCTTACTTTGGGCTTTAACTTGATTTGGGTTTCATTTACCTTATTGGACTTTACTTTATCATATAGAGCTTTCTTTGTATCACTTGGACTTGTCCACATTAAATGGAATTAAAACTTCCTTTGTTGGGTTATACTTTGATCCATGAATTCATTGGATCCCTAATGCTTATGTCTTTGGTCCATTGGACCCATACTTCTAATTTACTTAATCATAAACTATTTCATCTGAAATGTCTCGTTTATTAATTATCATAATTCTTCATTAATAATGATACAATATTTAGGGTTGTTATATCCTCCCCCACTAATAAAATTTTCGTCCCGAAAATTACTATAACTCGGGGTACTTCTGTCTAATCTCATCTTCTCGCTCCCAAGTTGCTTCTTCGGGAGTCCTTCCTTGCCATTGCACTTTTACCATGGGTATCACCTTGCTGCGAAGCTGCTTCTCTTCTCTATCCAGAATCTTGATTGGTACCACCGGGATCTTCAAATTAGGTCGTACTTCCACTTCATCCGGTAATACAACATGTGAGGGATCGGCTACATATTTCTTCAATTGGCTAACATGAAATACATCGTGAAGATTTGCCAAATTTGGAGGTAATGCCAACTGATAAGCTACCGGCCCCACCCTTTTCAGAATCTGATAAGGACCGATATAACGCGGACTTAACTTTCTTACACCGAGTGCTCTTCCAATACCTGTAATAGGAGAGAGCTTAACAAATACATGTTCCCCTACTTCAAAGTCTAGGGGTCGGTGCTTCAAATCATAATAACTCTTTGGTCTGTCCTGAGCCTTCTGCATCCTGTCACGAATCATCTTTATCTGCTTAGTTGTTTCGTTCACCATATCTGGCCCAAACATTTCTTTATCGCCCACTTCTTCCCAGCATACAGGTGTTCGACACCTTCTTCCATATAGAGCTTCATACGGGGCCATTCCTATACTTGCATGATGACTGTTGTTGTAAGAAAATTCTGCCAAAGGCAGATACTGATCCCAACAACCTTCTCTTTCTAAAGCGCAAGCTCTTAACATGTCTTCCAGTGTCTGTATTGTTCTTTCAGTCTGTCCGTCTGTCTGCGGATGGTACGCCGTACTCAATCGTAATTGAGTTCCGAACGCCTGCTGTAATGAATACCAGAATCGGGATGTAAACTTAGGATCCCGATCACTGATTATACTTTCTGGTACTCCGTGCAGTCTTACAATCTCCTTCACATAAATTTGAGCCAGCTTCTCTGTCGTGTACGTTCCTTTCACCGGTATAAAGTGTGCTGACTTGGTCAATCTGTCGACCACTACCCAGATGGCATCGTAGCCTGCTTGAGTTCTGGGTAGACTGGTTACAAAGTCCATAGAAATACTTTGCCATTTCCATTCGGGAATATGCAAGGGCTGTAGGGTGCCCGCTAGTCGTTGATGCTCTATCTTTACTTTCTGGCACACCATACATTTGCTTACGAATCTTCCAACATCTCTCTTCATTCCTTTCCACCAGAAATTATTCTTCATGTCTGCGTACATTTTGGTGGCTCCTGGGTGAATCGAGTACTGACTATTGTGGGCTATTTCCATCACTTCATCTCTCAAGAGTCGTGTAGGGACGACAATTTTCCCTTGAAAGGTAATTATACCTTGTTGATTTAAACTAACTCCAGGTTGATTTCTTAACCGTTTCAAACAATCTACGGCTTGTTGGGCTTCCTTGATCCTCTCTAAGAGTTCATCTTGGATTTGTACTGCGTAATATTCCTGTCCGCATTCACTGTTTACCACTGCGAGATTTAAATCTCGGAAATCTTCAATAAATTGTTGTTCGGCTATCATCATACTTGCAATTCCTCTGACTTTTCTGCTCAAGGCATCAGCAACTACATTCGCCTTGCCGGGATGATACTTTAGTTCAAAGTCATAATCTTTCAGGAATTCCATCCATCGGCGCTGTCTCATGTTCAGCTCCTTCTGATCAAATAAGTACTTGAGGCTTTTGTGGTCACTATATACTGTCGTAGTAGCACCGTATAAGTGATGACGCCATATCTTCAAAGCAAATACGATTGCTGCCAACTCAAGATCATGAGTGGAATAATTCTCTTCATGTGACTTCAACTGTCGAGATGCGTACGCGACTGGTCTGCCATTTTGCATAAGCACACATCCCAAACCCATCTTTGAGGCATCACAATAAACTTCAAATGGTTCTTCAGGGTTTGGTAATGTCAGCACTGGGGCTGTCGTCAGCATCTTCTTTAACTCCTGAAAGCAAACTTCGCATTCATCAGTCCACACAAAAGGGACTTCATTCCTTGTCAATCGGGTGAGTGGTAACACCCGCTTCGAGAATCCTTCAATAAATCTTCTATAATACCCTGCCAATCCAAGAAAGCTTCTTATCTCTGTGACCGTCTTGGGTCGCTCCCAGTCAACTACTGCTTTGATTTTACTGGGGTCCACCGCTACTCCTTTATCTGATATCACATGCCCAAGGAATTGAATCTCGGGCAGCCAAAATTCACATTTGGATGGTTTGGCGTATAGCTGTTTCTCCCGTAATATTTGCAGCACGATTCTCAGATGCTCCTCATGCTCCTCCTTGCTCTTTGAGTATATCAATATGTCATCGATAAACACGACAACAAATTGATCCAGATAAGGTTTGAATATTTGATTCATATACCCCATGAACACTGCTGGGGCATTTGTCAGTCCGAAAGGAATGACCAGGTACTCGTAGTGCCCATATCTTGATCTGAATGCTGTCTTCGGAACGTCTTCCGGCTTGATCCGGATCTGATGATATCCTGATCGGAGATCGATCTTTGAAAATACTCTTGCACCTCTCAGCTGATCAATTAAGTCCTCAATACGAGGCAGTGGGTACTTGTTCTTCACAGTAACCTTGTTGAGCTGTCGGTAATCCGTGCATAGTCTCATTGACCCGTCCTTCTTCTTCACAAATAATATTGGCGCTCCCCATGGAGACACACTGGGTCTGATAAAATTTTTCTTTATTAAGTCTTCCAATTGCTTCTTTAATTCCACAAGTTCAAGTGGTGACATACGGTAGGGCGCAATTGAAATTGGCCCAGTTCCCGGTACTAGCTCAATTGAAAATTGTACCTCTCGTTCTGGAGGGAAATTGGTGATATCATCGGGAAAAACATCCTCAAACTCCTTAACCACTAGAATGTTGGACAGTGGTATCTCTTCTTCTCCTACAAGAGTTCCCATCATCATCATGGAGCATTCTCCTGTTTCAGGCGCTGAGTTTTCTTCCGCTCCTTCTTTGCCGATAATCAAACTGCGATTGCTGCAGTCAATCACCACTCGCTGCTTGGCGAGCCAGTCCATCCCTAGAATCACTTTGATCTTCTCTAGTGGGAGGACTATGAAGTCCTGTTTGTACTTCTTTCCTTCATAGATAAATGCGACGTCTCTACATAGTAGGTACGCCTTAGCAACTTTTCCCGTCGCGGTCATGATCCGCATAGGTACTTGCAGTCTATCAGTAAATAAATCGTACGCTTTCGCCACATAATCAGCGACAAAAGAATTCGTAGCACCAGAATCAAATAGTACATCTAAATTTTCATGGCAAATATAGATCGTACCTTTGACCAGTTCAGCTGCCTGGTCTGCCGTGTGTTGATCGAGGGTGTAAACTCTGCCCATCCTTGGTGCTTCTTCTGTTGCTTGTTGGTTTCCCCATAGTGGACAGTTCTTGACATAGTGTCCTTCTTTTCCACACTTGTAGCAGTTTGGGGTTCCACTTAGACAGTTACCGTAATGGGGCTTCTTGCATTTTGGACAGTTCGGAGGTTTGTTGTTGTGGCTGTTGTTTCCCCGGTAGTTTCCGGGTCTCTTGAACTTGTTGTCATCTCGCCTGGGCTGCCAGGGCTTTCCTCCGTTGTTTCCTCGCCATGGTCCAGTCTTTCCTTTATAACCATTCCCGCTAGCTTCCACGGGTTTCTTCTGTTGGCCAATAGCTTCCACTCTTCTGCATCGATTGATTAGGGTTGCAAAGTCACATGGGTCGTTGCCGGCTACTAGCTCAGCAATTCTGGGATTCAGACCCCTTTGAAACTTCGCCATCAGAAAGTCTGGTAAAGGCATTGCTCCTCTGTACATTGCCAATCTTAGTAACTCATTAAACTTAGCATGATACTGGTCCACCGTCATCGTTCCTTGAACCAGTTTGTCAAATTCTCCTTGTTTACTATCCCGGATTGACATCGGAAAGTATTTCTCCAAGAACATTTCCTCGAACACGGCCCAAGTTATAACCGCATTCTGCATTTCCAACGGTTGGGACGCATTCGCCCACCAGTGGTGAGCATCTCCTTCCAGCATGTACGTCGAGAATAGCACCTTCTGATCGTCGGTGCATTGGATAACTCGAAAAATCTTGTCCATTGCTTGCAGCCATTGTACAGCTGCCATTGAGTCAGGACTTCCTTGAAAGGAGGGTGGTTTGTGCTTTCTAAACGTCAACAGTAGTCCTTGGTTATCTTGACCTGCCGCACCGTTTCCTGGAGGAGGTCGGGGTCCTTCACCATGACCCCCGGCTCCTGTTCCCGAGCCGCTTGCTCCGTTATTGTTTGCATTAGCATTTGGGTTCCTTCTGATCTCATTCATTATATTCTGAAACATATCTCCCGTGTTGGTTTGTAATTGGGTGATGGTGTCCCGCAACGTGTTAATTTGTCCTTGTATATCTTGCGTAGGGGTTCTTCGTGGAGGCATCTTGCTGTACATAGATACAGCAAATGGTTAGTGTTCCATCCTAATCCGAAATTTTGCTCTGATACCATAAATGTAACACCCCAAATGTGTAAATACATATAGGGTGTACCTTCATCATGCATTCAACGCGCGGAAGTCTAAATTTAAACTTTACGAATGCAAATATCAGAGTGCGGAATGAAAACACATAAACATACTTATTCCATATAAAATTAAAAGCGTTAAAACGTCAATACAAAATAAATAACACTAAACATTATTTAATGTAATCCCAAAAAGATTAACTAATCCTAAATAAAAACATAATTTATGCCGTATCATAAGCCCAGTCATAATGTGGTTGTGGTTCCTTTAGCCATTGTGTACTTAGTGCTTCATCGAAATCATAATATGGAAAAGCTTATATTAATAATTTCATAGCCTCAGTCCATAGGCCTCTATCTGTTAGATCCTTTAGTTTCTCTTCCCAGGTAGGTGGAGTTTCTTCTTCTTTACGTACCAGTCTCTTACCCTTTCTTTCCCACATAACTTTCTTATTACTTTCTTTCATCTTTTCCTGAAATGGGTGGTCAAGGGGGGTGAGATTTTGGGGAAAATCTCAGTAAGGTTCACAGCTGGAGCATTCTCCAACTATGACGCTTACTCCTGCAACAGTTTATAATAACAATCAAAATGGAACATTTAACATCATCATATAAAAATATCATGCCATCATCATCATCATCATATTCCTGCCGGCTTTTACGGACTTACGGAGATACCCAGAGTCCTCGTCAGGTTGCAACTGGAGTATCAGTGCACAGGCCAACATTTAATAGCATGGTTTTAAGTTTCAAAAATATCATAATCACATAATGTAAAGCACTATAAACATATTGCAGTCAGACTATAACTTATCATAGTTTCATAATGGTGGCATACATAGAGAGATTACTTCAACAACTGTAAACACTTACAGTACTTGTCGTTCTTTACTTGTATACTTTCAACTTTTGATCTCTTTACTTGCCTGTTTGCTCCCTTGACTCCCTAACATCATCATATCATCTTTTAGTAACTTATATAACATTCAACATTTGTGTTTTATCCATGTATAGGTCTCGGCTTTGCAGGTTTAATTACCTAGAGGAGTTGTTTTGCTTACTTACCCACTTGTGTAGGTTTTAGGACATTATTA
Organism: Gastrolobium bilobum; assembly: GCF_033153095.1. Lineage (NCBI taxonomy): Eukaryota > Viridiplantae > Streptophyta > Magnoliopsida > Fabales > Fabaceae > Gastrolobium > Gastrolobium bilobum. Next base: position 334,009 of record NW_026897937.1, on the reverse strand, counting down.
GGTCATCATAACACTTAATAGAATTATTAAAGATTTCATTCTAGGCATGTATAGGTTCGGCCACCATAGATAAACATCTAGGAATATAATTTTTAAAACATGCTTTCAATTATATTATTAACTTAACATGGTTAGATCCTTTCAACATTAATCAAATAAAACCTCTTTTAGGTACATACCATTCAGCCTTATTGCCCTAAAATACCTAAGGGATTACTTCTAAAACATGCTTCTAACATTATTGATAATTTATCATATTTAAATCCTAGAGCATCATTCAAAACATCATTTTATATATTCGGCCAACTAAGGTTATGATCATGCAAAATTGATTTAGAACCTAGGCTACTAAACATGCTAATCTAACATCATCATTTCATTATCTTTCATATCATTTAAACATCTCTTCATGCTTATAATTATCACACATGGTTCGGCCTTCTAGGGGTCATATACTTAGGATATCACTTTCATGCTTTTACATGTCATTCCTAACCAAGAAGGTTCATAGGCTTACCTTTGATGATGATCAACGACTTAAGGAAACACTTCTTGACCTTTGACTACTTTGAATCTTCTTGAATGAACTTCCTTCCTCCTTGAACATACAAGACCGCAAGCTTAAAGAGAGGAGAAGAGGGATTTTCTTGCTTAGAGATGAAGGGTTCTTTGGTGGAATTATTAGGAAGAAGGACTAAGATCCAGGCTTGTATTTGATCTTGGAACAATTAGGTATTTCTCACTAACACACTCACCATTTCGAAGCATTCATGGACTTCACAAAATGAACTAAACTCTTTGTTCTTTCCTTTGGTAGTGCCGCGGCTATAGAGGAAAAAGGAGAGACTAAAGCTTGTTCAAATAGGCAACCTAGAAGCCTTGCCATTACTTGATTGCTGGTAGGTTTCGATCACATTAAATGAGAGTAAGGTGGTGATTTGTTGTCATAGGTTAGATTGCTTAATTTAGGGACAAGAACATGATGTCAATTTCCTTGATTAAGGAAATTTAGTGATTGCTTGATTTAAAGAATTGATGATGTGTGACTAATCGTCATTAAAAGTTGCTCCCTTGATTTAAGGGATTGATGAGGTGTGACTAATCGTCATAAAGGTTGCTTCCTTGATTTAAGAAACAGAATTATTTGATTGATCGACATATTGTCATCAATTTGCTTGATTTAGGGAAAGTGATTGACTACTAATCATCATAATCCTAACTTCCTTGTTTAAAGGAATTTGACTGGCTTGACTTAAGGAAATTCGATTTGCATTTAATGGCTTGAAAATCAAATAAAATCAAATTCATTTCCTACACCTAGGCCGCGGATTTTAAATGCTTGGAAGGAAAAGATTTCCTTTAATTTTGGACCATGATTTATTCCTTAAGATTATGGACCTTTAACCTATTAACCTGACCTAATTTGTGCCTATTTTTCCATGATTTTATGACACTTTAAATTGACTTCTTAGAGCTTGTTTTCTCTAGTAAAACCGTGGGCTTCTTGCTCGTAGGGAAAGAATTCTAATTTAATTCCTAGTCATATAGTACTTCTTTAGGTTTATTATGTCATGGCCTTACTTTGGGCTTTAACTTGATTTGGGTTTCATTTACCTTATTGGACTTTACTTTATCATATAGAGCTTTCTTTGTATCACTTGGACTTGTCCACATTAAATGGAATTAAAACTTCCTTTGTTGGGTTATACTTTGATCCATGAATTCATTGGATCCCTAATGCTTATGTCTTTGGTCCATTGGACCCATACTTCTAATTTACTTAATCATAAACTATTTCATCTGAAATGTCTCGTTTATTAATTATCATAATTCTTCATTAATCATGATACAATATTTAGGGTTGTTATAATGAACATCTCATATGTATGTAGTATGAGCTTCATTAGCATATTTGTTCATGTCATTTTGCCTAAGTCTAGTAGTTATGTATTTGGTTATGTTGTCATTTGAATTTAAGTTGTAATTTTGGAAGAATGTAAGTTGAAGTTTAAGTTTCAAGTTGTTAGTTGTAAAGCAATATTGTAATCGTATTGATGCATGACTATTTATGATGGAAGGGCCTTAGGCCTATTTTAGGGTATGATTACATGTATGCTGAAAATATGTATGAAAAAGGTGTTAGTGATTGCAACTACTTAAGAATGATTAATATGAACTATATGCCTAATAACTATAAACTGGATTGGTTGTAAGTGCCCCAAGGCGTTGTTGGTCCTTGTGTGTGCCAGCCATTGGATTATTAATGTATTATCATGTGATTATTAGGTATATTTGAGGTTTAAATGATTTTTACAAATTTGGGATTATTGAAAAAACAAAGGAAACTCTGGCGTATTTTCTGTAGAATTGGCAGATTTTAGACGAATTTGGGAGAGCATATCTCCCTCCATAAAGGTCCAATAGGGACGTGCCATACGCCATTTTGAAGGTTGAGATGTCCTCTATCTTGTGTCGAAATTTGAGGAAATTCTGGGTTGATATTCGGCCTGGAAAAAATGGAGAAACACGGACTGCTCATGTGCCACTGCAACTGAGGCAGATTCTGGACCGGATTTGGGGAATTAATTCCCGCTTCGTTTCTCAATCAAATTAAGCGTATGATATATAAAAATGAATTTTGAGATGTCTACTTTGTAGGATAAAAATTTGAGAGCAAATGGTTGAATGGATTGAGTGCAGTAATTTGAGTAATGTGAGTGGTTTGGAGTTGTTTTTGGGGTTGTTTGGCTATTTGCTTATCCAACTTCAAACGGCGATAACCAGAGCAAATGAGCTCCGAATTGAGCATGCGGTAGCTTGTTGAAAAGGGAATTAAGTAAGACAAAGATGTAATCTGAGAAGAAGGTTTGGTTGCGTGCGGTGTGGTCGCAGAAAAATTAAGAGCGAAACATGTCTGAATTGGTACAAACGTAAAGTTTGGAAATTGGCTAAGTGAGTTTATGGGAACTCCTTAGTAACTTATAATAAGTAATGTGAGTTATAAAAATAGTTTAAATAAGTCTTCCGCAAGAGTTTACAGTTACGGTCGCAGCTTTTAATTATTACGCCTTTTTATGTTTTAAATGCTCGCGTAATAATCAGAAAAAGTTTATTCGCATTTTTGTAAATGAACTGCTGTGATTGTAACTGCGCTTAATATCACAATTATTGTTAAAAATACCAGTGTACAACGGGCTGTTACATTTTATGGTATCAGAGCAGTTTTGTTAGGGAACTCTGATAATGTATAGTTGTGTTATGTGTTGCATAGTTGTATGTAGATTCTTATCGATTACTGTATATGTGATTCCTTAGTGTGGGTCTGATCAACCCATTCCTTTGTTTTACCTGCGTAGTCATCGTAAGAAGCCTGCGTGGCAACCTTGGAGCACCGAATGTAAGTCCTTAGCCTTATGTTGTGGATGCAGTGTTGACTGCTCCATGGACAAGATATGGCAGTAAGTAAAACATGAATATTATAGGACTTAAGGTAAACAGACTTAAATGTTTTGTCTGACCTTGTAGATGAAATTTATAAAGCTGGATTATAAGTGAAAGTTGTAAGCAAATCTATGATATGTACGGTATTGCATGGGTGAACCTTGTAGTACTATGAATAATAAAGATATATAATTGAGATGAATCCATAGTATGGAAGTGGTATTGGTGAAACTTCCAAGTATATGTGTGGTATAGTAAAAACAATTATGTCCAGGTGGACGTGGTGGAGGGACTTCATCAAGGTGAAAGATTTAGAACCTGTTGGATTATTGAAAATGGTGAACAGATATGCTTAGCCATGAGTTTGAATATTTTATTTTGACTAGAAGTTATAAGTCCTTGATGGATGATGTACACTTAAACAAATTGAGATGGTTCATGCAGAGAAATAAATAGAATAATTGATGATTAATCCTATGGGATTTGACCACTTGAAATTATAATGCTGGTCAATTGTTAAATTGAGATGTATTGAAATATGGGATTTAAATCCATAAGGAGGTAGTGTTGATTAAGCATAGGCGAGATGAATTAATTATGTATTATATGTATAAGGAAGAAGTTGAGAGAATCGCCATGGATGGCATTGAACAAGGTTCATTGAGAGTATGATGGTCCGGAACGGAATAATGGTCTAGCTTGACCGATATGCCATGAAGGAAACAAATATGATTATATGTGTGCGTTAATGTGTGGAATTCTCCTTGGAAATGGCTACTGTGTAGAGATTCAGGTGTTATGAAGCATAAGAGGATTGATCTATGATGGAGGTCTCTTGGAAATCTCAAAGAATGAATATCGTAATTTAAAATGGCCTAATTACTTGTGGATGTTGTAATGCATTGTGAATAATACCTAATGGCCTGATGGCCAGTATACCTATTCTGATGAATAAACGGATGATAATCCAGTGATGGCCTAAGTGCCAGTATACATATATATGTATGTACACCTTGTGATGGCCTGAGCGCCTAATTATCCGTGTTGAGGTAAATTATTAAATTTTTGTAAAAGGACAATGAGGCCGATTGAAATCCCCGATGATGGGAAGTATCTGAAGAGATTGTATGATTAGAAAACGAGCTAATGTACAACCTGATGGGAAATCATGTGATTAGTGTATGAACTAAGTTACAATATAGTGTGGAATTATGTGTTTAGCAAAAGAGCTAATGTGTAATGTCAAAACAAAAATGATAAGATTAGTTAATGAGTTGAGGTATAAGTGTTAGTGCAAGGATTGATATAATTTTCCAGTGCACGGATTGAGGTGAAATTAGTCCTCTGTGATAGGACGAATATGTTTAGAAGATCCCTGTGTGATGGGAAGTATATGTGAGATGTGTACAGAACTTTGAGAAAATTCTGGATTCACGGAATAGAGATTATGTTATGAACTATGCCAAGTGAATAGTCAAAGTAAAAGAGAAAACAATCTGTGAGAAGAATAAGCAAGGAAGAGATAATGGACTATGGATTTGAACAGTAACATGACAGAAGGAACTATTAAGAGTTAAGAAATGTGTACGAAATTACGAAGAGAATGTGAATTATTATAATAGTGACTTACATGTAAACTATCAGTGAGAAGAATGAAATGAGAGAGTAAAAATGAATTGACTTATATATATAACAGGTGTATATTATACCACTATTACTATGTTATGGGGATAGCCCCATGTGAATATACCAAAGATATTTTGCTGTTATATACGGAGGTGATACAGACACCAAATGGACTGGGTCCATGTGTGATCTGGAGTGTACGAAGTACCAGTTTTGTCGTTATATACGGATATGTTATAAGTATGAACTCCCCTGTGTACTGGGTACACGTTTGCTGTTGTATACAGATGTGATATAAATATGGACTCCTCTGTGCACTGGGTGCACGTTATGAGACTTGATGTTACCATCTCTGTGCGGCCTATGTGCCCGGAGTGTGTAGCCATCTCTGTGCGGATTATGTTCTCGGAGACTATTATTATGTTATATGAGTAATATGAGATGAGGAAGTATCCCGCAGTGATGAGACTGCTATTATAGTTGAGTTGATCTACATAAGTGCACAAATAAGAAACGTTGGGAATACTAATAGAACACAGTCAGCAGGTGGCAGGTTATCATTACTGCATGGATTATATGGGTGGATTCTCTGATCGGTGGGTCATTACATCTGGGGCCCTGAGGACAGCAAGAGCTCGAGCGATTAAAACCTGTGAATGTTGTTACCCACTGTATTGAGAGAGTTCTTCCATGTGATTAACGCAAAATATGAGGTCAGATTTTTGTAAATGAACAAAATATGTCAGATTTGGATATAAGAGGTGAGGTATAGTGGATAAAAATTTTGTAGTGTGATAGTGAAGCACTATTGTGGGCGTAAAGTAAGTTCGATGAAATAATATCGGCTCCAAGTGAGTTGGTAAGTTTGTTGGAATCCTCGCCTTATGATAAAAGAGATAACAGTGTGATTTAATGTTGACAGATTTAATGTGATCAAGAGTTCAGGTTAAAACGGTGGATTATTAGCCCTTATGAAAGGCAAATTGTGATGGAATCAAGCACGAATGTGTAAATATAGTTGGAAACTGGAATTGTAATTGGTTCCCTAAAAGTTGATAGCCTGACTTTACTGGTGGAGTAGATTGAGGAGTGTTATATATAACTGCATATGCCACATATAGTGGAAAGTGAGAGGAAAATGCACAATGCTGACGTTGTTTTGGTTAGGTACTAATGACATATGGTCGAGTGCTTGTGGTAACTTCGAATATTCCGTGAGACTGATATACCAATCGGTGGGGAATTATATAAGTGGTGGCAAGGATGGATTTAGTTTTATGTGACTTGATAATGAAGTTTCAAAGATTCCTATAGGATGAGACTTGCATGTGAGAGACATGACATTTTAGTGGTCCATCAGTTAATAGTGAAATGGGTGTGGAAAAATGATTCGTCCCAAGGTATTTGGTGAAAGTTGGTAAAACTGTAAGGTGATATTATATTGAGTTTGACATTCAGGATTAAATGACGATGATTACGAAGAAGTGGTATAAATAAGTGGAACATATGGGTAAGTTGCAATGTCAAAGTGGAATAAAAGTTGAAAATAGTTAGTGGGAGAAAATATTAAGCATGAGGCCTTCATGTGGAGGTCATTAATGAGTGTTGTGTTTAGACTGTGGGAGGTCTAAGTATGGAGTTGAGCTGGTTGAGTTGGTAAAGTTAAGATGGTTAAGCTAATAAAGAGTTTAACAATAAGTGTAAATTATGAATATGAGTTTGTAGATGGAAAATATTTCATGGGTATTTGTGGTCGAAAGACCTTATAGGGCTAATCGAAAATATAAACTATTATGAGTACTGTTAGTTTCGTATCACAAAGAGAAAGATATAGTTGTGAGTACCTAAAAAGAGGTGAAGACACGTGACAAGGAAAAATAAAGTATATGAGTATAGAATTTAATGTGAGTCGAAATTGTAGGACACGACAAAGTGCCTTTGAAACTATAAAGTATGTGGTTGGGTGAAAGCCAAGAAAACAACGAAATTATAAGAGTAGTAACAGTAATGGAAAGAAATGGTTGTTGAGGTATTGTCAAAACAGTGAGGACAGCGAAAAGAATTAAGTACTAAAGAACGTGTGAGTTGGAAATACTCCAAGAATAACTAGTGAATGTGCATGAAAGCGAATAGATTCTTTTGAGAACGACCATGGGTCAGAAATATGGATAAAGATGAGAATGAGGTAAATTGATACCGACGAATTTGTAATATTGTTATATTATTACCTACAAATCAGCGAAAGGGTAACGGGAGACCAGAGAAAGTGTAAAGTATTGTGAATTAAAAGGTCACAGAACCATGAGAGACAAGTGATTGTGAAGGATCAAAGGATAATAAGTATCATAAAAAGGAGATCATGCTGGTGATAAAAGTAATGTGGTAAAGGAACACACTTGAGGATGCTACTTGGGAGCGGGAGGATGAGATTCTCCGACTGTGTCCTGAGTTAGCGGATGAGTATGATTTAATTTTGCGGACAAAATTCTAAAAAGTTGGGGTGAATATAACACCTCACAATTTTAAATTAAGTATTTAACCCATTAAGTGTGTAATCAAGCGATGGATTAGTGAAAATCCTAAAGATTAGGCCAAAATACCAAGAAAGGGCAAAACGGTAATAAGCCAACACACAACCCTAGGAAGATAAAAATTGAGTAGAAGGTCTCATATGGTAAAAATAACCCTGGAAATGGGTTCAGAACAAAAAATTGAGTGGATAGGCAAGTTTCAGAAAAATCAGTGAATAGTATTTTTCGCGGGTAAAAATACCGCGTTACGATTGCACCGTAAAACGTGCCAGTTGAATTTTGAGCTCTAGGTTTCAAATATGAGTCATAAATGGTCTAAGGAGTTAGGAAATATGATTGTTGATGAAATTTGATGAAAGTAAGTCATTTTAGGGAAACGTGCCAACGGCGCGCGCGATAGCTTAAAAACAGTGTTTTCTCCGAACGGATGGAGGACTCTGAATTCATCTGATCAAGCCTAATTAAAGTGGAATAGTTAATGTTAAAAATTAGAGTTTCTAAATAGGCGTTGAATTTACGGACGTTTAGTGAGAGTTTTAACGCGTTTTGAATCGCGTGAGGTGGCGTGGGACCCACCCCACTTGAAAGTCACTTAAACATCTCAGCACTCCACTATTGATCATCACCCTCACTCTCTTCTCTCTCCCCCAAACCCGAGTTTCAGCCCTTCCCCATCACTATGCAAAAATTTCTTCTCACCATTAATCACTCATTTCTCCACCAAATCACTTGATTCTTGTGTTGAAATTTGTTGGGAAGAACCTTCTAAACCCATTGGTACGCTTCTTGAGCCTTGAAATCGTGTGTGGGAGGAGATCCTGCCCATTTTCAGCTGCGACTTGGAGGGGAAATTTGGTGTTCATGGAGCTTTGGAATGCTCCAATGGTGGAGTATGTGTAGGAGAAGCCCATTGCCTAGCATTTGAGTGAGTTGTTACACCTTTTTATTGGTTGATTCTTGTGATTGAGTTTTGAAAACCTAAAGCTTTGAATTGATGAATTATGATGTTAGAGAGCTCAATTTGAAAATGTGTATTAGATGATAATGTGTTAGAATGATGTATTAAAGCTAGAAATGCGATGAAATTTATTGGTGAAAATTGATGAATTTAACTTAGAAAAATTTGATGATCATGATTTTGGACTTGTGAATTTTGGTGTTGAGACTTGTTTGATGAATTATGGCATGATGGTATGATGATATAATAGGTTGTGTGAAGGTTGGAGTGATTAAAATTGAATGGAAATTCCTTGGAATGTCATAGGTCAAAATTCGAACCTTTGAGGAAAAATTGAGGAATTGATGTTGAAAAATGATTTGGATGATGATTTGTGTAGTTATATGGTGCTTAGATGGGTTGTGTTGTGGTTGGAAAGTGTTTGAATCAATGGGAAAAATGAATTGTGTTTAGAGACCTAAATGAGCCTAAAGTGAAATATTTCGCAAAATGATGCGTAAATGTCGTACAACGGAAAAACGACGATTGAACTAGCCTCTAAGCAACCTAATGGAGTGTTATAAAATGAGAAAGAAAATTTAGAAAAATAAATCCCCAATTAACACCTATATAGCCGAACCTCCAAGGGAAAAAGGGGGGATTTTGCGGTTTTCGCGTTCTGATGTAATCCGACGCGAAAATGACGAACCAACACTTGAATTGGCCTACTGACAACCTAATAAGACGTAACAAAATGAGAAAGAAAATTTAGAAAAATAAATCTCAAATTTACACTTCATTGGCCGAACCATCAAAGGAGGATGGGGAGGATTTTGTGATTTTGTGTTTTGTTGTTATTTGACGCGTACTGATGGATGTACGCAATTGTATAGGTTGTCGTCCGTTGACTTGAATCCCGAAACTTGAATCTGGGAGTTACCCTTGGTCTTGGACCAAGTGGATTGAGGTATGTATTTAGTTCAATGCATGTATAATTGTGAATTAGCATGTATGGTTTGAATTATAAGTGATTGGGAATGTCCTCTGTGTAGGCATTCTACTGTGTACCAAGTTGAGGGATAAGCTGCTGCGGAGCTAGTGAGGAAATTACTTAAGGTAACCTCTTGGTACTGGGGCTTGTTCCCCTTTTCTGTTCCACCTTGCCAGTTGATGGCAACGGTAGGAAGTGTGTATGAATAGTATAGAACACATGAGCATGCATGCATTATTGCTATGGGTACTGCGGTACCGAGTCTCTGGCCAGTAGACAGTTTTATTAGCCTTCGGGCAGTTTCGGACTTCCGCTGGATAGGTCTCCAAAAGGGAGTTCCAGTTGACTGCGTGTCATGGTGTGTGATCCGGGTAGGAGCACACTAGGAATGTCTTTGGCGTTTTGGTTGGTTTGGGCATCATGGTTGTGGTTTCTGTGAACACACCTTGGATGATACCCATAGGCTTATATATGCCCAGGGCGTACGTGGATTTGGGGCTACCATCCCGTATCGTCGTAGTTTGTATCTTTATATTCCCCATTTCTCTAAATCCCTTGCTATATCCCGTTTTCAAAGTGGTTGTTTTAATCTATTGATATGCATCGAAGTGAACCATTGGGTGGAGTTTTCTCCAGAACCTCTTGGTTACTGAGATATATTCGTATATCTCACCCCGTCTCGGGGCATTTATTTCAAGAGGTTGCAGTGGAGCAGGAGCAGCGGGCAAGAGGCCCGCAGAGTGAGCAGAGGAGTGCTTTATATTTTGCATTTTGTTGGCCGTGTGGCCTAGGCTAGACTTAGGGCATGAACATCTCATATGTATGTAGTATGAGCTTCATTAGCATATTTGTTCATGCCATTTTGCCTAAGTCTAGTAGTTATGTATTTGGTTATGTTGTCATTTGAATTTAAGTTGTAATTTTGGAAGAATGTAAGTTGAAGTTTAAGTTTCAAGTTGTAAGTTGTAAAGCAATATTGTAATCGTATTGATGCATGACTATTTATGATGGAAGGGCCTTAGGCCTATTTTAGGGTATGATTACATGTATGATGAAAATATGCATGAAAAAGGTGTTAGTGATTGCAACTACTTAAGAATGATTAATATGAACTATATGCCTAATGACTATAAACTGGATTGGGTTGTAAGTGCCCCAAGGCGTTGTTGGTTCTTGTGTGTGCCACCCATTGGATTATTACTGTATTATCATGTGATTATTAGGTATATTTGAGGTTTAAATGATTTTTACAAATTTGGGATTATTGGAAAAACAAAGGAAACTCTGGCGAATTTTCTGTAGAATTGACAGATTTTAGACGAATTTGGGAGAGCATATCTCCCTCCATAGAGGTCCACTAGGGACGTGCCATACGCCATTTTGAAGGTTGAGATTTCCTTTATCTTGTGTCCAAATTTGAGGAAATTATGGGTTGATATTCGGCCTGGAAAAAATGGAGAAACACGGACTGCTCATGTGCCACTGCACCTGAGGCAGATTCTGGACCGGATTTGGGAAATTAATTTCCACTTCGTTTCTCAGTCAAATTAAGCGTATGATATATCAAAATGAAGTTTCAGATGTGTAGTTTGTAGGATAAAATTTTAAGAGCAAATGGTTGAATGGATTGAGAGCAGTAATTCGAGTAATGTGAGTGGTTTGGAGCTGTTTTTGGGGTTGTTTGGCTATTTGCTTATCCAACTTCAAACGGCGATAACCGGAGCAAATGAGCTCCGAATTGAGCATGCGATAGCTTGTTGAAAAGGGAATTAAGTAAGACAAATATGTAATCTGAGAAGAAGGTTTGGTTGCGAGCGGTGTGGTCGCAGAAAAATTAAGAGCGAAACATGTCCGAATTGGTACAAACGTAAAGTTTGGAAATTGGCTAAGTGAGTTTATGGGAACTCCTTAGTAACTTATAATAAGTAATGTGAGTTATAAAAATAGTTTAAATAAGTCTTCCGCAAGATTTTACGGTTACAGTCACAACTTTTAATTGTTACGCCTTTTTATGTTTTAAATGCTCGCGTAATAATCAGAAAAAGTTTATTCGCATTTTTATAAATGAACTGTTGTGATTGTAACTGCGCTTAATATCATAATTAATGTTAACATTACCGGTGTACAACGGGATGTTACACTAAAGACAGATCATCTCATGATATCTTTTACTATGCATAGATTCCCGAGTCCCTATAAATGTCATCTCGATTTCTCCGGTTTACAGATAACCTAATCTCTCACAGAGATTTGACGAATTCCTTCAGCTTATCACCCTAGCCCTGTGCTCTTTCAGGACAAGCCCAACAGTATACCTATGAGTCTCCATATTTCAAGCATACGAGGTATACAGTCAAAGCATGCCTTCTAGAACACAGTCTAGGTAATAACTTCTGGTCTAAGGAAAGACATACCCAAATATAAAGAGACTACTCTAATGATACTATCTGTTAGATTTCCTCATAGAGTCTCTTTTGTGGGTCTGTTCAGTGTGAGCTATACCCTTATAGATCAACCCACGACTTTAGCTAAGACATCTCTATATCTGTAGCTCATGAGGTTTTTACCTTGCATCCGAATACAAGTAGATAAGTCGTGCTAGTCTTACCCGAGATCACTGATCCCCATTCTTAGTGTCTCTAGACTAGGAACATAAAATTAGGAATAAATATCCAGTATCCCTGAATCCTCGTGATCGTGATCTCATCACAGATACTCAAGAGATACCTATTTTATTCCATGGGGTTTATCCAGTTACTCCTATAAAATATTAACAGTAATATTGAGACAAAATATGAAACAGGATAAATAGTGCTTTTATTTATTTGCGACAATACAAAGGTCCACATATGTCCTAATCTAATTAAAAGATTGTCTCTAGGACATCCATATACTAACAAGCTCCCACTTGTCCTAGAGCCAATCAGACCTAAGTCGTATACCCAAAGCCTCATAATGACTATCATGTTTTCTCTGAGAAACAGCCTTTGTTAGAGAATCAGCTAGGTTATCATCTGTGGGAATATAATACATCTTTACATCCATCCTATCAATGATTTCTCTAATCAGGTGATATATGCGGAGCACGTGCTTAGATCTTTGATGAGACCTAGGTTCCTTTGACTGCGCAATGGCTCCAGTGTTGCCGCAAAGCAACTGTATGGGCTCATCCACGCTTGGAACCACCCTAAGTTCAGATATGAACTTCTTGATCCACACGGCCTCCTTAGCTGCTTCTGAAGCAGCTATATATTCAGCTTCTGTCGTTGAATCTGCTGTTGTCTCCTACTTGGAACTCTTCTAAGATACTGCCCCACCATTTAAGGTGAATACGAACCCTGACTGTGACTTGCAGTCATCTTTGTCACTCTGAAAGCTGGCATCAGTGAACCCTTTCACTGTTAGCTCATCAACCCCACCATAGACCAGAAACACATCCTTAGTTCTTCTTAAGTATTTAAGGATGGTCTCTACTGCTGTCCAGTGAAAGATGTACCCCATGACTGACGGGAAGAAAACCCCTTTTCGACCCTTCCATGCTAAACCGCTTTAGCATCTTGTCAACATACGTGGATTGAGATAAACCCAGCAGCCTCTTGGATTTATCTCTATAGATCTTTATACCAAGTATAAAGGCTGTTTCTCCCAAATCCGTCATGGTGAAGCTTTTTGAAAGCCACTCTTTCGTTATTTGTAATGTGGGGATGTCATTTCCTATTAACAATATGTCATCTACATAAAGTACCAGGAAGACGACATTACTCCCACTAACCTTCTTGATAAACCCGTTACTCTTAACGACTTCATCAAGACGAATATTCCAACTCCTTGATGCTTGCTTTAGCCCATATATCGACCTTTGAAGTTTGCATACCATATGCTCCTGATCTTTGATTTCAAAGCCCTCAGGTTGTGTCATGTACACTTCCTCCATCAAGAACCCATTCAAGAAGGCGGTCTTGACATCCATTTGCCAAATTTCATAGTCGTGATATGCCGCTATTGCAAGCATGATCCTAATAGATTTGATCATGGCAACAGGCGAGAAAGTCTCATCATAGTCAACTCCTTGTCTTTGACGATACCCTTTCGCAACCAACCTAGCTTTGTAGGTCTGAACGTTGCCATCTGCATCAGTCTTTCTTTTAAAGACCCATTTGTTACAGATAGGAACTATTCTTTGCGGTTTAGGAACCAAGGTCCATACCTTGTTTTGATACATCGAATCCATTTCAGATTCCATGGCTTCAAGCCATCTAGAAGAGTCAACATCCTTGACTACCTCTTAGTAGTTACTTGGTTCATCATCCTCGACGGTTTGCTGATTCTCAATCACAAACCCATACCTCTCAGGTGGATGGATGACTCTCGTTGACCTACGGAGTTGTGTGTTTACTTCTCCATTGAAGAACGTCGCCTGCGGAGCAGACTCGAGTTCCTCAATCTGTTCATGTGGTTCTTGAACTTCTTCAAGATTAATCTTACTCCCATTGGCTCCTTGAGAGATCAAATCCTTCTCAAGGAACTCAGCATTCTTTGACACAAACACCTTGTGTTCATCCATGGAGTAAAAGTAGTATCCCTTAGTACCTTTGGGATACCCCACAAATAGACATTTAGTACTCTTAGCACTAAGCTTGTCTGATGCCAATGCTTTGACATAAGCTGGCGATCCCCATACCCTGAGGTAACTCAGGTTGGGTCTCTTACCATTCCATATCTCATATGGTGTGGTCTGAACAGATTTAGACGGTACCCTATTTAGAAGGTATGCCGTTGTGTCTAAGGCATATCCCCAAAATGATTTTGGAAGTTGAGTCTCACTCATCATAGACCTGACCATGTCTAACAAGGTCCTGTTTCTCCTTTCGGAGACACCATTTTGGTGTGGTGTGTAAGGTGCAGTAAACTGCAAGAGAATTCTATTTTCTCTCAGATAATCCTGAAACTCATGGCTCAGATATTCACCACCACGATTTGATCGTAATGCCTTAATCATCTTGCCACGCTGTTTCTCTACTTTATTCCTAAACTCCTTGAACTTTTCAAAGGCTTCGAATTTATATCTCCTTAGGTACACATACCCAAATCTTGATTTGTCATCAGTAAAGGTGATGAAATAAGAGTATCCTCCTCTAGCCTCTATAGAGATTGGCCCACAAACATCAGTGTGAATGAGTTCTAATAACTCACTAGCCCTATGACTTTCAAGCCCTTTGGGCTTGTGACAAGTCATTTTCCCAGCTAGACAAGATTCACATTGTCCATAGGATTCCAAATCCATGGAATCTAGGTATCCATTTGCATGCATCCTAGACAATCTTGTTTCGTTTATGTGCCCTAGTCTACAATGCCAAAGATAAGATTGATTATCTATCCTAGGTCGGTTCACGGTTATATTGAGCACTTCAGTTCCCATTTCCAGAACATACAATCTATTTATTAACGAAGCAGTACCATAAACAATAACATTCGAAATGATAGAAAATGTACCATTCTTAATACTAAAAGTAAAACCATCTTGTTCTAAACAAGGAATAGAAATAATGTTTCTAGAAATGTTTGGAACATAAAGACAATTATTCAAATACAATAAAATGCCCGTAGGCAAAATAAGTTCGGCATCTCCAACAGAATGAGAGACAACCCTTGCTCTATTGCCAACGCGGAGGTCCACCTCGTTTCTCTCCAATCTCCTTGGGCTCCCAAGCACCTGCAACATATTGCAGATATGAGAACCACAACCGGTATCGAATACCCATGACGTAGGATTAGCACAAGAATAATTTATCTCAATCATAAAAGTACCTGAGGTAGAAGCATCACCATGCTTCTTGTCCTTCACACTCTTCAGGTAGTATAACACCTCGTATTTCTAAATATATATTTATAGATGATAATGTCGATTAAAAGGTTAGGATTAGTGAAAATCCTGAGATTAGGGTCAAAATATATAAGAAGGGCAAAATGGTAATTTATCAAACACGTATCCCTAGGCATGAAAAATCGAGTAGAAGGTCTCAAATGGTAAAAATAAGGCCGGAAATGGATTCAGAACGAAAAATCGAGTGGATAGGCAAGTTTCTGAAATTTTGATGAATAGTGATTTTTTCGGTATAAAATACTGCGGTATAATTGTACCGATAGGCGTGAAATTTTGATCAGTATTTTTAGAAAACAAAAATACGACACGAACGGGAAAATACGCAGTTTATGAAATTATGGTTTAAATTTGATGTTTCATTAAAGTTAAATTGCGTGTGGGACCCGCGGAACCAAAATCCACTTAAGTTTCCCTCATTTTCCCTCAACCTCACGAGCTCTCTCTCTCCTTTCCCTTTCTTTTCCAGCGTGAAACAGCCCCTACCACCATTGATGCGCCTTCATCCTTTTGCTCTCCAAAACCAGCATTTCTTGGCCAAATCCTTTGATTTTGGTGTTGAAATCAATTGGAAAACTCATTCTAGAGCCATTAGTGATACCCCCTAGCCTTGAAATCGCTCCCTGGGTGAGTATTTAGCCTAGGTCAGTTTTGAAAGATTGGAAAAAAGTGATGTTCATGGAGGCATTAGACCTCTAGATGCTTGGAGAAGCCTTGGTGGAGAGTCTAGCATTGATTGTGAGTGTATTTACATGGTTTTTTTATGATTGATTTCTTAGATCAAATTTATGAACCCTATGCTTGTAATTGTTGATTTATGATGATTGGAAGCTCAAATGGAAAAATTGCATTAGACGATAATGTCTTAGAATGACATGATTGAGCTAGAAATGCTATGAAAATTCTAAGTGAAAATGATGATTTAACTTAGGAAAAAATCAAGTGTCATGAGATTTAGAAATTTAGTTGTGTGAAAATGGCATGATTGTTTATTGTATAGGTTAATAATAGGATTTTATGACATGTGTAATTGTTGAATTGGATTGAAAACCTTGAGTGGTGTTTCATTGATGAATTCGAACCATAGGTAGTTGGTAGGAAAAATGATGTGAAAATATGGTTTAGGCAATGGATGTTGATTAAGTGTATAATGGTGGGGTTGATGAATCACTTTGATGAGTCAAGGAGTTAAGATAATTGAATTAAATGGGAATGGGCCATTAGGCCTAAGTGACTATAGGTTGGTTTTATAATTGTGTGAAATTTATGAATTATTTGCATATGTTTGTTGGTCATTTGTTGATCATATAGGTTACCTCTCTCGGACGCGATAGTGGTAGATTGAGCTCGGAGCGTACGTTTGGAGCCTTGTGCTTGGAGTTGAGGTAAACCCTTGGAACTAGGGTTTAGTCCCTTGTGTTCTCCACCACACCTAGTGGAAGGTTGTGGTTGGATTTTGTGTTGTATGATGTGGTGTGGAAAATGTATGTTCATGCATCATTACTATTGTGTGCATTGTTTGTGATCTCTGGCCAGTAAATGTGTGTTGGTTTGGAATTCCGCTAGAGATATCCTTTGGGGATTCCGGTCGGGTTTTGCCGTGGAACCGACTCTGGGAGCGGTACCAGGATGATCCAAACGTGGGACTTCCGCTGGATAGGGCTCATGAGGAGTTCCAGTTGGGTTTTGCCATGGGGTCGTCTCAACCATGGGAGAGGCACCAGGAAGATTCCCGGGAGTTATATGATGGGGTCCTCGAACGTAATCCTTATGAGGATGTTCTTGGATGTGCCCAGTTGTGTGTGATTTTGTATGCATGCATTTTTACATGATATCATTTGTAGCACTTTGAGTGAGCCATGGGTGGAGTGATCCTCTAGTACCCTTGGTTTACTGAGATATATATGTATATCTCACCCCACGTTTGGGGACATTGTTTCAGGACATTATGAGCACGGAGGAGTTTCGGGCAAGAAGCCCACTTAGTGGATGGCAGTAGCATGTGGTGCATATGGAGTACATAGTGTTTTGGAAGAGCTTATTTGATGCACATAGTAGGATGTTAGCATTTTGGACTTAGATCATGAACATATTGCATGTTGAGTTTTCCATACTTTTGTGGTGTTCATGATTATATTCTAAGTCTCTTGTATTTGATTTACATTACGTCTCTTGTTTCTATTCGCATTTTGTGTGAGCATGGGACTTGTCCATGGCCACCTATGTTGTATTTGAGGCATTGGAAAACTTATGTTGTATATAGACCATTTTAGGTGTAAATGGCTTTGATATTGAGAACATTGTAATTGATGCATTGATTAATGAATATGCATGATGGAAGGGCCTAGAGCCTACATTAGGACATGTGTAAAGTGTATATGAAGTAGCAATGTGTTAAAAGTAGGTTAGACCACTCATTTTGGGTCTTAAAAGCTGTCATCTGTCATTTTTGCTGCATAGTAATCGATTACTTTTCACTGGTAATCGATTACCTGCAACAGGGAACGAAAAATTGAGCTTCTGTCTTCAAAGTAATCGATTACCAGAGCATTGGTAATCGATTACCAGAAAACAGGGGAGCCCAATTTGAGGTTCTGACTTCTACAGTAACCTTTGGTAATCGATTACCTCAAGCATGGTAATCGATTACCACTGTGTTAAAGTTCAAAAAGGTGTTTTCAAAAATCTAAAATAAATGGCATTGCTTAGAGGGATTATGTTTAGTAAGTTTTTAAGCTTCCGCGAGTTTTGCATTAACAATTATGGCGTTGTTTTAATTGATTACGGAAATGGTTAATGTTTAAAGAAAGGAATGTGATAAAAGAAAAAGTTTACCCGTAATTTAATTAACTCAATTACTGTGATTGTAACTGCGCTTAATACCATATGCAATGATAACATTACGGTACGTAACGGGCTGTTGCAGGTAGTCTGGACAATTCCTCTTCCAATGGCCTTTCTTGCCACAATGGATGCACTCAGCATCGCTTTTGTCCTTAGATGCACTCTTACCCTTCTTTTTGCCTTTCTTCTTCTTGGGTTTTCCTTTGGGTTTAAGGGAGTCTCCTTTCGCAGGCTCCTTGCCCTTACCCTTTGCCTTGCTAGGCCCACCAATCAGAAGAGCATGTGTCCTATCCTTCTTGATAGACACTTCAGCAGTTGTTAACATGCTTAACAATTCAGGCAAGCTCACAAGCATCCCATGCATGTTGTAATTCATAATGAATTGATTGAAGGAAGGTGGAAGCGCGGTCAGGACTAAGTCATTACTTAGCTCGGCATCCATCACGAAGCCTAGATTTCCTAGCTTCTCAATGAGCCTGATCATCTTAAGAACATGACTGCTCACAGACATGTTCTCAGACATCCTGCATGAGAACAATTCTCTAGAGGCCTCTTACCTCTCATGCCTGCCTTTAATGTCATACAACTCCTTGAGATGTAAGACAATAGAGGGAGCATTCATATGCTCATGCTGCTTTTGCAGTTCAGGCGACATGGATGCCAACATGATGCAGACAGTCAACACATTGTCATCCATGTGCTGTTTGTGGGCCTCGAAATCAAATTCCGCGAACCCATCTTCCCCTTCCCTAGGAGCTATGGGTAATGCAGCATCCAAGACATAAGCTATTTTTTCGGTCCTAAGAACAATTCTTAAGTTCCGATACCAGACCATAAAGTTTGAACCGATCAGTTTGTTCGTATCGAGTATTGAGCGCAGTGACAGTGGATTAGTCATACTAAAAACTGAAAAAGATGTAAAGATGATTTAATTAATATATTTAGACATGTTGTATAAACAAATTATAAAAGACTTTAAATAATTTGCCCCTCCCACTATTTTATCTAAGTCAATGACCCTTCCCATTTGACTTAGGGTTAATCTACTTTTAGATTTTACCTTAGTGAGATTAAGAGTGCGATTATCTATTTTAACCCTCGTCTGTGACCGCAAGATTAATTTAAATAATGGGTTGATCCTCATCAACAGTATCTCATATCCTCTCTTAACATTAGGTTGACAACTCCTTGTCACTTAGTGGTGCATCTCATGCAACCAACCTAGCATTATTACCCTAAGCACATAAGCCCGGCTGAGCCTGCAACTTATGTCTCAGTTAAGTATTAACCAGCACCCTAAGTGTCTAACACTTCTAATACTACTCTTACTCGACGAAACAGTGGTTCCCAACTGAGTTGTGGAGCACCACTATGTAGAGGAGGTTCGAGTAATATTGGTGGTGGGAGGTAATCATATGCTTAATAATTTATTCCTTTAAGGGTTCCTTTTATTTGGGATTTATTAGGTCTCATCAAACGCATTTATATTATTATCATGCTAGTCGTTATCCTATGTCAAACATCTATCGGATTACACTAGTCGTAATTGGACATGCATAATAATACATACAAACGCGATTTGTCCAATTCATGCATACTAGTCGTTCAAAACATAAAAGCATACATGCATATAAAACAGTTTTATTTGAGATGGTGATGGTGCTCGTGCATTTGTCCATCTTGCTTCTCAAGCATCGGCTCCTCGTCGTCTATACGCCACTAGCCTAATTCTCTAATTACATGTAATTAAAGAAACTCTAAAACATCTTTGGAGGGACAAATAATAAAAATACAAAATTCAAAATTCAAATTACAACTCTAATTAAAATAGAGCAAAATTACACATTAATTTAAAATTTGAAATTCGAATTTCGGGCACCATGACCATCCCCTTCCAAATTGCACCTGAAAATTTAAACAGCTTGCAAGCACATAATATCAAATATTATATAAATATTTCCTCACATATACTTTGATAATTTAACAATTAAAATATCAAAACAAGAATAAAAATTCAAAAAATTTCCAATTTTCTCCCAATGGTCGAATTTTGCATCTTTATAATTCAAATCTTTGTCAAATCTTTCTCAAAGATCATAAAAATTAAACCATTTATTCAACCATAAATCATATGGTCGAACCATGCATCATCATATACAAAAAATTTATTAAATAAAATCATGGAGAAAATAATGCATTTGAATATTCACATCATGGTAGAATCATATTCCCTTTTCAAAAAAAATGTTTCTTTTGAAAACTTTCACAAAGAATCAAAACAAACAAAACCATGAGGTCATGTAGATATATGAACACCATAATCATATTAAACATGTTTATAAAAAAAATCCACATGCAAAGAATTAATCTTTAACAAAAAGACCTTTTGACCGTGAGAAAATTAATTTCACAAACAAAGTACCATCACTCGCCGATGGTAAAGCGACCGGGCTCTGATACCACTTGAAAGTAAAATGGCCTTGAAGGTCGTAGCATGTGAGAGGGAAAAACAAAATTTTTCATATGCGGAATTACACATGCAATCAAGAATCATGCTTTATGGCATGTGATGTTACCTTTGTTTGTGAGTTCAAAACTCCAAGACGATCAGTGTTAGGTTTGAAGGGTTCAAATCCTCTAACGTTGATCCACACCACCCACGTCAAGATGCAAGAACGCTTTCTTGAAAGCCACCATTTGACCACCACAGAGAGGCTTGCTATGCGCTCAATAGGTGAAGAAGTAGGCTAGGTATATGTGTTTAGAAGAGTGAAGTCTCCAGAATAAAAACTTCACAAGAGTGGGAATGGTATATAGAAGAATTGGCTAGGTTCTTTTGAAAAACCTGAAGGAAGAACTCACCAACTAGGCGCACAAGAGTGGGGGAGAATTAGTGTATCAAATCAGAATTTTTACTTTACTTATAATGAAAGTGGTGCACAAGTGAGTGAGACAAAGGTGGAGTTGTTGCAATTCAAAAATCCCAACAACCTCCCATTTGAATCCTCATAAGACTAGGTATTTATCTAGTCAAAATTTTGAACCAATGGTCATCATATGACCACCAATTCATGCGCCCCTATTCAGCCCAAAAAGGGTCCAGATACATTTGAGCTGTTGCATTCAAGTTTGAACCAACTAGCTCACTGATTCTCTCAACAACCAAATCTGATTGGAGCTTGTTGGTTTGACAAGATGACAATTATCTCCCACCAAAATGGCGCCCCAAATCAGCCCTTGGAGATCTCCATAGATCTTCTCTTGATATAAGGGATTTGTTCCAACAACATCTCATCTCATCCTTTTGTTATGAAACAACTTTTCATAGCTAATTCAAATTCAAATTCAAACATTTAAATTCAAACGTTCAAACATTTAAATTCTAAATTCAAATTCAAATTCAAAATTCAAATTTCAAATTTCAAATTCAAATTTCAAATTTCAAAATTCAAATTTCAAATTTCAAATTCAAAATTGGAATTTCAAAATTCAAATTCAAATTTTAAATTTCAAAATTCAAATTTCCAATTCAAAATTCGAAATTTAAATATTTGATAATTAATTTAACTAATTAAATTAATTAGTAATGTCTTGGACCATCCAAGCCCATTAACAATACCATGCGCCCTCTCCCTCTTAGGTGGGCTTCCAAACTTCATCTTAGGTTAACAACCATTATTAGGCCCAATACCTTTAATGCTATATCATCATGACATTAAGGTGTTAGTGTGTGACCCATTAGGTCCAACATAGCCACTGACATAAATGGGCTCGGGCCCAACAAGCCCACAACCCATTTAATGACAACACAGAGCACTAGCAATGCTTTGTTGCCCCAGAGCTAGTTAGATTAATGACTTGATCATACTATTACACATATTTGGTTGTCGTATGTATTTCTTTTCGTCTCGGTTACCTTCCAATAAAACCTAGGTTAAGGAAGCGTATCAACCCTTGCGGCTTAGGGTAAGCTTTATTCGAAATAGGAAATCTTCAATTTACTGACTCTAAAGGCAGATCATCTCATGATCTTTTTTACTATGCATAGATTCCTGAGTCCCTGTAAATGTCATCCTGATTTCTCCAGTTTACAGATAACCTAATCTCTCACAGAGATTTGACGAATTCCTTCAGCTTATCACCCTAGCCCTGTGCTCTTTCAGGACAACCCCAACAGTATACCTATGAGTCTCCATGTTTCAGGCAGACGAGGGATACAGTCAAAGCATGCCTTCTAGAACACAGTCTAGGTAATAACTTCTGGTCTAAGGAAAGACATACCCAAATATAAAGAGACTACTCTAATGATACTCTCTGTGAGATTTTCTCATAGAGTCTCTTTTGTGGGTCTGTTCAGTGCGAGCTATACCCTTATAGATCCACCCACGACTTTAGCTAAGACATCTCCATATCTATAGCTCATGAGGTTTTTACCTTGCATCTGAATACAAGTAGATAAGTCGTGCTAGTCTTACCCGAGATCACTGATCCCCATTCTCAGTGTCTATAGACTAGGAACATAAAATTAGGAATAAATATCCAGTATCCTTGAATCCTCATGATCGTGATCTCATCACATATACTCAAGAGATACCTATTTTATTCCAAGGGGTTTATCCAGTTACTCATATAAAATATTAACAGTAATATTGAGACAAAATATGAAACAGGATAAATAGTGCTTTTATTTATTTGCTACAATACAAAGGTCCACATATGTCCTAATCTAATTAAAAGATTGTCTCTAGGACATCCATATACTAATAACTCCCTCCACGCATGATGCCACTGTTAAGTGGACACTACAGGTGCAACTCTACTGCATCATGAGGAACATCCCTTTTCATGTAGTACCCCTTATCCATGGCAGTCTGTAGAACGAGATAAAGAAGACTACTGTCTGTCTTCCCTGCCTGATTATAAATCTATGTTTAAGAGCTGGGGTGAAGACCTACAAAGATAATGAGACTGTGGTGGAGTCTGTCATCGATTTTAAAACCTGGAATGGTCTGAGGAGCACTTACATTGAGACAGACGAACCAGTCCCTGAGGAATTCAGGCGTACTGATGTTGATGATGATGATGAAGAAGACGTCCTTGAGGCCCCACAGAAGAAAACCACGAAGGCCACCTCTTCAAAATCAACCACTTCTACCTACACCCAGGCAAGAAGAACCGTTCCCCCTCCCACCAAGGTAAAGAAGGAAGCCCATGTTGCTACTGAGAGCAAACAGGGCACAAAAAAATCTCCTGCCAAATCTCCCCCAAGAAAGGGGAAACATTCCAGTCAGAGGCTGAAGAGAACCTTCAGCAGCACCAAGAGATCAGAGGGAGCGTCCTTTGAGAAACCCATCACCCTCTATGACAAGGAGGAAGATAGTGGGGACAATGAGCCTATTGCCAAAATGAAGAAAGGAGGAACGTCCAGACCTGCTGAAAAGAAGGCATCCCCAAGTAGCTCTGCTACTTCTGAGTCTTCTGACATTCCGTCCCCTCCTCCATCATCTGCTCATCCTCCAACATCACAACCCTCTCCTAGGAAACAACAAGGAGAGGAGATTGCAAAAATAGAAGCAGCACTTGCTGCCGAAAAATAAGTGGTTGAGCAAGAGGCTCAGCCACAGAAGAAACTTGACAAAGGAAAGGGGATTCTTGTCGAATCCCCTAAGAAGAAAAAGCCAACTGCTCCCAGGAAAATTAACCTGGGAGGGCCCCTCTCTTGCCCCATTATCCGTCCTTATACTTCTGGGGACGAGGCCATAGCTAGGGCTCTAGCAGAAGAGGAGGGCTTGGAAGTTCCTCTACTGATGGAAGAACAAACTACAATAGCCCTCTCTTCCTAAAAAATACAGGAGGTTGCAGTCAAGCAAGCACTTGAAGAACCTCCAGCTTCTGGCAGCAACAATAACCAGAAGAAGAAGAAGAAGAAACCAGCTTCCCCCATTCCAGCAATCCCCATTGCATCAAGGAGAAAATCTCAGATTGGGATTGCTGAGATTTTTGAAATGATAGGGAAGAAGATGGTGAAGCTGCTACTTGTAGCACCATCCGTTCCTCAGCTGGACATGCCCAGCACTAAGGAACGAATTAGATCAACTCTCATCTTCCTTCATCAAATTCTTGGAGTAACAAAAGGAAGATAGGGAGCAGCTCCTAAAAACCATCTAGGCCAGCATCAAAAGCATCAGTGCTGCACCTTCTGCACCTACCCTTCAAGCTGTCAGGAGAGAAATAAGTAATGCAGCTGATTCCCTGAAGTTTGCACATTCTATGCACAACACCAGAGCTGAGAAACAACTCAGAAAACTCTACCTCCAAAACACTGATGAACGAATAGAAACCAATGAAGCTCTCAAGGCTTTTGGCACATATTTGGAGGGGAGAATCAGTTAGCTGGAAAAATGACTAGTGGATATAGAAGGGCAGATAGTGCATATCCACAATGGCAGGATAATGATGAGATCCACCATTGTACACCTCACTATTGTGATCAGCGATCTACTGAAGGACGTTGAGAAGTGGCTCCCCGAAGCTGAAGTCAGAAGATTAAGAGATCAGCTTGGAAAGAGGCCACCTACGCAAGAGGAACTGGATGCTGAAAAGAATTCTGAGTTGAGCAAGAGACGCCCCCATTGAAAAGGAGAAAGACCCTCCTATTTTGCTTATTTCCCATTTACTGCTTTTCTGTTACTTTACATTTGTTTTGTTTTCCGTTCCCTAGTGTAAATTTTAATTCCTTTTTGAAATAGAAAAAAAATCTTTTTTTGATCAAACTGTTTGGGACATATATTTCAGTTATTATATTTTGGCTGTGAAAATTTGAATAAACCAATGGCATGAAGCACAAAGTCAATAAGTAATCAATCTTGTTCTTACTCTGAATGCTTGAAATAGGAAAGGTGAAATGAATTTAATCTTCAAATTTTTTGAAGGAAACTGATCTGTTTGAACTAAAGCACGAAAAATGCCAAACACTTACTCATGAGAGCGTTCCTGAGGTGTCACCACAATGAAACTTCTTAACTTGCCTTGATGCTGTTAGTACTGCTGAAGAACAGGTGAACTTCACTAACAAGGATCAACCTTCAAACACTCACCCTTTCACAATTAAACAAACACTTCCATTCATACCACAGTACAACCGTACACACACTCATCCTATGGTCAACTAAAAGGGACAAGGAGCAAATTCAAAATGAGCAAGAGGACAAGAAGAAAAGAAAACAAAGAAATGGGAATAGCCATTCAAAATAATTCAGAAGAAAATAGCATAAAAGATTCCTCCAAAGGAAGAAAAGAAGGTACAAAAAGACAAGGTGTTCCCTCAACCAGAAAAGTCCAGCTCCAGAACAAAGAACTGAACAATGTTCCTTGATCCAAGACCTGTGACCATTCCATTTCTAAAAACCCTCCATCAATCATTTTCACAAAGATCCTTGATATGAAAGACCTGTATCCTTTTTAGGAAAGCAACAGATAAGCAAGTTTGAAGAATCACATCCAGGAATGGACAGAGAAACACCAAACCCTGAGTGATAGTGAGACAGAAGATCAGCAACCTTCACTTACCTTGGAACAAATTCTTTTTACTGGTCACCTGTGGAAAGTAGTTCATTCTTTGAAAAGATTATGGTTACTTACTTGCTCAAGTTTCTTAAGTTGAGCTATTCTTTGAAATTGAGCAGCCTAAGCCACTATTTCTGGGTTGTTTGAGGACAACCAACAATTTAGTTTTAGGGTGTTTGATGGGACGAAAATTCGTTCCCATCTAAGCTCATTTTGATGGCAAAATACCATCTGTTCCTTCACCTGATGAGAACCTTTAGCACTAAAAGCACATGTTTAATATCTTTGTGACAAAAACACAGTGGGGAACGGATGGTGACGTAAGTCTTTGGAAAATATACGAAAAGGGGAAAGAATTTGGAACATTAAATACACCTGCTCCACTCATTTAATATTTCTGACCACTTTGCAGGAAACGTTGGAAAGAAGTTTCCATAAAGCATAAGCGGTGCAGCAATCAAGCAAGAGGAAACGTGCGCAGCAGGGAATAAACGGTTCCTATTGGCTAAAGAGGAAAGCAAGGCATGGGGATGATCAGAAGGAAAGACAAATCTCAACAATAACTGTCCCATCCAGCCACTTACGCCCCTCAAAGCACTGTTCACACCGCCCCTTCCATGCAGTCAAGAAACTGACTCCAAGAGAATTACCCACTTTGCCCTTCACTCTTCTGCCTATAAATAGGATGTTCCAGCACGAAAAAACACATCGAATTCCTTAAGAAGAGATCACTTAGTTTCTTTTATAGTTTTCTTTGTATTTGTATAGTTTTAACTTTAGTTAAGTGACAACACTTCTTCTTCATTCTATATCACCCACTTGAGACTCCTCACGAGCAGCAACCATATTCTCCACTTTTCATTTTGTCTTAATCAAGTTATTTTCATTTAAATACAAGTGTTATTTCTCTCCTTTCCATTCGTTATCTCTGAACTGAATCTCAGCTCTATGGGACTTCAGTTTGGAATAATTATGTTTAAACTAGTAGCCATGGGCTAAACTATCCGTGGAACGGAAAAACTGCAAAGTTCTTAAAGACTTATTTTCAAACCTTTTGTATTTGAGCTTTTGTATTTCTCTGGTTAAGTAAGCTATATTCATTGTGTATCAATAGAAATTGAACACATACTGAGAAAGGAACTTCCATAAGGAAGGGATTTCAAACAGCTTAACCAGAGGGGGAAGGTAGTGTTGTGGAAACAACGCTGCTGGTTGCCTTAGGAATAAGCGACCACCTCGTTCACTTAAAGGTCCTATACCAAGTACCTGTTGGAGTCAAGGGAGCCATAGGAATATGGAAACTTGTGAGCCATTCAGTCCATAAGTTGAGGAATCAGACGTTGGCAGTGAAGAGACTGGAACAAAGACAAAAGTGTTAAGTCTTGAGTAGAGAGAATAATTATTTAAGAATGGAACAGTGGTATTGTTCCTTCTGTTAAATCTGTTTTACACCATCCATATTGTTGTCTCTTAATTACTGTTATTATTATTGTTATTTTTTATTTATTCAATCTTGTATCTATAAATCTCCCGTGAATATTGATTTTCCTTCTCTCAACAAGAAGGGTATCATACATAACGAAGCGATGAACTGTTTGCTGTCAGACTAAACCTACTATCCTTGAGGAACGTTGTCAAGATAGTAGGGAACGTTTGACCAGACAGGTCAATTACTAACTTTTCTTTTCATTTTCATTCTTTGTAAAATAGTATAAGTCATTAATTACAGTTCCATCCTCGTGGGAACGATAATCTGGGCATTAATACTCCCATTTATTACTTGATGCGTGCACTTGCAAACTTGGGTTGAAATTAAGAGAGCAAATGTGTTTTCTCTTAATGAACTGAGGAACGTTCTACAACATATATATTTTTCACCCAACAGCTTTTGACCCAACAGCTAACAAGCTAAAACAATAAAATGCCTCAATCATTTCAAACATGCATGCAAAAAAGCATTTTAAGGAGAAACAAAGGAAGTTCTAGTAAAATTTTCAACAATAAAATGCACACTGAAAAAAAAATTATGTTTAGGCTCAAACCTCACGGTTATATGTGTGCAATTCAGTAATTTATTCTCTTTCTCAATCACTCATACTGTAATTTTATTATTCTTATTGACTCTTAGACTAACTCAATCAATGCTTATTCTTAAAATAAAAAATATATATTCTAAGTCATCACATCATAAATTAATTTTACTGACTAATTCTTACTTAACATGATTTAATAATTCAGACACAGAGAAGAAACAAAGATAAAATAAAATAAAGAGGAATAAGGAAAAGAATTTTTCCGGAAAAAAATTTGCAGTTCTACTCATCACAGGAATCGTAGTTGTACCAACTGCTACTACTACTACTATATATATGATGTGGTGCGTCCCTATTCCCAGATTTAGGAATTTGTTGTCCTCAGCAATTATTAAATTAAAAAGAAAGAACTGCACACATCAACTCAAAAATATCATCAGATAAATTTAGTAGTAGCAATTATGCTCACAACAGAGTGAGAAAAATAAAATCTGTACATCACCAGAGTCATCACTAATCAAAATAGAGAAACAAAAATAACACTAAAATGGTCCTAAAAAGAAAATAAAATATGTTAGCATCATAAAATAAACTAAAATAATTAACTTAAAAGCGATAAATTCTTAGGTTGCCTCCTAAGAGCGATTGTTTAACGTCATTAGCTTGACGTTACATCTTCATTAGTCATGGCAGCTTGTAGTCGAAATTCAAAGATGATGCCATTCCATTTATCATAAATATTGTTTTGCCGTAATAGTACTCTCGTGTATATGGGTGAGAAGGTTTGGCCTCAAGAACTCTAAACTTAGTCTTGATGTGCTTTCCCTTGCTCTTAGGCTTTGCCATCTTCACCTCCGGCTTGCAACTCTCATCTGGCTTATGATCTTTCTTTTCTTCCTCTTCAGCCTTCTTTTCCTCAATAAAGAAAATTTTCTTTGGCTGAGTTGTAAGTGTTGGAGTTTCTTTTTCAATCATTTTGAGAATAGCCCTTTCTCCTTCCAGCCTAAAGATTAATTCACCTTTAGGCACATCAATTAGCACTCCGGAGGTCGCTAAGAACGGTCTCCCAAAGATCATGGGAACAGTAGCGTCCTCCTCTATATCCAAGATAACAAAGTCCATCGAGAAGATGAACTTGTCTACCTTAACAAGTATGTCCTGTATTACTCCATATGCTTACTTGGTGGAGCGGTCAGCTAGTTGCAGAATCATATTGATCGGCTTCACTTCTGTGATTCCCAGATTCTTCATCATAGATAATTGCATTACGTTGATGCTGGCACCTAAATCACATAAAACTCTCTCTATTGTCATTGAGCCAATCGTGCAAGGGATACTAAAACTCCCCAGATGCTTTAATTTTGGAGGTAAATTCTTCTGCGTGATTGCACTACACTCCTCTGTCAAGATAGTGGATCCTTCTACTGTGAGCTTCCGCTTCTTGGTTAGGATCTCTTTTAGAAACTTAGCATATGATGGCATTTTCTCTAAAGCTTACGCAAATGGGATATTGACGTGCAACTTCTTAAAAATCTCTAGGAATTTAGAGAAATTTTTCTTCTGCTCGTGCTGTTGTAACCTCTGAGGATAAGGAGCCTTAACATAAGGATTATCTCCAAGTGATTTCATCCTTTCCTCTAAAGAAAGCTTCATTATTACTTTCTTATGCGGGGTATCATTTAACGGTCCTCCAAAAATAGTGACATCTCTATCGACAGGATCGTCGACTTTTTCTTCAGCAGGCTTCTCCTTATTTACATCTTTTTCACTACTCGGTGCAGCTATTAGTTTTTCCACAGGTTGAATTACTATTCCACTCCTTGTAGTGATGGCATTGCATTATTCCTTGGGATTAATAATTGTATTACTAGGAAAGGTTCCTGGAGGCCTCTCAGCCATCTGTTTGGCAAGCTGACCAATATGAATTTCTAGATTTTTAATAGATGCTTCTTGATTTTTAAGAGATGCTCGAGCTTGAGACATCTTTTCGAATTCAATTTCCCAAGCTTCCTTTTGACTAGATTGCTCTAGTTGAATTCCCAGATTAGCTTGTTGTGGTCCTCCTTGATTATATGAAAGTGCAGAATGGTTTCTCCATCCAGGATTATAAGTGTTACTGTAAGGATTGTTCTCCCTATGTTGGTCCTACCAAAGAGAATTCACCTGAGCTGGATTTATAGTAACTATAGCCTCACATTTATCGACGCTATGAGGTCCGCCAAAAGTGTCGCAGACTACAGCAAATTGAGAGTTGACTGCAGAAATTTGATTTTGGGTAAAGAGTTTAACAAGTGAATCTAGCCTTTGATCCATCTTGTCTTGTTTGGCTAGCATGGTGTCGTACTCGTCTAACTGCATAACTCCTCTCTTAGGTTGAACTGGTGTGACCTCGTTATCTTCAGATGCCATCTTCTCAATTAGCTCGATAGCCTTAGTTGGAGTGATTTCTCCGATGCTTCCTTCAGCTGCAGCATTAAAAAGTACTCTATATGTTGACGTAACTCCTTTGTAAAAGATCTGGAACTTCTCGCCATTCGATAGAACGTATTGCGGACATCTCCTGATTAGTTCTTTAAATCTTCCCCATCCCACGCACAGGGATTCACCTTCGAGCTGCTTGAAATTGTCAATCTGTTCTTTCAGCTCGGAGAATCAGGAAAATGGGAAAAGCTTCTTTTGAAATTTTCAACTAATTCTTCCCACGTGGAGATGCTATCAGCAGGTTGCAATTCCAACCAATTAAGTGCTCTTCCTTTTAAGGAGAAAGGAAAAAGCATCAATCAGATTGATTCAGCAGGTACCCCATTAGCTTTAATGAGGTTACACAAATGTAAGAATTTAGAAATATGGCGATTTGGGTCTTCGATCGGGTCTCCTTCAAATAAATTACTTTGAATTAAATTTAGGAAGGAGGCTTTTATTTTGTAGTTGTTCGCTGGAATTGGAGGTCTTTTAATACTCGCAGTCGGATGCGAGAAATAAGGATTTAGGAAGTGGTTCATCAGTTCTTTTGGTGGGTTTTGGTTATCCTCGGCCATGACTGGTTCTTCCGCAGAATTTGAGCTCGATGCGTCTTGTGTCTTCCTCGCGGTCAAACGCTTCCTATTAGTTCTTTCTAGTCGTCCTAACTCTAGTTCATACTGCAAGTCACTGGAGTTAACAGTGCCTCGCAGATGCATAAACCAGAAAACTAAGGCTCAGTGTAACAAACTAACGGAAACCACTAACTAACAGCAAATTTAAAATTTAAAATAAACAAACCAAACTAGGAAAATAAAATAAAATAACAAAACTAAATAAAATAAATAACTATTAAAATATTAAAATATTAAACTAACAATAAAATAAAATGACAATAAAAATAATAGAGAAATAAAAAAAAAATAACATAAAAAAACAAAAATAAAATAAAATTGTTGTGGATTTAGCAAGTGTACTAGTCACACAAGTAATAAAATGATGAGTAAAGATCGTTCCCACAAGGATTTCTATTCAAGCACTCACTAACCATATATACTTAAGTTGAATCAACCAAAAGATCATTGATTGCATTAATTTCTTGTCACCAGAAACTAAGTTGAATTGTATTAAAACTTAATAAGCAAATAAAATGTGAATTATAATGTAAACAAGTAGTCAAATGTCAATTTTCCTCAAGCATGAATTTATGGATGAACCAATTTCCATTATGAATTATCTACCATGTGATGTTAATCAACCTTTTTCTTATCATCTCAAGATGTAATGTCTTACTACCCTGATAGATACATTAATCAGAAACCTCAATGTCTTGGTGATTCCTTTCTTAATACATGCATTAATCACTAAGGTCTTAAGACCACATCAGAATCCTAGCATCAACTGAATAACAACCAGAAACTGACATGGGCGCTAAAACGCTCATTCTTGGACGTTTTAGCGCTCAACTTGGAAGGATAAGCAACCACTTTTAACTGTCTTGGGCGATAAAACATTCGATTTGGGCTTTTTGGCGCTCAGCACCAGAACCTTTTCGCACAGCAGGGCGCTAAAATGTTAGATTTGGGCGTTTTAGCGCTCAGCACCAGCATCTTTTTGAACAGCAGGGCGCTAAAACTCTTGACTTTGGGCGTTTTAGCGCCCAACACTTAGAATTTTCCCATTCTTCAGAATTTTCTTCCTTCTCTCTTTTGCTTCATTGAGCTTCATTTTCCTACAAAAACAATGTAAATTTTTAACATAAGCTTCAGAACTTGTATTTGAGAGATTTCCAGGACATTAACCTCTTTTCCATCCATTTAATCACACAAATTGATATTAATTCATGCTTAAAAACCTGCTGAACCAAGGGTTGATCAAAAGTAAAATAAGAAAAAAAAAAAAAACAAAAATAAAATTAAAATGAAAAATTAAAAATAAAACAAATAAACTAAAAACAAACTTAATAAAATTAAAAACAAAAAAATGATCCAATCTATAATTTTAAAGATAAAATTAATGTTGATTAAATCAATACTCGACAACGGCGCTAAAAACTTGTTGAGAACTCGACAAGTGCACCAGTCGTACAAGTAATAAAGTGATAAGAAAAGTTGTCGATCCCACGAGGACTGATGACCAAGCACTAATTTATCTACTTAACTAAATTTGGATTGATCGTGAAATGTTGGTTTGAGAATATTGTAATTAAATTAAAAACATAATTTATAAAATTGTTTTTAGTTTTTAATATTTTAGAAAATAAATTCAGAATTAATAAATCTAAAAATTGGATTTAAGTTTTTAATAAAAGGGCGTAGCTAGAATTCAACTTCCCCTATGGTTTCTTAATGAGTTTGCCTATACTTACGATTACATTCAAGATCAAATTATTAACAGCTCTTTCTATGATTGATTAAATCTCAATCCCTTGGTAATCCAATCCTTTATTCTAATCCAAAGTCTAATCCCTTAGTACTTTTTCATAAAATAAGCATTAACGCAAGAACCTATGGTTATAGAATTCATAAGTCTATCTCTAGATCATATAAATTCCAGCAATCAACCAATCAGAATCGATACACCAACATCCCTATTGTCATGCACGACTCTAATGCTCATTCAAGACTGGCCAGATCATAAATAAGACTAGGAATAAATTGCAGATTGATTGCATAATTTAATCAAGAATATAAATCATAATCAAAGCAAACAGCGTTCAAGAACCCATTGGTTTCGTCTCGCCTTAACTACTAACAGGAATTTAGCTATGCATAATTATAAAAACAGAATTAAAAGATATAAGTTCATGATGAAACTTGGTTAATGATGATCAAGGATGCAGATTTGATCTTCTCTTTCCCTCTACTAGTGTTCCTCTTCCGCTACGTCTTTTGCTTCGTCTCTGACTCCCTTCTTTCTTCGCGTTCCAGAATGCCTTTTATCGGCTTCATTTACGTTGTATTTAAAGAGTAAAATGTGGACTTCTGATTTTTGAACCTGCTCGCTGAAGCGAGCTGCTCAGCAAGCATTTCTTCTCATTTGCTTCCTCCCTCGCTTGAGCGAGGAGTATAGCAAGTCATTATGTTTTGCTCGCTCACTTGCTCGCTTTAGCGAGCAGTGGAGCGAGCGTTACCCATTTTTATTTATTATTTATTTATTTCTGATTTTGTTGATAATCTGCGGATGCCACTGTTGCCTCGTCCTTATCATATTGGTACCTTGTTATTCTAGTCTAAACAACCTGAAACAACAACAAATATAAGAATCTTAACTATTTGTTGGCAATTCATTCTCTTTTACTATTTTTTTAGTTAACACTATATTTTTAACTATTTTAATAATTATTTGAACTCTTTTTAACCATAAAAATATAGTGTCTTGGACACTTATCAGCGATGGACCAAATTGTATCTGAGGAGGAATCTAAGGATAAATAGTATACAATTGTGCACTAAGGATACATGATATAATTATCTCAGGTCAATGTGTAGCCCAAGTGGGAGATTGTTAGGAAATTATCTTTCCTAAAGTGTTTGTGGCCTGCATATTAAATTAATAATTATATTACGATATTTAATATGTATTGGGTAAATTAAATTTATCAAATAAAGATGTCTAAATAGATTCCTAAGTAAGTGTGGGGTAAATGGGTGGATATTAGTGTTGGGCCAACTAGGTATAACGGGAGCTAACTGGCCCAACAATAAAGAAAAACACTATAAAAGGTTATGGTCCTCAATATGTCAAATAACAATCCTAGTTTTTCTTCCCCATCAAGAGAGAGACAACATATTAAAGAATAAGAATTAGGGCTATTTTACTGAGGAGGATCGCATACACCAAAAGAGAAAATCATACTAAAGAATAAGGATTAGGGCTATTTGACTAAGGAAGATCGCATCCCCCAAAGGAGAAGATCGAAGTTATTCCACTGCTATGGAGACGAGTATGTCTCCACATTTCTGTTAATATTCCTTTATGATTTAGTATGATGGATCTTGATTTGTTGGTGATGGTTATCACCATAAGATTAAAAGAAATTAATATTCCATCAAAATATATATATATATATATATATATATATATATATATATATATATATATTTATCGAAGTTCAAAACTTTGGATAGTTTATACTTATTATAATAAAACATGGAGCAATCAATGAATGAATTGTACCATAAGATTTATATTTAGAAATTGATGATAATATTTATAGTAAACTAATAAAAAAATTTTTTTTCATAAAATATTTATGGTAGTTCTATATTAAGAAACTATTGACCCATGCTATATCTATATTTTTGGCATTTCTTTTAACAACTTCAGTATTGTCAAATGTCATGAATTTTTATATATTTATATTTTTAAAATGTTTCTCTAGTAATATCATAAACCTATAGTTTATCATGTATTAAGAACTAAATTCATATCATTTTTTCTAGTCAAAAGCATGATAACTTAGGAATAATTGGTTGAAAACAGGAATATTGATTTATTGACTAATACGAATGATCCTTGCGTATTTTGTAGGAAACTTTAGCCAAATTGGAGCAAGGATGACTCTAAAGGAATTAGAGCACGAAATTGAATATTAAAGAAGTCACCAAGAGCGTCTTAGAAGCAATTTCATATTAGAATGAGAGAGCTTTAGTGCGGCCAAGCGCGCTAAAATTTGCTAAATGTATAGGATAGAAAAAAAGCGTAGGTGAAAGCACGCTAACAAGCGCTATCATGAAGAATTTCCCTTTCAAAGAGCGTGCTAAAGCACTCTCATCAAGTTTTATAGTATTTTTTCAATACACTAAAACATGATAATCAGCGCTTTAACACCCTGTTACGACCCAACTAAGGTTCATTACGTTGATTTGATTAAGAGCACAAGTTTTACACTTTATAAAAGGGACTTTTTAGAAATAATTGACAACTTATTGATGGTTGCACTCTAGTTTTGACCATAGATGGGCACTCTTCATGCTTTGGAGCAATAAAGACGGATTGGATTCAAGATTACGCTGGAAGTTTTGAAGATTCACCACGTCATCACACCAATGGAGTTTGGGGAAGCTTGTATATTTTCTTGTTGTATTGATTCCACTATACTAGGCTAGATTTGTTTGTAGTTAAGGCTAGATGGAAGCCAATTCAACCTTTATGTTTATGAATTGAATCTTTAATGTAAATTTCCCTTTTTATCATTGAATGAATTTATCTTCTCTTAATGCTTTCCATGAGTTTGATCTTGTAGAATGATTTAAGGTGATTGTATGACAATAGAAATGTTGGTACATGAACCATGCATGATAAATTCATCATAATCCTATGAGTCTAGGGATAGACATAAGGTTTTATGCAATCTTGTGATTCTTGAGTTTAATGTTTATTTTCTTGTTGAATAGACCGGGAACTAGGGTTCTTTCAAGATAATAAAGAATTAAGAAGTCAAGGAATTAGGTTTTAATTAACTTAGGGGAATCGATTAGCACTATATTAAGGGAAATTAATTAAGGGTTTTAATTCATAACATAAAAGGGAAATTGGAGGAATTGAAACCCTAATTGCGCTTTCTTGATTGTTAAATAACTAATATTTTGCCTTCTTGTGTTTTTACTTAGTTTACTTTCTTGCTTTGTTATTAAGCTTGATTGTCCAATTAAAGCGTAAATAGTGAATTGGTGATTGAAATTTTAATACTTGAGGGAATGATCTCATACTCAGTACACTTTATTACTTTTGCGACCGGTATACTTGCCAAAGTCGCAACAAGTTTTTGCCGTCGTTGCTTGTAATTAGTAATTTCAAAATTAGTAGTGGTTTTAAGCACTTTAGATTGGACCTTTATTTTTGTTATTTAATTTTGTCCTTGCTATTTTGTTTTAGTTTTTATTCAATTATTCTACTTTCTAGTTTATTCGAGGTACTGTTGACACCAAGTCTTTGCAGTTTGATCCATAAATAGAGAAAACTGTAAAAAGAAACATAAAAATTGCAAGAAAAAGGAGACAAAAAGAAGCGTCAAGTTCTACCATATTGAAAGAGGAAACTATGGCAGAAAATCAACCATCACCCCCTCCAAATACTCCAGGAGATTACAAAACTCTGGCCAGAGTTTCGCCTACTGCAAGTATTGTGAGGCCGCCAGTGGATGTGAACAATTTTGAGATTAAGCCATCACTGGTGCAACTGATCCAAGTAGAACAATTTGGTGGAGGAGGAGCGGAGGATCCTTATCTTCATCTAGAAATTTTCTACTTTTTTGCGACACCTTAAAGATGAACTGAGTTCTTCGAGATGCCATCTTGCTAAGGTTATTCCCATTTTCACTGAAGAACATAGAAAAAATGTAGTTGCTAGCATTACCTCAGGGGAGCATAACTACTTGGGACGATTTGTCGACCAAGTTCCTAGCTAGATTTTTCTCATCATCCAAGGTGGCTAAGCTGAAACCAGAGATGTCTTGTTATGGTCAAGATGACCATGAGACACTGTATAACGTGTAGGAGAGATTTAAAGGATTACTTAAGAAGTGCCCACAACATGGATTAGAAGCCTGGGAACGGGCTCATATTTTCCTTACCGGAATGGCTCCTTCCTTAAGATTGATGGTGAATGCTACTGCGGGATGATCATTGAAGTCTAAGACTTTGCAGGAAGCTCTTAAGTTGCTTGAGTCATTACCATCGTAGGAGTTTGATAATGCTCCAATGCAACCAAAGAGAGCTGTTATAACCATGATAATTATATGTTGCTAAGTGGGATTAGAGGTGTAATTAAAGAGAGGATTTAGTGTTTAATTGAAAGGAAAGTGAGTTTTTGAAGTTAAATTGGAAAAGCACCATCAAGTTCTTCTCGCGGACTTGCTCTCTTGAGTGAGCTAGTCCAGCGAGCTAACCTGGACCTCGCGGACCTACTCAATAAAGCGAGCAAGTCAGTGAGCAAACACGATTTAGGTTTTTTAAAATACAACATTCTCTTTTTCCTCTCATTTACACCCAACTTCACTTACCTCTTAGTTTTCCCTAACCTTTGGCCGAAAATACACACTCTTACACCTCCATTAATGTTCCCTTGTCATTGGAGCTTGAGATTGCTAAACTTTCCTTCCCCCAACCAATCTCCTCTATTTGGGTCACTGTAAGAACCCGCACCATTAAATTAGAGATTTTAATAATTTAAAAATGAATTAGGAAAATATTCCATAATTTAAATGGGATAATTAGAAGGAAATCACAATTATTAACATTAATTCAATTTTTGGAAGAAAAGTGTGAAAACTGTGTATTTCGCAGTATAAATATATACCGTCAAATTAATTCAAAAAATAGAAATAAAAATATGATAATTATTAGAATATATATTAAGTCCATAATATTATGTTTAAAAGAAAAATATTAATGAGTATTAGAACTAATACCGGTGTCTTAAGAGTGGAGTGTCTTAAATAGCTAAGTCACTTTTAATGCTATCATTTTATAAAACCTATGTAGACCTTACTCTTCATTTCCTCTCATGGATGCCAAATGTAACATCCTGGGCGCTGATGAGGGCAGGGAATGATCGCTAGTGTGAAAGGACATGGACAAGGAGTGGCTCTTGACAGGCTTCCAGCAGAGGTTACATGAATGAATCGAATCGACAACTGAAAGAGAGAGATTCTAAAGACTGTGCAGGTATGAGACTGCACAGTTTAGGATAACTTATAAGAATTAATTGATACTACCTATACTAACAAGATGCATCTACTTTTCGGTAGCCCGGAACGGAAGAACTCCATAGTTAAGCGTGCTTGACTTGCAATAATTCTGGGATGAGTGATCTCCTGGCAAGTTTTCCTAG
This sequence comes from Gastrolobium bilobum, assembly GCF_033153095.1. NCBI lineage: Eukaryota > Viridiplantae > Streptophyta > Magnoliopsida > Fabales > Fabaceae > Gastrolobium > Gastrolobium bilobum. Next base: position 295,863 of record NW_026897937.1, on the reverse strand, counting down.
GAAGTGTGCAAGTGAGGAAAAAGCACACTAAAAAGTCTCGTGTTAGTATGTAGGGATAGTCATTGATTCTTGAAGCGGCCGGGTGTTACTAGTGGTATCAGAGCAGGGCCTTTTTCCCTGTACGGTGTGGTTCGAGGACGAACCAGGCGGAAGCTGGTGGGCATGTAACATCTCGGGCGCTGATGAGGACGGGGAGTGATCGCCGTTGCGAAAGGGCATGGACAAGGAGCGGCTCCAGACAGGTTTCCAGCAAGGGTTACATAAATGAATCGAATCGACACCCGAAAGAGAAGGATTCTAAAGACCGTGCAGGTGTGAGACTGCACAGTTTGGGATAGCTTACAAGAGTTAATTGATAATACCTATACTAACAAGATGCATCTACTTTTCGGTAGCCCAGAACGGAAGAACTCCATAGTTAAGCGTGCTTGACTTGCAGTAATTCTGACATAGGTGATCTCCTGGGAAGTTTTCCTAGGAAGTGTGCAAGTGAGGAAAAAGCACACCGAAAAGTCTAGTGTTAGTATGTGGGGATAGTCATTGATTTTTGAAGCGGCCGGGTGATACAAGTGGTATCAGAGCAGTGCCTCTTTCCCAGTACGGTGTGGTTCGAGGACGAACCAGGCGGAAGCTGGTGGGCATGTAACATCTCGGGCGCTGATGAGGGCGGGGAGTGATCGCCAGTGCAAAAGAGCATGGACAAGGAGCGGCTCCTGACAGGCTTCCAGCAGGGGTTACATAAATGAATCGAATCGACACCCGAAAGAGAAGGATTCTAAAGACCGTGCAGGTATGAGACTGCACAGTTTAGCTTATAAGAATTAATTGGTACTACCTATTCTAACAATATACATCTACTCTTCGGTAGCCCGGAACGGAAGAACTCCATAGTTAAGCATGCTTGACTTGCAGTAATTATGGGATGGGTGACCTCCTGGGAAGTTTTCTCAAGAAGTGTGCGAGTGTGGAAAAAGCACACTAAAAAGTCTTGTGTTAGTATGTGGGGATATTCATTGATTCTTGAAGCGGCCGAGCTTACACCAAACACTCCTCCCCCTAGCCTCCATGGTTTCTTCTTCAAGACAACACCAAGACATCATCTTTCTCCCTCTTCGTTCCACCCAAACCTCTTGAACTCTTGAAAGTCACCACCTTGAAGAAGAAAAACTCATTATAGGATGTTTTGGTTTCTGACTTATATGGGTTTAGGGGCTGCTATCCATACTTGGTTGGTTTAGGTTGCTTGTACACCAAATGTTTCTTCATTCAAGAAGTCTTTAGTTTGCAAGAAATATTATGAATTTGGGCACGACTAGCATAACAACCTCATGCTTCATAGAGATAAAGGTCTAGCTTTTGGTAGAAGTTTAATTGGAGATTGTTTAGGGCAATTGGGCTTGATGTTACCTCAAGCATAATTTTTGTATGATGGGTCATAAATGCGATCATTGAACTAAACTATAGGAAATAGTCTGAGTTTTGTCCACTTACTCTTTTAAAACTCGCATTATTTCTTGTGCCCAAGCAGTTTAGTTCAAATGTATTCCAAGCATATTAAAGAATTGCATTCACAAGTTCTACACTTAATTAGGGAACTTGGTGATATTGTATAAGAAGAGTTGTCACCTGGATTACCACATGAAGAAGTTAACATCAATGAAGACGTTGCAGATTCTAGGGTAAATCTTTTCCTAGCGGGGAGGATTATGCCTCGAGGTGATTGATTTGGATTGGACTCAAATTTGGATAGCCAACTCGAAATGGGCTTCTGAGTAAGACTGGAGCGTTGCCATTGACATCAATAGTTTTGGTCCTTTATAGTTTATTCCATAATTTAGGGCTTTTCAATAATTGTTAATTCTTTTTCTTTTTCTTTTTCTTAGATTATGTTAGAGTGTGTGTTATCTCCTTTGGTTGCGTTTTATTATAGTTATTTATCTTTTTTTTTTCCTATTTAAGGTATAACACCTCGCAATTCTAAATCAAATATTAAAATATTAGGTGAGAATTAAAGGGAAGGATTAGTGAAAATCCTGAAGATTAGGGGAAAATACAAAGAAATGGCAAAACGATAATTAGCCAACATGCAACCCTAGGAAGATAAAAATTGAGTAGAAGGTCACAGATGACAAAAATAACCCTGGAAATGGATTCAGAACGAAAAATTGGGTGGCTAAGCAAGTTTCTGAAAATTCTGTGAATAGTGTTTTTACCGGGTAAAAAATATCGCGGTACAGTTGCACCGTAAAGCGTGCCGATTGAGTTTTGAGCTCTAGATTTTGAATAAAAGTTATAAATGGTTTATAGAACTAGGGAATATGATTTCTGATGAAAATTGATGGAAATTAGTAAGTTTGGGGAAGCGTGCCTACAACGCACGTAAGAGCTTAAAACAACATTTTCTCCGAACGACCGGAAAACTCAGGATTCATCTGATCAAGGGTAATTAAAGGACAATGGTTAATGTTAAAAATTAGAGTTTCTAAATAGGTTGTGGATTTATGGATTTTTAGTGGAGTTGGAGGGAAATTCGAATTAGTTTGAAATCGCGTGAGGTGGTGGTGGGACCCACCCCACTTAAATCACTTAAGACACATGGCAAGACACTATTCATGATCATCTCCCCCGCCCCCCCCCCCCCCCCTTTTTTTTCTCTCCAAAAACTGAACCCACCATCCTCCATGGCCAAAATTTGCTTGAAACTTTCTTTCTCCATAACTTCATCGATTCTTAACTGAATCAAACGATTCTTGTCTTGAAATTCGATGGAAACGACCACCTGAACCCGTTCCACCGATTAGTTTCCCTTGAAACCCTCTCATTTGTGAGAAAATGGACAAAGTCAGCCACGAATTTCTTTGGAGTTTTGTGATTTTGGGGTTGATTTTTTAAGCCATTGCTTGTGGAGTTTTAGGAGGAGCCTTGTGACGTAATTGTGGGTAAGTTTCAACACCTCTCATGGATTAATTTGATGATTTATTTTCATGAACCGTAAAGGGGCTTTTGTTGATTTGTGTTGTTAGAGAGCTCAAATAAAAAATGTGTATTAGATGATAATGTCTTAGAATGATGTGTTAGAGCTATAAATGCAATGAAAATTATTGGTGAAAAATATGATTTTTAACTAAGGAAAATTTGATGGTGCCATGACTTTATGTTTTGAAATTGTGATAGGATTGTATAATTGGATTGTTGTATAGTTGTATGGTGTTAAAATGGGATTGTATGAGGTGTGGAAGAGTTGATTTGGAATGAATCACCCTTGGTGAGGGCTATGTTGAATTTCGGCCATTAAGGAAAAAAGAGAGAGGAAATTATGTTGAAAAATTGGTTGGATGATGTGTTGTGTATGGTAAGGTAATTAGATGGGTTGTGTGGTGGTTGGAAGGTTGGAAAACCAATGGAAAAATAATTGGTAGTGTTGAGTGGTTAATCGGGCCTAGAGCAAAATATTAGGCAAAACGACGTTTGAATGACGAAAAATGAAAAGTGGCACTTGATATGGCCTTTTGGCAACCTAAAGATGCCTAAGAAAGTGAGAGAAAATTTAGAAAAATAAAATGTGAAATAACACTATGTAGGCCGAACCTACCTTGTGTGGGTAAGGAATTTTGACGTTTTCGTATTTTGATAGAATTGCTGTGTATTGAGGATTCGTACATGGTTGTTGTAGGTTGTCGTACGTTGATCTGAACCCCGAACCGTGAGTCGATGGATTTCCCTTGGTCTTGGACCAAGTGGGATTGAGGTAAGTGATTGGAACAATGCTTATATAATTAGTAACTTGCATGTGTTCGTATGAGTTTTAAGTAATTGGGAATGTCCTCTGTGTAGGCATTTCTGTTGAGTAACGAGCTTGGAAAATATACTGCTTTGTAGCTAAGTGGAGAGGCATATTAAGGTAACCTCTTGGTACTGGGGCTTGATCCCCTTGTGTGTTCCACATACCCGTTGAGGGTGATGGTAGGAAGTGTATGTAAGTAATGTAGAATAACATGATCATGCATGTAGTATGTATATTGGTACGTAGGATGTACCGAGTCTCTGGCTAGTAGACAGTTTTGCCTTCGGGTGTTTCGGACTTCCACTGGATAGGTCTCCGAGAGGGAGTTCCAGTTGACCTAGGGTCGTTGTGTGTGATCCGGATAGGAGCACACTAGGAAGTCTCGGGTGTATGTGGATGGGAGGGGCGCCTTGGTTAGACCCGTAGGCTTATATGCCGAGCCATTAGGCAGGACGTTGCGTGGTATTGGTAGCTACCATTCCAGCCTCGTCGTATTTTGTATCCTTATGTTTCCCAGTTTCTCTAAATCCCTTGCTATATCCCATTTTTCAAAATGTTGTTTTATATTATTTATATGCATCGAAGTGAGCCATTGGGCAGAGTTTTTTTCCAGAACCTCTGGGTTACTGAGATATAGTCGTATATCACACCCCGTTTTGGGGGCTTTATTTCAGGAGGTAGCAGTGGTACAGGAGCAGCGGGCAAGAAGCCCGTAGGATGAGTCGTTGGAGGATTTTATACACTTTGCATTTTGATGGCCATTGGGCCTAGGTTAGACTTAGGGCATGAACATGTAAATGTTGATAAGATGAGAGTTATAGTCATATTGTTCATGTTATTTTGCCTAAGTTTAGTTGTATTTGTATTATGTCATTTGGAAGTTTCTTTATCATGTATTATTTGGAGATTTAAGTTGTAAGTGTAATATGTCATGTGAAGCCTTGTAAATTATGCATGAGTTGATGTAATTATGAAGTACTTGTAATCTGATGGAAGGGCCTGAGGCCTATTTTAGGATTATGATTAACTGTATGATTAGCAAATGCATGCAATTGGACTTTGATGATTGAAACGTATTAAGTATTAATAAAGAAAGCAATGTGATACGTACTATATAAGTAAGATAAACTGTGATGGGTTGTAATTTTCCCAAGGCATTGTTGGTCCTTGTGGGTGCCACCCAATGATTATTAGGTACATTTGAGGTTCTAAATCACATTAGCAAATTTGGGGATTTTTGTAAAAACAAAGGAAACTCTGACGAAATCTCTAGAAATTGGCATAATTTAGGTAAATTTCGGGAGAGAATATCTCCCTCCACAGAGGTTCGGTAGGGACGTGCCATACGTCATTTTGAAGCTTGAGATATCCTCTATCTTGTGGTAAAATTTGCTAAAATTCTGGATTGAATGTCGGCCTGGAGAAGGCAGTTAGTAAAGACTGCCCATTTGCTTACTGCACTTGTGGCAATTCTGGACTGGTTTTGGGAAAATTATTCCCGCTTTTTTACTTGGTCAAATTAGGTGTATGACATATCAAATGGAAGTTTGAGGTGTCTAGTTTTTTGTATAAAAATTTGAGAGCAATTGGTTGAGTAGATTTTATGCAGTAATTCGTGGAGTGAGGGATGTTTGGAGCTGTTTTGGGGTTGATTTGCAGTTTTGCTTGTCCAACTTTAAATAGCGATATCCGGAGCAAACGAACTCTAAATAACTCGTGTGATAGCTTTCTAGAAAGTTAATTGAGTTTAGAATAACATATCAAAAGATGGGAGGTTTGTAGAGTGTGGTTTATTCGCAGAAAATTAATGACCGAACCATGTTCGAAGGAGTAGAAAACGTAAAAGTGAGAATTATGCTAAGTGGGTTTATGAGAACCCCTTAGTGACTTATAGTAAGCTCCTCCTAGGAACTTGTAGTTTTCAGCTTTTTTCTTCGATATTAAAAAAAAAACTTTTCGTTATAAGAGCTTTTTCCAAAATCTGTTTGGCCTAGCTTATGCTTATAAGGAGCTTCTAGTTTAAAAAAGAGAGGATTCAAACAGACACTAAGTTGATCACCAATCCAAATTTAATAACATTAATTCTAGCACAAATATCGATAGGTGCATTATCATGATTGTTTGGCACAAAGCACTCCTTCATCTTCGGGCAGTTCCAAAGCTATTCCTTCAGTGAAAGAACAAAATACAAAGGTACCATAAATCATCAAACACTAGAAAATAAAAATATATGTTCACCTATATGTTTTATTTTATATTTTTATTGAATTTTATAAGAGGCGAACCGATAACAATGGTAAAGTTATTTTATGTTGTATCGGAAACATCGCAAGTTCGAAGTTAAGAAAAAATCTTTGTAAAAAAGTGGCAAAATGAGCAACTTGACCCATCCCGCTGTTGAAATTGAATTGAAAATGTCAGTCCATCATGTCCCGCCAATCTACTTATATATTGAATTTGGCAACAAAAAAAACTGCAAAAAACATAAAAATCAAGGATATCTAATGAAGACCAAAGAAATATAAAAGGGTCAATAACAAATATTTTACTTCAAAAATAAATACGCCAGCAGGCCAAGTCTCCTTGCCGAGGGTTCAAACAAATTTGACCCATGCTTTTTTCTTTTGGTAATCTAATTTGACCCATGCTTTCGGTTACCTTAAAACAGGTTGGTGTGTTGGTAGTTTCAACATAATCCGCCATATATAGTGATTTAGACTATTTTTTCACTTATAATCCAGATAAAAAAAACAAATAAAGTTGCATATAAAGACTTTCCCTACACTTACAAGTTTGAATTTGATGGGGGAGTGATTTGGTTTAATTATATTATTGATGGGTTCAGTGGATGTCCTTCAAGAGGATACAAGCTCGTGTCTTTTCAGTGACTTAAACAAAGTCTTATCGGTAAGATTTTGTGTAAATCTAATTTTTTTTTTTTCACCTTACATATTAGCTATATGACTGAGAAGAAAGAAAGAAAAAATTAACTTTTTAAATTTACACAAAATGTTTAAGATACAACTTTGTGTAAGTCATTTTTATGTGCATTAAAAAGATGGTTCTTTTTCCCATTATTGATTAACAGAGTAGACTCGTAAAAATATCGGCCTAATAGTAAGATTCGCCCTAGGGGCAAAAGCAGTACTGGCTAATTTGATTCAAACGTGTCAACCTGTTAAGGGTACAGGAACAACTTTGTAATTTTCTTCTAATGCTGCCTTTCTTGTTTTATCCCCCATAATCCACCAATCCTAATAGGATCCCGAGATGATCACTTTTCATTAAAATAACAAGGTACCGTATTTATTCGCCAATGACTTCAAAACAAATGCTTTGTGAGCTAACTATTTATGTTAGATTATCATAAATAAAATATGCGTAACTATTTTTTTCATAAATTACTTTAAAATATGCGTAATTGTGGGCTGCTTTTGTTTAAAACATTGTGTTCGGCTCACAACTTTAAATAAGATAAATTAAATCCTGTCTACTAGTATATAGGATTTCAGCTAGTACACAGGTATATGGAGGCAAAAGTGTGAGGCGGCGTCTGTTCTATTCAAGAAGGAATTTGAATTATATAATAATAAGTGCATAATCTGCACATTCATAAATAATGTTGTTACGAAATAAGGGGCAGATACATATATTTAACCCACTTTGGTAAAGGGCAACAACCGAAATCCCGCATTTGAATCCAATTGCATCATCACTGAAGTTTCAGCCAATAGGTGTGCCATTATATTTGGATAATTTCAGACAAGCACTAGGTATCTTTTGTGTTTTTTAATTGAGAAATTTGTCACCGGTAAATTAAAGAAATTTGTCATTGTCTTTTTTTGTAAATTATCCCTTATCACCAGTGATGTGAACCAAGAAATGTTAGTGGTTGTGCTGTACAGTCGTGTATAAAACATAAGTACTTTGTTCCCAAGGGCACAAGAAACCAATTAAAGTAGAATCCAAAGATTATATAACCAATATTGCGCTAGTGGAATGCACACAATTACCACCTCTTTCGATAAACATGGATTTACTTTGAGAAAATAATACGGTTTCCACAGTGGCTGAATGACTTACCCCATTTTAATACATTAATTTATAAAAGATGCATGAAGAACAAAGCAAAATGCAACAATTATTGTTAGTGACTAGTACACGTACGATTTCACCAAATCTAAGCATATATATGATGTGATAGGAATATTTTTATTTTTATTTTTGAAATAAAAATAAAACAATTCAAGTGAATTATCTTTTGTTGTTCACAAAAATATACCCTTAATTGTTTAGCTTCTGTAACGATTATTTTGTTTTATAGGCTTTCCCTCCATCCATTTGGTATCATGTTATTTTTAATTGCCAAAGTGTGTTGTTATCCCAGCATAAAAATGGCACTGATCGCCACAATGGAGAACAAAAGCATAGGGATAACGGTGACGTACTAGAAGGAATAATAGACTGCAAAAGGGGCTTGTAGGCCTACATATTGCTGTCATGAAAATTGGGCCTATATTCTACCGACATTGATACGGAACACAACACGATACAACAACATGTTATTTTTAAAAAATGTTAGATTTTGACACATTAGGATACGTTTTGATACTAAATAATATTTTTAATATCTATATAATATAGTTTACATTTAATATATATATATATATAACATCATATAATAAGCCATATAATTGTTGTGCAATTTTGTATCCTCTTTATCAATCACACATTAACGCAATTGCACGTGTCAACAAGTAATAAAGTGGATGTGTGAGTCCAGATATCGATCCCACGAAGAAAACTACAAATTTTGGATCAATGTGAAGCAATAAAAGTAACAATATTTATAAAGATTTTGTGAATTAAGAACTAAGGACTAAAGTAAACTACTGACTAATAACTAAAAGCAAAGTAAAACTAAACTAAGAGTGCACTTAAGAACAAAGAAATCAAATATCAAAGTAGGTTGGGATCAATTTTCCCAATATTACAATTTTACCAGAATGCAGTAGCAATGCTATAGCAATTATCCAATCAGTAATCAGAACACTAATGCATGCAAGGGCTCTCACCAGCAATACATGTACATTAAGTCCCACATCTCTATGGCCAACATAGTTATGAGTCATTAAGTTCAAGTTCCATATGATTTTATGGTGTGAATGGTCTCTCAACTCACAATTAACCAATTTTACTTAGTTAAACCACAATGTTTAATAACTTTCAAGATTCACCTATATCTCTATACCCTAAATCTTAAATACCTTGCAACTCTCTCTCTCTCTCGATGAATCAACAAGATTAGAGACAATTTAACACTTTATTAAACAACTGAAAGGAAAATCATGCAACAAAGTTTAGGCAAACTCATTACATCACAACAAGGGTACTCTATTACCAAATTCTAACAATTTTGCTCATACTTGGGAGGAAAGAAACAACAGAGAAGGATACAAATTCCATAAAGCTAAAATAAAATAAACATGGGCGTTGTTGTAGCACTACTCTCACAGCAACCGTGAGCTCCACCACCATCCACCATGTCTCAGCCGCTGGAATAGTGCAGAAAGTCACTGGGTTCAATGATTTCTCTATTGAACCCTAGCTCCTTCCTTTGATTCACTGGATCTCTTTCAACGAACCCCCAAATCCTCTATAAGTATTTCGCGGCTTGGATCACCTTCAAAATCCCACCTTCTCTCTAAAAGAGAGATTGTCCAGCCTCAAAGAGAGACTCTCCAACCTGTTTGATGTGTGTAGGCTTCCTCTTTTTATAGACTCCGATGAATTGGGCTCCAATTAGCTCTTCAAATTCATTACAAATCATGTTCAAATCTGCTCTGTTTTACTGCAGCTATGATTGAAGATACAACTCTGTTTTACTGCAGCTATAGCTTGCTTGATTTGCTTGAAGATTCTTTTCTTATTTGCTGCAGCTATGATTGAAGATACAACTTTGTTTTGCTGGAGCTACAGCTTGCATGATTTGGTTGAAAATTCTTTCCTTATTTGCTGCAGATACGGTTGAAGATATAGCTCTGTTTTGCTGCAGCTATGATTGAAGATTATTTCCTTATTTGCTGCAGATCTGATTCAGTGACAGAGGATAATGTTGTTGCATATCTTCTCCAAATCTTTCCAAATATATAATTCAGATTTGAATTGGATTTGTGAGCGCTGATTTGTTGGAGATTGGATTAGGATTTCTTGAAGATCCATGAGTGTGTATTCAGATCAGGATCTCTGTTTGCGTGTTCAGAAGCTTCCTCCATTAATTTGGGCTTGGTTCCATAGCTTGCTGGTGATGATGTCAACCACATGCACTGCTGACCTCATCTATAATGCTACAACACTGCTTTCTGATGCTACAACACTAACCTGCAATAAAATAGCAAATGCAATAAACGGTTCTAACACTCAAATTATCTTCAAATATCAACACTTAGCATATTTCTCGTTCAAATCATGAAAATATAAAATTCTTGCAATAATCATGTAAAATAAAGTGAATTATGCACAAGTATGGCACCAAATCATCACATATAAGCATAAAAATAACTCTCTTTTAGAGAGTTATCAATAACCAATCAAAAATATATTATGACTTTTAGATACTATATACAATTTCTTAATTTTCTTTTCTTTTCCCTAAATTACCACCACAAAGACAGTAGCAGTAGAGAGAGAAAGCTACGTTTTATCCAATCCAGATCCAAATCAGGTGTAATTTGTCTCAACGACCAATCCCTCTCTTGCTTTTTCACCTCCGTCAAAACCCCAAGACCTTATTCTATTCTCCTCTTCTTTGACGCCGATAAGCTTGATGACAAACCGGAGCTACGCCTCGCCAACCTCCGCAACGAATTCTCCATCGTCTCTTCCTCCTTCATCGCCAACAACATCGATAACCCTTCTCACACAACGTTGTTCTTCTGTGACATCGATTTCAAAGAATCTTAGCTCTTCTTCTCCCAATTCGGTGTCAACGCTCTTGTAACACCCTGTGTATACCCGGTTTGTTATCATGTCATCGTATTAAGCCACGCTTAATTAAAAATGCGGAATATCTTTTTCATTTCAATTATGACGTCATTATCAATTACCAAGTTGATTACTTAAATCACTTTCAAAATATCGCATGTATGTAATTGCAAATAGACAACTAGCTACACTGAATAACCTCATAATATAAATAAAGGTGAGTATCTAAGTCACAAATCTACAACACGTAGTCCGGACATAATCCTGATACATTAATACAAGTCGAATCTAAATAAAACATAGTCAATCAATGTGGCATGGACAACCCCCATGCTCACCAAATAAGGCAACAAAGCTCAACAACAGTCTCAACAATAACAACATAATCATAAAGATAGAACATAACAGCACCCAAGCATTATAGTGAAACCAGCAATATCTAACTCAGCTCCGGCCTCCTGCCACCCGAGGTCTCAACCCCCGAGTTACCTGAACCTAAAATATGTGCCCCAAACATGGGGTGAGATCTCTAAACAGAAATCTCAGTAAGGCAAAGGGTCCTCAAGGATTTCTCCACCCCAAGCTCACTTACATGTGCAATATAAGTTCAAAAGCAGTAATATCATATAAGTTCAAAAACCAGTGCAATGCAGCATATCATCATGTCATGTGTGTTAACTAGGTTGTACGTACGTCAACAACCCACAATAGTACACGCCAATGCCGTACCTGCCCACAGGAACCTAATCTCGTCTAGCGAACATCACATACATATAATAGGGCATTTGCACTTAACAGCTCAACAGCATTTCAATAAATTAATACATGAAAACACATCATGCATATAAACCATTCCCCCATGGGGTATGGCGGAACCAACAATGGCTAAACCGAGGACACGAAAGCTTACCTCGCAAGCTAACTATCCCAACAAGAGTCCAACCAGCTCAAAGTCCACACACAGCACAATCACAATATGTTTTGGACCAATAGTCATATCAATATTCATACTCTACAAGCATATAACACAAAGACAACGTTTTCCTTTACGTTTCATGTCTTTAGGCTTTTCACAAGGCCATAAGCCCTTAATCACTTTGATTCTGACTTAGATTAGTTATTACAGAAGTCAACATCAACTAATCATCGGTCCACAAACCCAAAATAGTATTTTGTATGAACAGTACCGTTACTGTCCTCGAAAACTCAGAATATCCGGATATATGTCGGGGGCATATCCGGATATCCATATCCGGATATCCATATTCAGATATCTACAAACCCCATATCCGGATATCAATATCCGGATATCATATCCGGATATTTCGCGACAGAATGCAGTTTCTGCACTTCGCGAGATATCACTCCCAAGGTAGCATTTTTAACCCATTAGGATGTCCAAGCATGCATTTTTATTCACTTTTAGGTTCATGTTCAGGTTGATTAATTATTTAACCCATTAACATGCCAAGACTCAACCTTTAAACAACTAAAACTGAATATCAAGGCTCAACAACTTACCCCAAGCACCAAAACAGAGGTGGATGATGCTCTTGGAGCTCTCACTTCAGCTCCAAAGTTTTGACTTTAAAGGAGTACGAAAATACCCCACAAGCAAGGCTCTTTGACACTCAAAATAGCTTCTTAAAGCTACATAAGCAAGGAACAAAGGCTCCTCAACACTCAAACCAACAAGGTCAGCTCCCACACCTCCCACACAGCAGCTAGAACTCAGAAATGATGGCTCTTTTCCACTCACAATACAAGCTCACACAAGGCCAAGGTATTTTAGTGAAGATTACAAGAAGAAAGGTGACAACTTGGCTCACAAGAGGTGGAGGAGAGGTGGTGACAAGGGTGGCAGTTCAAACTCTGAAAATTCTCACGTAGAGAATGTTTAGTTTCTGACCTAGAAACTTGTGCCCCCATATATATAGTCAACTTAGTTTTTAATCGCACTGTATTAGCGCTAATAGCTACGCTTAGAATTTTGATCCCAAACTTAGAATTCTGAACCTACTCATTTTTCTAAGATTTGTCATATTTTTATTATATTTTTCGCAACACATTTTTGGTACGCGCTTTTACTTAGCCTGTATCAGTTCTGGCACCAGTTCTCACTATTTTGACCTGAAACTTGTTATGTCAGTCCTATATATTTTTCTAGTGACATATACATATTTTTCATAATTTTTCGGGATACTTCATCGGTACGCATTTATACCGCGAGGCAGAACCGATATCTGCACTTTTCGTCAAAAAAGAGACTTTCAGCATTCTTAATCACTTACTATAATTATTTAGGCCTTCCCATAATTATTAGGGTCAATTATGGAATTATTTCCTATTTCTCATATTTATTTAATTAATTTTCTAAATTAACGGTGCGGGTTATTACATTCACCTCACCTTTTTAAGGATTTTGTCCTCAAAATCAGAAACATACCTGTCTCGAAAGTCGGGGTACTTCCGGAGAAGCTCGTCCTCTCGCTCCCAAGTACACTCCTCAAGAGTTCTTCCTGTCCACTGCACTTTGACCATCGGAATGATCTTGCTCCCCAACTACTTCTCACCACGATCGAGAATCTTGAGTGGGCCGACGGGAGTTTTCAAGTTCTCCCGAACCTCCACATCATCCGGTTGCACCACGTGCGAGGGATTCACTACATACTTCCGCAGCTGAGACACGTGAAACACGTCGTGAATGTTGGCCAAGTTCGGAGGCAAGGCAAGCCGGTAGGCAACAAGTTCTACTCTACCAAGATTATGGTATGGCCTAATGAATCGTGGGCTAAGCTTCCTCTTTCCGAGAGCCCGGCCAACACCGGTGACAGGTGAAAGTCTCACAAACACGTGCTCATCCTCACTGAACTCCAGGGGACGATGCTTGACATCGTAGTAACTCTTCTGGCGATTCTGCGCCTGCTTCAGCTTCTCTCTGATCAACTGGATCTGCTGGGTAGTATCTTGGACAAAGTCCAAGCCAAACAACTCCTTATCTCCAACCTCAGACCAATAGGTAGGAGTTCGACACCTTCTACCATACAACGCCTCGTAGGGTGCTATGCCCAGGCTAGCATGGAAACTGTTGTTGTGCGAAAACTCGACCAATGGTAGGTACCTATCCTATGTTGAACCTTGCTCCAAAGTGCAAGCCCTCAACATGTCCTCCAATGTCTGGTTGGTCCGCTCAGTCAGTCTGTCAGTCTGAGGGTGATAGGTTGTACTCAATCGCAATTGAGTACCAAAAGCTTCCTACAGCGCCACCCAGAACTGAGATTTGAATTTCGGGTCCCTATCACTGATGATACTCTCAAGCACCCTGTGAAGTCTCACAATCTCGCGAACATATAGTCTGGCCAACTGCTCAGTAGTGAAGCTCACCTTCACCGGAAGAAAGTGGGCAAACTTCGTCAATCTGTCCACAATGACCCATATAAAGTCACAACCAGCCTGAGTCTTCGGCAATCCCACCACGAAGTCCATGGAAGCGCTCTCCCATTTCTATTCCGGAATCTAAAGAGGTTGAAGCTTACCAGACGGCTTCTGGTGTTCTATCTTCACCTTTTGGAAAATCAAGCATTTGGACACATAAATAGCTATGTCCTTCTTCATGCCCGGCCACCATTTATTTCTCTTCAAGTCTTGGTACATCTTTGTAGCACCAGGGTGGACAGTAAACTGGCCCTTATGAGCCTCTGTCATCACCTCCTCAGTCAAAGGACCGCGAGGAATCACAACCCTCTTATGGAAGGTCATCGAACCATCCTCATTCCAGGACACACCATCCTGGTTCTTCACATATTCAAGGCACTCTCTCTGCACTTGTGCCTCTTTAATCCTTTCCATCAATTCATTCTCGACTCTCACAGTCTACACATCGAGAAGTGTACCCCCAACAAGGAAGTCACTATCAAATCTCGAAACTTTGCAATCACATCGAAAACGTCATTCGATTCACTGGGATCACCAGTCACTCTATCAATAGAGGTGACCTAAACCCACACACTCTATTCCCCACAATAACTTGGGTGAGTTTAGGTCCTATTCCATGACTCTAGCCTCGTCTCAACTGATAATTTCTAAAAGTCATTACTCTCAAAATAAAATCATATTCTTTTCACAGTACGAAATCATAATCATGTTCATTTCAATCAATACATGTTAATTAATATCCTAATTCATATGGTAACGTACCTTAGTTCACGTACACCTGCAAAATTTTCAATTCTAATAACATAGTACATAAATACTCTATGTAACAGTATACCTCAATCTCTGTGGCATCTGCAAAATCGAAAGTCATTAAAGGTGAAATAACATCGATACATTATCACGATTTATCGTACTTATTTCATGCTTAGCACTACCCATGGTGTTAGCATGCCAACTACATATGAAACATATCAATAATGTATATATTAACCTAGAGTCATGGAGACCACTCAAGCCACAAACTAACTTTACATGCATATGCCTTGCATATACCAGATCGCGTGTGGCCTTGCCACGAAGTCCAAGTGTCACACACTTAACTCCTTAAAGATAATTTCACATTCTCAACAAGCCTGACTAGAGAGTGTTCCTCACTCACTAGCAGTAAGATATCTTACCTTTCATGCCAAACTCGGCATATCAGTCTTCGTATAATTTACTCATAATGACCGTATCTCGAACGAGACGCGGTCTTTGGGACATCCTCCGGCTTCACCCGAATCTGATGGTATCCGAACTGGAGATCAATCTTCGGGTACACGCAAGCACCCCTAAGGTGATCCAATAGATCATCAATTCGAGGGGGCGATACTTGTTCTTGATTGTCACCTTGTTCAGCTGTCTGAAGTCGGTGCATAATCGCAAAGTCCCATCTTTCTTTTTCACAAAAAAGACCGGCGCTCCCCATGGAGACACGCACGAGTGAATGAAGTCTTTCGCTGAAAGGTCCTCAATGTGCTTCTTCAGTGCTGCCAACTTTGGTGGCGACATCTGATATGGAGCTAATGAAATAAGCTCCACACCAGGAAACAAATCTATGGAGAACTCTATCTCCCGCTGTGGCAAAAACTCAGGAATCTCCTTAGGAAATACCTCGAGGCATTCCTTCACCACAGGAATGCCAGTGATATCCTCCTGTGTCCCTGTAAGGACTCGCACCGTTAATTAAGGAAAGTAATTTATTAATTATGAGAAATTAGGAAATAATTCCATAACTGACCCTAATAATTATGAGAAGGCTTAAGTAATTATAGAAAGTAATTAACAATGCTGAAAGTCGCTTTTCTGACGAAAAGTGCAAATACCGGTTCTGCTACTCGGTATAAATGCGTACCGACGAAGTATCCCGGAAAATTATGAAAAGTTTGTATATGTCACTAGAATAATATATAGGACTTGTAAAATAAGTTTCAAGTTAAAATAATATGAACTGGTGCCAGAATTGATACTGGCTATGGAAAAGCGCGTACCAGAAAGGTGCTGCGAAAAATAAAATAAAAATATGAAAAATCTTAGAAAAATGAGTAGGTTTAGAATCCCAAGTTTGGTATTAAATTTCTAAGCGTAGCTATTATTGCTAATAGTGTGTGTTTAAGACTTAAACCACTATAAATACTTATTTTTGGCTCTAAACCCTAGGCCATATCAGTTTTCTACGTGACTCTTGATAACTCATATTTTATTACACTTATTTGTTACTCTTGATTATTATTTTTAGGATTTATTTGAATAAAATAATGATGTTTTGAGTTAATTTAAATATTTAGTTTTTGATTGGGTTTAATTTATTTTCGTCAGAAATTTTCAGCTTTACGTTACTTCTGTATTTTGCCCATATCTTGGTCCACAGTTGTCGGATTGACTCCGTTCTTGTTGGGTGTTTCAGATAACACAGAGGGCTACAATTCTTATGAAGATCTCAAAGCCCAATTCGGATTGGAAGCTAATCGATTTCTTGCGCCAAGTCGGACACGTTTTGGTGAAGTTTTATTTTATTTTATTTATTTTATTTCGTATTTTAGATATATGGGCCGGTCAGAACTGAACCCTAATCCGCTTTGGGTAGGGGTATATGACAGCAGAGTAGGAAAAATTTGTTTCATTCTGAATTTTCGTATTTTGGGGATCAAAGCACTTTCTCTGGAGCGTTCTTCATCTTTTTTTTTTTTTTTTTTTTTAATCATGTTTACCTTAGCCATGCGAGGCTAAGAACCTTTTAATCAACCTAAGGGTAACGGATTCCATGGGTTAGTCTTGAGGGTCTGCGCTTTATTTTAAATCAGTTTCGTTTCCCTTCCCAACTCAGATTGATATCGTGCGATCATGGATATTCAATCTGAGGTTCGCGATTGCGATTATGGAAAGGGATTAATCATCAGATTTGATGGTTAGATTGAGTGACCCTATGACCTTAAATCAAACGGGCTGATACTCTGCGATTGTATGAGTAGAAGCACCGTATTTGATCAAATTCTAAGCGATCGCTTAGAGAGGATTGTCAATTGGAAATAAGGATTTTGATTCGATTGACGATCAATCACGATTCTGATATCTTTTTATCCGAGGAAAGACGTTCATGGAACCCAAACCTTAGGTGGGTTAATTTTTAATTACGAATTTTTATTCCAAATTTATATTCTGCCTTTTTAATCAATCAAAATCCAAAACCCCTTTTTAATTTTCTGTCATCATAAGCGATTTTTACTAAAACAATTTCCTTGAGAGACGACTTAGGGTTTCCACTTTACTACAAATTTTCTGAACCCTAATAAAAAAATAATTTTTAATTTGCGCGAGTTTGACAACTCGTGTCAACTCTTGGGTGGCTAATCAGCTTGTGCACTGTTCCATTGCTTCTTCATCCATTTTGTGAGCATTGTGACCCATTTTCGTCCATTTCTCTTCACTAAATACCTTGTGTGAGTGTGAGGGATCATTGTGAGTGTGAAAGGAGCACCTTTTCTGAGTGTGGTGGCTGTGTGAAGTCAGTTTAGAGGGCTGAGTTCTTTGTTTGGGTGTTGGGAGCCATTATCTTGGTTTTTGAAGCTCCAAGTGTCAAACTTTGTGAAGAAAAACCAAGTCTTGTGTGCCATTTTCGTGCACCCTTGAGGTCTGGACTTTGTGACTGAGTGCTGAGCTCCAAGAGAAACTTTGGTCTCTGTTTGGTGCTTGGGTGGTAAGCATCATCAATTGTTTTGAGATTTCCTTGCTGAAAAATTGAACCTTGGCATGTTAATGAGTTGGTTTAGTAACTAGTATGTACACTGAACTAAAGATGCTTAAAAATGGGTTCTTGGACGTATAGAAGTGTTAAAAACACATCATTTGATGGATATCTTCGCGAAATGCAGAATCTGCATTCTGTCACAAAATATCCGGATATGGGGTCTTGTGATATCCGAACACGGATATCCGGATATGATATCCGGATATGGATATCCGGATATGTCCCCGACATATATCCGGATATTCTGGGTTTGCATGAACAGTAATGGTACTCTTCATACAGAATGGTGTTATGGGTTTGTGGACCCTAGATTGATGAAGTGGGACTTCTGTAATAACTTATCTAAGTTAGAATCAAGTGATTAAGGGCTTATGGCTTTGTGAGAAGCCTTAAGACATGAAATGCAAAAGAGAAGCGTTGTCTTTATGAATATGCTTATGAGCTATGGTTGTTGTTATGATTATTGGCCCAAAACAGATTGTGATTCTGCTGTGTTTGGGCTTTGAGCTTGTGTGGACTCTTGGCTTGGATAGCTAGCTTGCAAGGTAAGCTTTCGTGTCCTCGGTTTAGCTATTGTTTGTTCCACCATATCCCATGGGGGATGGTTTATATGCATGGTATGTTTACATGCTTTGATAATTAAAAATGTTGTTAAGCTTTACATGCAATTGCTTATAATATGTATGTGTTGTTCCACTTAGACGGTAAGCCTGAGTATGAAGTGTCATACAAGACGGTGACACTGGGTGGGTGCAAGTGGCGTCTTGCACTAGTGTGGGTAATAAACGTATTCTTGCATTTCTCTGGCCAGTAGATTAGTTATAACACACATGACATGATTATCTGCTGCATTGCACTGATTTTGGAACTGATATTGAATTACTGCTTTTAGAACTTATATTGCACATGTAAGTGAGCTTCTTGTCTTACTGAGATTTCTGTTTAGAGATCTCACCCCATGTTTGGGGCATATATTTCAGGTTCAGGTAATGCGGGGGTTGAGACCTCTAGCGGCAGGAGGCCAGATCTTAGCTGATTTATATGCTGATTTGCTGCTTATGTTGAATGTTGGATTATGCTTGTTGCTATTATGCTTTTAGTTTCATGTTATGTTATTGAATTGAGACTTTGTTGGACCTTGTTGCCTTATTTGGTGAGCATGGGGATTGTCCATGCCACATTTGAATATGTATCGTTGTTTAGATTTGAGTTGTATAAACCATCAGGGTTGTCTGGCTTACGTGTTGTAGTGTCGTCACTAGAGACTCAGTTAATGACCTTATTTATGATATGAGGTTATTCAGTATAGATATCTGTCTTTTGCATTTACATACATGCAATGTTTTGGAAATGAATTAAGTAATTCAACTTGGTAATGATAATAATGTCATAATTGAAAAGAAAAAGAATATTCTGCATTTTTAATTAAGTGTGGCTTAATACGATGACATATTAACAAACTGGGTATACACGGGGTGTTACATTTTATAGTATCAGAGCACTATCTAGGGAAAAGCCTGTATGTATTGCAATAACTTAGGATGTTTTGTTGCGAGTCTGTCTTATGTGTTTTGTCTGAGAGGGTTTACTATGATGATGCATGTGTGATCACATTGTGTGGGCCTGATCAACTCATTTTTTGTGTAACTTGTGCAGAGTCATGGTAAATCCTAGGAGAAATCGCGAGACGAACGAGGATCAGTCGGATCTTATCCTGACTGCATTGGCTGATATGCAGGAAACTAGACTAGCCGATCAAGAGGCCACAAGATTGGCCAACTTGGCAATGATGGACGCCATTCAAGAGGCGAACCGGAAGGCCACAGAGGATGTCCTTGAGGCAAATAGACTGCCAAACATGACCATGATGAGGGTCATGTTGGAGGAGATGCGGGCTGGCCGCAATGATGGTCAGTTCTCATCGCCACCACCTCTACCGCCACCACCGCCGTCTCCACCTAGTCTTCAGGATGACAGCCAGAGTCATGTTTAGGGCACTGGTCAACTCACTGGGGTGATGGAACCCTATGTGGAGCCTCCTGAAGACTGTGATGTGATTGACCGCCAGCTTAATGCTTTTCGCAAGCATAAGCCACGTTCCTTTGATGGGTCATACGATCCTATTGCTGATGAAGGATGGCTTCAGGCGCTGGATAAGATCTTCCGTATCATGTAGTGTACTGACCCGCAGAAGCTGATGTTCGCCATATATATTCTGGAGGGCGATGCACATGAGTGGTGGATGAACACCTCTCACGCTTATGAGATGCAGGGTCATGTGATGACATGGCCATTCTTTAAGGATTTTTTTCTGGGTCGATACTTCACTTATGATGCGCAGGAGAGGAAGCAGGGGGAGTTCGACAGGTTGATGCAGGGCTCGTTGTCTGTTGACGAGTACCTGGCGAAGTTTAATGAGCTGGTTCAGTTCGCTCACTTTCGGATGGTTGTGCCTACTCTAACCTTTTTGGCTGCTAAGTTCCGCAGGGGGCTTACCGAAGAGATTGTAGAGCGTATTGCTAGAGCAGCATCGAGAGATTTTGGTACACTGGTACAGCAGTGTAAAGACAATGAGGATGTTTGCATTACGAGTAAGGCCAAGAGGGCCAAGATTGCTGAGACCAAGGGAACTGGTAGTTCCAATTCCTGGAGGGACAGGAAGTTTACTGGTAAGGGCAAAGGGAAGCAGTTGGCGGCTAGGCAAGCGCCAAATCAGTTCAAGAGAACTTCTTCGCAGCCGGGAGGTTTTGCTAGGCCTACTTCCACTCCTAGGTGTTTGGGGTGCGGAAAGGAGCATACAGGACGTTGTGCTACGGGGTAGCTGATCTGTTTTCACTATAGCAAGGAAGGCCACTACTCTAGAGATTGTCCGTCATCGACGGCGTGAGCTGCAGCAGTTCAGGCAGTTCCATTACAGATGGTTCCCCTTCCACCTACAGCGGCACCTGTTGTGCCACCTGCCACTGGGCGTGATTATACACTGGATCGTTAGCAGTCGGACCGAGCTTCGAACCTTGTCAGAGGTACTGTTTCCATTGGAGGATCTAATGTTGATGTCTTGTTTGACTCGGGGGCTACACATTCATTTATTGTAACCCCGATTGCTGTGGGGCTTGAGTTGCCCATTGCTGTGCTTTCTCCACCGTTGCGGGTGACTACCGCCATCGGAGAAAAGTGTGTTACCTCCACTGTTCATCGAGATGTCGCGTTTCAGTGGGATGGTCTTGATTTTTCGGTAGATCTGATACGATTTCCTATGGCCAATCTTGAGATCATTCTGGGCATGGATTGGTTGTCCAAAAATTGTGTGATGATTGACTGTTGCGCTAAGCGAGTTATGATGTCTCCAGGTGATGCCAGAGCCAGTTCCTCGCCTTTTACTTCATTGCTGCAGGCTAGGAGTGCCTTGAGAGCAGGGGCATTTGGTTATGTCATGTTGGGAGGTTTGGTGAGTGGGTCACAGGAGGATATCGCTGGCATTCCTGTGGTGAGGGAATTCCTCGAAGTGTTTCCCGAGGAGATTCCTGAGTTTCCGCCACAGCGGGAGATAGATTTCACCATTGACTTGTTGCATGGTGTGGGGCCTATTTCATTAGCTCCATACCGGATGTCGCCACCAGAGTTGGCTGAGTTGAAGAAGCATATTGAAGATCTTTCGGCGAAAGACTTCATTCGACCGAGTGTGTCTCCATGGGGAGCACCAGTCATCTTTGTGAAAAAGAAAGATGGGACAATGCGATTGTGCACCGATTACAGGCAAGTGAATAAGGCGACAATCAAGAACAAGTATCCCCTTCCTCGTATTGATGATCTGTTGGATCAGCTTAAGGGAGCTTGTGTATATTCAAAGATTGATCTCCGGTCCGAATACCATCAGATTCGGGTGAAGCCGGAGGATGTCCTGAAGATCGCGTTTCGTTCGAGATACGATCACTATGAGTATTTGGTGATTCCTTTTGGACTTACCAATGCACCCGCAGTGTTCATGGATTACATGAACAGGAATTTCCAGCCGTACCTAGATAAATTTTTAAGCAAATGAATTGTGTTACAAGTGCTGAAGGAGAAAAAGCTTTATGCTAAACCTTCGAAGTGTGAGTTTTGGCTCAAGTCTGTAAAGTTCCTTGGGCATATGATTTCTGCTGAGGGAGTGGCAGTAGATCCGAACAAGATTGAGGTCGTGCTTGATTGGGAGAGGCCCAAGACGATTATCGAAGTGAGGAGTTTTCTGGGTTTGTGATAAACCTTTGGTTTACCATGTTTTTAGGCTAAATTATACAAGAGTTATGTAGTAGAATGCATGGAATTCAAGGTTTTATACAATTAAGGCATAAGATAGGAAATTGAGATGACGTTTTGATAATAATTGCATTTTTGAACGTAAAACCACAAGAATTGGTGCTAAAAGTGCTAAAAAAATCATGACGAAGAAGTAGCGGCTCAATATGGATCAAAGGAAACCAACATATTACAATTGAAGGTCCAAACCAGGACGCTCAAGCGCACAAAGCACGCTCAAGCACCCAAGATGACAAGATTTCAATTCGAAGAGCACGCTCAAGCGCCCAAATGGCGCTTGAGCGCGCATGGGCAGATTGAGCGCCCAACAGCAATTCAAGGCGCTCAAGCGCCCAACAACACGCTTGAGCGCCCAAGTGCGATTCAGACAGCGAGATTTAAGAAAGGTTTGCTGAGAGGGTTAGAATTCACAATAGACATATTGGGGTTTTAATCTGGACAATGGTAGAATAATAATTTGTATATGATCTAGACATAGGCTTACATAAATTGCAGACTCAAAATTCATTTGCTTAATGCTTAATTCAAGAAGGATTACTAAGATATTAGAATTCTAATTGGGTTAAAGGGTTGAAATCACTAAGACATTAGGGTTCAACTATTTTATAGGGAAATAATGAATTGTTTGAACAAACGAATTAATTAATTATAAAATACAATATAGGAATATAAGGGAGGATCGGAGGTGAAGTACATCCTGGCTACATCCGTTTTATAAATTTTTTATCAATACTTCTTGATATTTATTGATCTCTTCTTGCATGCTTTTAATATTATTGTTTTTAATTTTCTATTTTTAATTTACATCAACCAATTTCAAATACTTTCTCAAACCAAACCAATTTGTTTTCCAACTTAAAGGGAATAGTTAAACTAGTACTTGGTGCATTAATCCTCGTGGGAACGATACTCTACTTATCACTTTATTACTTGAAACGAACGGTATACTTGCCGATTTCGCAACAAGTTTTTGGCGACGTTGCCGGGGATTAATTACGCCAATATTAGTTTTAACTTTAAATCTTTAAGATTGGATTTTTTTATTTTTTATTTTTTATTTTTTATTTTTTATTTTTATTTTTATTTTTTTTATCTCATTTTTTTATTTCTTTTTTTATTTCTTTTTTTTTTATTTTATATTTTTTTATTTTATATTTATATTTTTTTCTTACATTTTTTTTTTATTTTCTTTCATTTTTTTAAATTTTAAAAAAATTATTTTTTTATTTTTTTAGTTTTGTTTTTATTTTTTATTTATTTCTGTTTTTTTATTTTATTTTTATTTATTTATTTTATTTTATTTTAGAAAATTTATTTTAAAAAAAAATTAATTTTTATTTTTATTGATTGATTTCTCTCTTTTATGCGAGGTAAAGCTAACAGCGAACCTTTACAGTTTGATCCAGAAAACGAAAAGACTGCAAAGAAGAACCGTAAGCAAACCAAACTAAAGAAGCAAGAGGAATCCTCGAGTTCAGAGCCAAAAGCGGAACCCAAGATGACAACACTGAATCCACCCCCGGAGGAAGAATTCATGGAGTCAATCCTGGCTCCACTGTTCACAAGGCCAAATTCTAGCATTGTCAGGCCACCAATCAACGCCAACAATTTTGATATTCAGCCAGCACTGATATCCTTGGTGGAGAAAAGTCCATTTGGCGATGAAGATTATGAAGACCCCCATGATTTCATGGACAGATTTCTGAGAATCTGTGACACCACCAAACATAACGGGGTGTCAGATGATGCAATTAGACTCCGATTTTTCACTTTTGTTGTAACAGGGAAAGCTCTCAGATGGTTGGACAGACAAGCCCCCAACAGCATCAGAACGTGGGATGAGCTGGCAACCAAATTCTTCGCAGAGCACTTCTCCAGAGAGAAATACAACAAGTTGGTGAATGAAATCACCAACTTCTCTCAACAATCAGGAGAAACTCTATGTGCAGCTTGGACCAGATTTCAAGAGCTTATCAGAAGGTGCCCCGCTTATGATCTTCCAGACGGGAAGAAAGTCAGAATCTTCTACAATGGAATGACACCAGACTCTAGAATGGTTGTCAATGGTGCAGCCGGTGGAACCATAACAAAGAAGACATCAGGTCAAACTTTAGAGCTGATCGACTTCATGGCAAGGGCTGAGAATGCATCAGTTACAGTTCAACCAGTTCAACTAAGAAGGGGAATCCTGCAGTTGGGAAACAATGATGCATCACTTGCAGAACAAAAGATCCTATCTCAACAGATAGCTAGTCTGAATGCAAACTTGGACAAGTTGCAACTCTCTACAGCTCAAGTTGACTTGATCAACTGTGAGTATTGCCAAGGTGAGCATGATACTAACGTTTGCCCAACATTGGTAGGAACAAATTCTTTATAACTGAATGGAATCTGGTATGAACCAAGACCACAACAGAATTTCCAGAGAAACCAGAACAATGCTCTAGGAAACAACTTCCAAAGGAGGATTCAAGGTGGAGGTTTGGATTACAAATCCAATAACTATTTACAACCTTCTCCAGTTCCACAAACTCAAATATCTGAGCTAGAGAAAACATTGATACAGTTAACAAAGACAAATGAAAAGTTCATGAACGAGACAAGGACTCATCATAAATATCAAGATGCTTTAATCAGAAATCTGGAAACTCAAATTGGGCAGTTGTCAAGACAATTAACTGAGAGAAGTCTTGGAACATTCCCCAGTGACACTATAATCAACCCAAGGGAGCACTGCAATTCCATCACTACTAAAAGCGAAGATCTAGAAAAAGTGGAAGCTTCTACAAGGAAGAATGAGCATACTGAAGAAGTCAAGGAAGAAGCAAATGAGCAACCTCCTGCAGTTCAAAAGAAGCAATGGGATTTCTCACGATTTGAGAAACCTCCATATCCCATGGGGAGCAAGCAACATGAGCAAAGGAAGCAAATGTCTAAATGTTTAAATATTTTTAAGAAATTGCAAATTAACATTCCTTTTGCAGAAACTGTAACATCCTAAGAGCTGGCAAGGGTAGGGAGTGATCGCCGGTGCGAAAGGACACAGACAATGAGCGGCTCATGCCAAATCTTGCAGCTTGGGGGTTCATGAATGAATCGAATCAACACCCGAAAGAGAGGGATTCCAAAGACTGTGCTGGTATAGGACGGTACAGTTAAGAATGACTTATAAGAATTAATTGGTACTACCTATACTAACAAGATGCATCTACTTTTCGGTAGCCCGGATTGGAAGAACTCCACAATTAAGCGTGCTTGACTTGGAGCAATTCAGGGATGGGTGACCTCCTGGGAAGTTTTCCCGGGAAGTGTGCGAGTGAGGACAAAGCACACTGAAAAGTCTCGTGTTAGTGTGTGGGGATAGTCGTTGATCCTTGCAAGTTGCCAGGCGTTACAAGTGGTATCAGAGCAGGGCCTCTCATCTAGTACGGTGTGGTTCGAGGACGAACCAGGCGGAAGCTGGTGGGCATGTAACATCCCAAGAGCTGGCAAGGGTAGGAGTGATCGCCGGTGCGAAAGGACACGGACAATGAGCGGCTCATGCCAAATCTTGCCGCTTGGGGTTCATGAATGAATCGAATCAACACCCGAAAGAGAGGGATTCCAGAGACTGTGCTGGTATGGGACGGTACAGTTAGGAATGATTTATAAGAATTAATTGGTACTACCTATACTAACAAGATGTGTCTACTTTTCGGTAGCCCGGATTGGAAGAACTCCACAGTTAAGCGTGCTTGACATGGAGCAATTCAGGGATGGGTGACCTCCTGGGAAGTTTTCCCGGGAAGTGTGCGAGTGAGGACAAAGCACACTGAAAAGTCTCGTGTTAGTGTGCGGGGATAGTCGTTGATCCTTGCAAGTTGTCAGGCGTTACAGAAACTCTGGAGAAAATGCCTTCATATGCAAAGTTCCTGAAGGAATCATTGTCTAAAAAATGGAAGCTCACAGAGGACGAACCGGTCACGCTAACAGAGGAGTGCAGTGCAATATTACAGAAAAACATGCCTCCAAAAGTGAAGGATCCAGGGAGCTTCAATATTCCATGCACCATCGGCAAGACGACTATAAAGAAAGTCTTATGCGATCTTGGTGCTAGCATAAATGTGATGCCCCTCACCCTGATGAAGAAGCTGGGAATTGATGAAGTAAAGCCAACGAGGATGACTGTTCAACTGGCTGACCGCTCAACAAAGCAAGCACATGGTATTGTGGAAGATGTGCTCGTCAAGGTAAACAAATTTCTAATTCCCGTTGATTTTGTTATTCTTGACATTGATGAAGATGCCAGTGTGCCTATGATCTTCGGGAGGCCATTCCTAGCAACCTCAGGAGCGCTAATCGATGTACTTAAGGGTGAATTAATAATTCGCGTGGATGGAGAGCAAGCAACATTCAAAGTACTTACAAATGAAGCTCCAGTGCCTGCATCTCAGCCTAAAGATCAAGTTAATTACATTGCTGAGGAAAAGGTTGAGAAAGGGAACAAGAAGGAAGTCCATCAGCGGCATGAGGAAAGCAAGCCAAAGGTTAAGATGGAAAAGCCCAAGAGCAAGGAAGAACATATGAAACCCAAGCTTAAAGTTTCTGAGAAGCCTCCTCCTCACCCACGTGTATATAATCCTGGAAAGACACAATACTGGAACAAGAAGACTGGGTTATCAATGCTAGCATGCTTCCAACCACCGTAATTACAAGGGGTATGTCAGGCTCGTGACGTTAAACAAGCGCTAATTGGGAGGCAACCCAATAGTCATTTTTCTATTTATATTTTATTTATTTTATTTGCTTAGGTTGGTTTAATTTTAACAATTCAAGTAAGTGGTGAATTAGAGACCATATGAAAAAGTCTAAATCTGGGAATTGACACTATCAGCGCCAACTTTGTGCTAGTAGCGCCACAAGACTGAAAAGTTCCAGTGAACTCCACGCTGCCAGCGCCAGCGTTCTCACCATTTACCTTGACTTTCGTATTTTCTTTTTGCTGTTTTTAGATTATGGTTTGATTATGTCTCCCTTTTATACATTTCACTTTTATGATTATTCTGTTTAATGTTTAACAAATGTGTGAGTGTTCCACCTGTGCAGAATTAGCTTCACTCGACTAGTGTAGTTTGTTGCTAAGGACAACAACATTCTAAATCTGGGAATTGGGCGCATACTGTATGCGAGACCTGCTAACTGCGGAATCACACAACCGAGACATTTAACAGAAATTTTTCTGTTAAAAAGGGGAGATATTTTAACCTTCAATTTTTTTTGTTGCTATTTTAATTCAATTATTCTTTTAATACATGCAGCCAATAACAAATAAAGAGGTCAGCTTGCATGTGATGTAATTGGGCAGAATCCTTTCACTCTTTCTCTCCCCTTGGTGCGCATAAATGATAGCATAGTCTTGCTGTTTTCCTGGTCATTGTAACAATTTGAATCAACCTTCAACTCCCTTTCACTCACCCTTAGCGCTAATAGGAAAGAAGTAGAGTGAAGCATTGGGTTTGTTAAACAGTAAATAAAACGCAGCTGTACCATCTCATTTTCCTACCCAAAACCGTAACGCAAGAGAGGAGTGATCATCCAGAAACAATCTTGCATTTTTACTATCCCTCTTGCTTCAAATCGTGGACCTTAGGGAATCATTATCATCAAGCTTTCATTCTTTTCTCCTTGCTCAGCCGAAGCAATTCACATAAGGAGGTAGAGTCTAGTCCTTCCTTCTTGTATTTCCTACAACGTTAGGTTATGATGATATCCTCTTGAACATAGGTTCTAAATCAAGCACTTCCTTCACCTCCTTTGTGCACTCAAGTCACCAAATACAAGGGTTGAACTTGCTGTTTTTCGCGAGGCTTAGGAAGCTAAGAGTTACTCACTATCCAACTCGTGATTCTTGTGTGTCGCAAGAGGTAAGCCAAAATCGAACCTCTTCCCTTCTCTACTCTAGTCGTGAAGCATGTTAGGAAGTAGTCCTTCTATTGATTTTCATCTCTTTTAGATTTTGTCTTAGTGAATCTCTGGACCCTAGCTTAAAAGCATGAAAAATAAACTTAGAAAAGAACTTATAACGAATTGGGGGGCTGTTTAGTTGTACCTTAGCATACCTTGACCTTGACATGAATTAAAATAAAATGGACAGCAGGCTTTAGACTAATGATAGTGAACCATAGGTAGTTAGTTGAGTATGAGAATAGAACTCTTTAATTCCTTGATTGATGCAAACTGATTCTGCCTTGATCAGAACCTTGGAATTAATTGTTGTTAATCATTGGTAACACTATTATAAGTGAGAATGTTGTTAAGAACGAAAGCATGGCAAAAACCGTATAAATATGCATGTGGGAACCTAGGAAAAATGCTAGATATTGTTGCGGTATGAATTTAATTAAATGAGATGAAGTCAGAAAATTATTCTCTTGGGAGAAGTCTTAAAAACTGAACCCACTCATAGTGTAAACCTTGGAAATATTGGTAGATCTAGCATGAAATTAAATTACTCTAAAGGCAGAATGTAAATGAGCACTAAAAAAACATTTTTAGTTCGATATATGCACATGAAATAGAAGCCTAGAATTATTGGTAAATTATAGGAATTGTGTAAAGCAAATTCTGATTGTTATGCTTGTATATAGTTGCGCACATTTTGTGAATGTGTGGATTTTTCACCGCTGTTTGGTTATTATTTTGAGGCACGCAAGGTAAGTGTCTGTCGGTATTACCTCTTGTGACTGCTAGCTAATACATGAATTGTGAACGTTGCTCTCATGTACCTTGGTTCTAAATTTGGTATATGATAATTGGATTCTGCTCATGGTCTTGCATTGCTGAACACTTTGTTTTGGAGAACTGTTGGTTATTCAGCACTCTGATATTGGAAAATCCATGAGACATATGATATCTTGATTATTATCTAGTCATGCATACACATTCCATAATTTTTTTAATTGCTTGTTCGTGTGCGAACCATGTCATAGCATACATGCATAAGTTTCATGTTGACATCTGAAAATAAATATTAAAATAAGCATACGATTGAGCACGCATCATGTAGGCATCCCTGCGGTACCTGGGTATGGGACACTTGGCTTCAGTCCGCTGAGGTTACAGTTGGAACCCTCTGCGGAGCCATTAAGGGAGGGACCTCCACTGTACTTGATAAGTACGGGCACGACGGTGCTGTAAACGTACTCTTGGCGTTATATATGCATCTTGACTAGTATATCTGGCGTTATATACGCATCTTGATTAGTATATTTGGCGTTATATACGCAATATGATGAAGTTTAGTATCTGTCAGATTTAACTTGATGACGCGGCTGCTTCGTAATTCTGTATTTAGTTAGTACTGTTGCATTACTGGTTTTGTTGCCACACTACTGAGATTTTTCTCACCCCTTTGGGGCTGCTATTTTTACAAAATGACAGGAGGACGGCAGAGCATATGAAGACCTGATTATATGGATATCTATTGTTATGTGTTGCTGTCTGGACTTTTGCTGTTTATTAGTTGGATGACTTTATGATCAGCAAATATTTTGGAAACAAATTCTATAAACGTTTTGCGAAAATAAATTTCTGACGTTTTATTTAAGTGTTGGTTTTAAACAGTCTTGCGAGCACTTTGCGAGTTATATTTAGTGGGGCTACAGACCTCCGATTCGCTTATATTTTATATGCACGCGAAGCCCCACGTGTCTATTTTCAGGTT
This sequence comes from Gastrolobium bilobum, assembly GCF_033153095.1. Lineage (NCBI taxonomy): Eukaryota > Viridiplantae > Streptophyta > Magnoliopsida > Fabales > Fabaceae > Gastrolobium > Gastrolobium bilobum. The sequence continues at coordinate 265,872 of NW_026897937.1, read as the reverse complement.
ATGTAAACGTTACAATGGAATTTTGAAAACTGGATTTTTCACGAATTTTGCAAGACAGCAACGTTTGCCAGAAATTAATATTTTCAGCAAGTTAAGAAATTTTGAAAGTACACTCTGATTTAATAAGGAAACTGATTTAAATTATAAGTTTTAATTAGCAACATCAAAATGATTTTTCAGTGCTTAAAATATATGACGAACGAACTCTAATTCCGCTTAGCAAACAACTTTCTTGGGTGCACACAAAGGAGGGTGTTACACTAATTGGTATCAGAGCAGTTTTGATTCAAGGTGCTTGTATTTGATGAAATATTGTTGTTATGTGGATTGTTGAATTGTTGTGCCTGGTTGTTGGATGGTTGCTGTTTGAATATGATGATTATTGGTATAATTTCGCTGAATTATTGCTGTTTGGATATAACTGTGAATTGGTTGCTTTGCTGTATGTTAGAATTAAACTATTCTGCTGCTAATGTTGGAATATGATTATTGAAAGGTTGCAAGCTATTTTATATTATGTTCTGTGTGTGATGGTACTTGTGGTGTCCGGTGTCAAACATGGTTATGCACACTTCACTGCTAGGGGTAAGCCTGATCAACTCACTGCCACGCATGAGTGTGTGCACAATCATGGTGACCGCGGGTACACTGGTGCTTGAAATGCTATGTGTGAAAAATAAAAGTACTACTCACATTAGGAGTTGATTATAAATTTGATTTCTATGGATTGTAAGGAAGGTTTTATATATGTATATTTGATGTGAATATTTTTGGTGATATTCTTAGCTGTGGATGATAATGAATTATCTTTAAATAATGATTACTGCTACATCTTTGTTTTTCTAATTTATTACTTTTCTTGTGTGTTGTTATTGTAGCGTATAGCTGGGTAATAGAAACTGTTATTCTTTTTCACTAATCCTGTTGGATCTCATAACTGAATTAGGGTAGTAGTGATATAACCATGACAATTGATGAAGTTATTTAGCCTTACGAAGGACTTGTTATTTGACCTGAAAACTGTATGTAGACAAACGTATGTAGGGATAGATCATTTATCTAAGTAGATACAGTTAATGCCCTTAGTAAGTAGAGTAGGAACTAATTAAGGCTTAGACATGTGGGCCTGCCGTTTTTTTTACAAATCTCCTAACGGTGAATTGGCACTAGACATCATTCTTGAGAAAGAAGCTGTTAACCAAAGTGGTGATGTGTAGGGTAGAGTACTTGACTTCCGTCTTTGTGTCCTTCTTGCGAGTGATACTTGTCATTTCACTTCGTACGTATTGGATTGCTTTGTGTGATTTTGATCACTTTTAGATTTGCATATAGTTTATTGCCTCTAATTATAACAACGGATTTCATATGTCGATTGTTTGAATTTATCAGTTTAGATATTAAACATTTTATTGGAACTGAATGCACAATTAAGGAAAGAATATCTGAATTGAATTTAGAATATAGTGGACTAAACAGGTAAACTGTGATTACATAGAGCTACACCTTGTTTGGCTTGTTTTATTATGTTAACTACTTGAAACTTTGCTAAAAGTAATCTTTGAGTAAGCATCAGAAGGTCCTAACTGGGTACTAAAAATGTTGTCTGACCATACATGGGTATGGATAATCTGCACTAATGATACACTTGGATTAGAAAGGGATATTAGGATTTGACTGTTTATCAGCTTTAACTATTATGAGCTCATACCTGCTAGTTTCATTCGAATTGTGAATTTGAAAATGTGATGTCTGCTGGTACATAAGAGTTTAAGTTTGGTTTCTTTTGTAAACACTATAATATTAACTTGGTCAAATCAGTTCGCTGCATCTAATGAATATCTGCATTTACAAACATCTAACACTGGTCACATGTAAGTTTTAGTTGCATGATTCAACTTTCCTGCTGCATGAATTACACATGGTCTTCTTTGATTAGTTAAAGTGAATTGAAGGAAAGTATGTTGATCAAATACTTTGTGCTTGATGTATCGGTTGTCCAAGATTATTTTGCACATTTTGTTTATAACACAAGTAACTAAGTGATGCTCATTGTTCCTCCTTATACTACACCATATTTGAACCGGAAAGAAAACTATACTTTGTTAGAAATACCGAGTTTTGAAATTGCACCTACCCACTGTATGATTTGATCGAACTACTAATAGGGAAACTGTGAAGCTATAATTTCTTATTTTATGCTAAAGGCTGGGATAAACCGTTTGTTAGTATATGGATGTCCTAAAGACAATCTTTTAATTAGATTAGGACATATGTGGACCTTTGTAATAAAAACACTATTTATCCTGTTTCATATTTTGTCTCAATATTACTGTTAATATTTTATATGAGTAACTAGATAAACCCCTTGGAATAAAATAGGTATCTCTTGAGTATCTGTGATGAGATCACGATCATAAGGATTCAAGGATACTGGATATTTATTCCTAATTTTATGTTCCTAGTCTAGAGACACTGAGAATGGGGATCAATGATCTCGGCTAAGACTAGCACGACTTATCTACTTGTATTCGGATGCAAGGTAAAGACCTCATGAGCTACAGATATGAAGATGTCTTAGCTAAAGTCATGGGTGGATCTATAAGGGTATAGCTCGCACTGAACAGACCCACAAAAGACACTCTATGAAGAAATCTCATAGAGAGTATCATTAGAGTAGTCTCTTTATATTTGGGTATGTCTTTCCTTAGACCAGAAGTTATTACCTGGATTGTGTTCTAGAAGGCATGCTTTGACTGTATACCTCGTCTGCCTGAAACACGGAGACTCATAGGTATACTGTTGGGCTTGTCCTGAAAAAGCACAGGGCTAGGGTGATAAGCTGAAGGAATTCGTCAAATCTCTGTGAGAGATTAGGTTATCTGTAAACTGGAGAAATTGGGATGACATTTACAGGGACTCGGGAATCTATGCATAGTAAAAGAGATCATGAGATGATCTGCCTTTAGAGTCAGTAAATTGAAGATTCCCTATTTCGAATAAAGCTTACCCTAAACCGGAAGGGTTGATACGCTTCCTTACCCTAGGTTTTATGGGAACGTAACCGAGAAGAAAAGAAATACATACGGCAACCAAATATGTTTAATAGGATGATCAAGTCATTAATCTAACTAGCTCTGGGGCAACAAAGCATTGCTAGTGCTCTGTGTTGTCATTAAATGAGTTATGAGCTTGTTGGGCCCGAGCCCATTTATGTCAGTGGCTATGTTGAACCTAATGGGTCACACACTAACACCTTAATGTCATGATGATATAGTATTAAAGGTATTGGGCCTAATAATGGTTGTTAGCCCAAGATGAAGTTTGGAAGCCCACCTAAGAGGGAGAGGGCGCATGGTATTGTTAATGGGCTTGGATGGTCCAAGACATTACTAATTAATTTAATTAGTTAAATTAATTATCAAATATTTAAATTTTGAATTTTGAATTTGAATTTTGAATTTTGAAATTTGAATTTTGAATTTGAATTTTGAAATTCGAATTTTAAATTTGAAATTTGAATTTTGAAATTTGAATTTTGAATTTGAATTTTGAAATTTGAAATTTCAAATTGAAATTTGAATTTGAATTTGAAATTTGAAATTGAAATTTGAATTTGAATTTAGAATTTAAATGTTTGAACGTTTGAATTTAAATGTTTGAATTCGAATTTGAATTGGCTATGAAAAGTTGTTTCATAACAAAAGGATAAGATGAGATCTTGTTGGAACAAATCCCTTGTATCAAGAGAAGATCTATGGAGATCTCCAAGGGCTGATTTGGGGCGCCATTTTGGTGGGAGATGATTGTCATCTTGTCAAACCAACAACCTCCAATCAAATTTGGTTGTTGAGAGAATCAGTGAGCTAGTTAGTTCAAACTTGAATGCAACAGCTCAAATGTATCTGGACCCTTTTTGGGCTGAAAAGGGGCACATGAATTGGTGGTCATATGATGACCATTGGTTCAGTTTTTTGACTAGATAAAGACCTAGTCTTATGAGGATTCAAAGGGGAGGTTGTTGGGATTTTTGAACTGCAACAACTCCACCTTTGTCTCACTCACTTGTGCGGCACTTTCATTCTAATTAAAGTAAAAATTCTGATTTGATACACTAATTATCTCCCTCTCTTGTGCGCCTAGTTGGTGAGTTCCTTCTTAAGGTTTTTCAAAAGAACCTAGCCAATTCTTCAATATACCATTCCCACTCTTGTGAAGTTTTCATGCTGGAGACTTCACTCTTCTGAACACATATACCTAGCCTCATTTTTCACCTATTGAGCGCATAGCAAGCCTCTCTGTGGTGGTCAATTGGTGGCTTTCAAGAAAGCGTTCTTGCATCTTGACGTGGGTGGTGTGGATCAACGTTAGAGGGTTTGAACCCTTCAAACCTAACACTGATCGTCTTGGAGTTTTGAACTCACAAACAAAGGTTACATCACATGCCATAAAGCATGATTCTTGATTGCATGTGTAATTCCGCATATGAAAAATTTTGTTTTTCCCTCTCACATGCTACGGCCTTCAAGGCCATTTGACTTTCAAGTAGTATCAGAGCCCGGTCGCTTTACCATCGGCGGGTGATGGTACTTTGTTTGTGAAATTAATTTTCTCACAGTCAAAAGGTCTTTTTGTTAAAGATTAATTCTTTGCATGTGGATAATTTTTTATTAACATGTTTAATATCATTATGGTGTTCATATATCTACATGACCTCATGGTTTTGTTTGTTTTGATTCTTTGTGAAAGTTTTCAAAAGAAATATTTGTTTTGAAAAGGGAATATGATTCTGCCATGATGTGAATATTCAAATGCATTATTTTCTCCATGATTTTATTTAATAAATTTTTTTTATATGAGGATGTATGGTTCGGCCATATGAGTTATGGTTGAATAAATGGTTTAATTTTTGTGATCTTTGAGAAAGATTTGACAAAGACTTGAATTATGCATAAAGATGCAAACTTCGACCATTGGGAGAAAATTGGAAATTTTTTGAATTTTGATTCTTGTTTTGATATTTTAATTGTTAAATTATCAAAATATATGTGAGGAAATATTTATATAATATTTGATATTATGTGCTTGCAAGATGTTTAAATTTTCAGGTGCAATTTGGAAGGGGATGGTCATGCTGCCCGAAATTCAAATTTCAAATTTTAAATTAATGTGTAATTTTTCTCTATTTTAATTAGAGTTGTAATTTGAATTTTGAATTTTGTATTTTTATTATTTGTCCCTCCAAAGATGTTTTGGAGTTTCTTTAATTAAATGTAATTAGAGAATTAGGCTAGTGGCGTATAGACGACGAGGAGCCGATGCTTGAGAAGCAAGATGGACAAATGCACGAGCACCATGACCATCTCAAATAAAACTGTTTTATATGCATGTATGCTTTTATGTTTTAAACTACTAGTATCCATGAATTGGACAAATCACGTTTGTATGTATTATTATGCATGTCCAATTACGACTAGTGTAATCCGATATATGTTTGACATAGGATAACAACTAGCATGATAATAATATAAACGCGTTTGATGAGACCTAATAAACCCCAGATAAAAGGAACCCTTAAAGGAATAAATTATTAAGCATATGATTACCTCCCACCACCAATATTACTCGAACCTCCTCTACATAGTGATGCTCCACAACTCAGTTGGGACCCACTGTTTCGTTGAGTAAGAGTAGTATTAGAAGTGTTAGACACTTAGGGTGCTGGTTAATACTTAACTGAGACATAAGTTGCAGGCTCAGCCGGGCTTATGTGCTTAGGGTAATAATGCTAGGTTGGTTGCATGAGATGCACCACTAAGTGACAAGGAGTTGTCAACCTAATGTTAAGAGAGGGTATGAGATACTGTTGATGAGGATCAACCCATTATTTAAATTAATCTTGCGGTCGCAGACGGGGGTTAAAATAGATAATCGCACTCTTAATCTCACTAAGGTAAAATCTAAAAGTAGATTAACCCTAAGTCAAATGGGAAGGGTCATTGACTTAGATAAAATAGTCGGAGGGGCAAATTATTTAAAGTCTTTAATAATTTGTTTATACAACATGTCTAAATATATTAATTAAATCATCTTTACATCTTTTTCAGTTTTTAGTATGACTAATCCACTGTCACTGCGCTCAATACACGATACGAACAAACTGACCGGTTCAAACTTTATGGACTGGTATTGGAACTTAAGAATTGTTCTTAGGGCAGAAAAATAGCTTATGTCATGGATGCTGCATTACCCGTAGCTCCTAGGGAAGGGGAAGATGGGTTCGCGGAATTTGATTTCGAGGCCCACAAACAGCACATGAATGACAATGTGTTGGCTGTCTGCATCATGTTGGCATCCATGTCGCCTGAACTGCAAAAGTAGCATGAGCATATGGATATTCCCTCTATTGTCTTACATCTCAAGGAGTTATATGACATTAAAGGCAGGCATGAGAGGTATGAGGCCTCTAGAGAATTGTTCTCATGCAGGATGTCTGAGAACATGCCTGTGAGCAGTCATGTTCTTAATATGATCGAGCTCATTGAGAAGCTAGGAAATCTAGGCTTCGTGATGGATGCCGAGCTAAGTAATGACTTAGTCCTGACCTTGCTTCCACCTTCCTTCAGTCAATTCATTATGAATTACAACATGCATGGGATGCTTGTGAGCTTGCCTGAATTGTTAAGCATGTTAACAACTACTGAAGTGTCTATCAAGAAGGATAAGACACATGCTCTTCTGATTGGTGGGCCTAGCAAGGCCAAGGGTAAGGGAAAGGAGCCTGCGAAAGGCAACTCCCTTAAGCCCAAAGGAAAACCCAAGAATAAGAAAGGCAAAAAGAAGGGTAAGAATGCATCCAAGGACAAAAGCGATGTTGAGTGCTTCCATTATGGCAAGAAAGGCCATTGGAAGAGGAATTGTCCAGACTACCTGAAGAGTGTGAAGGACAAGAAGCATGGTGATGCTTCTGCCTCAGGTATTTACATGATTGAGATAAATTATTCTTGTGTTAATCCGACTTCATGGGTATTGGATACCAGTTGTGGTTCTCACATTTGCAATTCGTTGCAGGTGCTTAGGAGCCCTAGGAGATTGGAGAAGAACGAGGTGGACCTCCGCGTTGGAAATGGAGCAAGGGTTGCTGCTCATTCTGTTGGAGATGCCGACCTTATTTTGCCTACGGGCCTTTTATTGCATTTGAATAATTGTCTTTATGTTCCAAACATTTCTAGAAACATTATTTCTATTTCTTGTTTAGAATAAGATGGTTTTACTTTTAGTATTAAGAATGGTACATTTTCTATCATTTCGAATGATATTGTTTATGGTACTGCTTCTTTAATAAATAGATTGTATGTTCTGGAAATGAGAACTGAAGTGCTCAATATAGCCGTGAAACGACCTAGGATAGATAATCAATCTTATCTTTGGCATTGTAGACTAGGGCACATAAACGAAACAAGATTGTCTAGGATGCATGCAAATGGATACCTAGATTCCATGGATTTGGAATCCTATGGACAATGAGAATCTTGTCTAGCTGGGAAAATGACTTGTCACAAGCCCAAAGGGCTTGAGAGTCATAGGGCTAGTGAGTTATTAGAACTCATTCACACTGATGTTTGTGGGCCAATGTCTATAGAGGCTAGAGGAGGATACTCCTATTTCATCACCTTTACTGATGACAAATCAAGATTTGGGTACGTGTACATAATGAGATATAAATCTGAAGCCTTAGAAAAGTTCAAGGAGTTTATGAATGAAGTAGAGAAACAGCGTGGCAAGATGATTAAGACATTACGATCAGATCGTGGTGCTGAATATCTGAGCCATGAGTTTCAGGATTATCTGAGAGAAAATGGAATTCTCTCGCAGTTTACTGCACCTTACACACCACACCAAAATGGTGTCTCCGAAAGGAGAAACAGGACCTTGTTAGACATTGTCAAGTCTATTATGAGTGAGACTCAACTTCCAAAATCGTTTTAGGGATATGCCTTAGACACAGCGGCATACCTTCTAAATAGGGTACCGTCTAAATCTGTTCAGACCACACTATATGAGATATGGAATGGTAAGAGACCCAACCTGAGTTACCTCAGGGTATGGGGATCGCCAGCTTATGTCAAAGCATTGGCATCAGACAAGCTTAGTGCTAAGAGTACTAAATGTCTATTTGTGGGGTATCCCAAAGGTACTAAGGGATACTACTTTTACTCCATGGATGAACACAAGGTGTTTGGGTCAAAGAATGCTGAGTTCCTTGAGAAGGATTTGATCTCTCAAGGAGCCAGTGGGAGTAAGATTGATCTTGAAGAAGTTCAAGAACCACATGAACAGATTGAGGAACCCGAGTCTGCTCCGTAGGCGACGTTCTCCAATGGAGAAGTAAACACACAACTCTGTAGGTCAACGAAGGTCATCCATCCACCTGAGAGGTATGGGTTTGTGATTGAGAATCAGCAAACCGTCGAGGATGATGAACCAAGTAACTACGAAGAGGCAGTCAAGGATGTTGACTCTTCTAATGGCTTGAAGCCATGAAATCTGAAATGGATTCGATGTATCAAAACAAGGTATGGACCTTGGTTCCTAAACCGCAAGGAATAGTTCCTATCGGTAACAAATGGGTCTTTAAAAGAAAGACTGATGCAGATGGCAACGTTCAGACCTACAAAGCTAGGTTGGTTGCGAAAGGGTATCGTCAAAGACAAGGAGTTGACTATGATGAGACTTTCTCGCCTGTTGCCATGATCAAATCTATTAGGATTATGCTTGCAATAGCGGCATATGACGACTATGAAATTTGGCAAATGGATGTCAAGACCGCCTTCTTGAATGGGTTCTTGAAGGAGGAAGTGTACATGACACAACCTGAGGGCTTTGAAATCAAAGATCAGGAGCATATGGTATGCAAACTTCAAAGGTCGATATATGGGCTAAAGAAAGCATCAAGGTGTTGGAATATTCGTTTTGATGAAGTCGTTAAGAGTAACGGTTTTATCAAGAACGAGGATGAAACTTGTGTTTACAAGAAGGTTAGTGGGAGTAATGTCGTCTTCCTGGTACTTTTTGTAGATGACATATTGTTAATAGGAAATGACATCCCCACATTACAAATAACGAAAGAGATGCTTTCAAAAAGCTTCACCATGAAGGATTTGGGAGAAGCGGCCTTTATATTTGGTATAAAGATCTATAGAGATAGATCCAAGAGACTGCTGGGTTTATCTCAATCCACGTATGTTGACAAGATGCTAAAAAGGTTTAGCATGGAAGGGTCGAAAAGGGATTTTCTTCCCATCAGTCATGGGGTACATCTTTCAAAGGCTATGTGTCTTAAGTCACAGCCTAAGAAGGATCGCATGAGTGGAATTCCATACGCTTCGGCTATTGGATCCATCATGTATGCCATGATATGTACGAGACCAGATGTCTCATATGCTTTGAGCATTACGAGCAGATACCAGTCGAACCCTGCAGAGGGTCACTGGACAGCAGTCAAGACCATCCTTAAATACTTAAGAAGAACTAAGGATGCGTTTCTGGTCTATGGTGGGGTTGATGAGCTAATAGTGAAAGGGTTCACTGATGCCAGCTTTCATAGTGACAAAGATGACTGCAAGTCACAGTCAGGGTTCGTATTCACCTTAAATGATGGGGAGTATCTTGGAAGAGTTCCAAGCAGGAGACAACAGCAGATTCAACGACAGAAGCTGAATATATAGCTGCTTCAGAAGCAGCTAAGGAGGCCGTGTGGATCAAGAAGTTCATATATGAACTTAGGGTGGTTCCAAGCATGGATGAGCTCATACAATTGCTTTGCGACAACACTGAAGCCATTGCGCAGTCAAAGGAACCTAGGTCTCATCAAAGATCTAAGCACGTGCTCAGCAGATATCACCTGATTAGAGAAATCATTGATAGGATGGATGTAAAGATGGATTATATTCTTACAGATGATATCCTAGCCGATTCTCTGACAAAGGCTGTTTCTCAGAGAAAACATGATAGTCATTATGAGGCTTTGGGTATACGACTTAGGTCTGATTGGCTCTAGGCCAAGTGGGAACTTATTAGTATATGGATGTCCTAGAGACAATCTTTTAATTAGATTAGGACATATGTGGACCTTTGTTTTGTCGCAAATAAATAAAAGCACTACTTGTCCTGTTTCATATTTTGTCTCAATATTACTGTTAATATTTTATATGAGTAACTAGATAAACCCCTTGGAATAAAATAGGTATCTCTTGAGTATCTGTGATGAGATCACGATCATGAGGATTCAAGGATACTGGATATTTATTCCTAATTTTATGTTCCTAGTCTAGAGACACTGAGAATGGGGATCAGTGATCTCGGCTAAGACTAGCACGATTTATCTACTTGTACTCGGATGCAAGGTAAAGACCTCATAAGCTATAGATATGGAGATGTCTTAGCTAAAGTTGTGGGTGGATCTATAAGGGTATAGCTCGCACTGAGCAGACCCACAAAAGAGACTCTATGAGGAAATCTCACAGAGAGTATCGTTAGAGTAGTCTCTTTATATTTGGGTATGTCTTTCCTTAGGCCAGAAGTTATTACCTAGACTGTGTTCTAAAAGGCATGCTTTGACTGTATACCTCGTCTTCCTGAAACATGGAGACTCATAGGTATACTGTTGGGCTTCTCCTGAAAGAGCACAGGGCTAGGGTGATAAGCTGAAGGAATTCGTCAAATCTCTGTGAGAGATTAGGTCATCTGTAAACCGGAGAAATTGGGATGACATTTGCAGGGACTCGGGAATCTATGTATAGTAAAAGAGATCATGAGATGATCTGCCTTTAGAGTCAGTAAATTGAAGATTCCCTATTTCGAATAAAGCTTACTCTAAACCGGAAGGGTTGATACGCTTCCTTACCCTAGGTTTTATAGGAAGGTAACCGAGACGAAAAGAAATACATACGGCAACAAAATATGTGTAATAGGATGATCAAGTCATTAATCTAACTAGCTCTGGGGCAACAAAGCATTGCTAGTGCTCTGTGTTGTCATTAAATGGGTTGTGGGCTTGTTGGGCCCGAGCCCATTTATGTCAGTGGCTATGTTGAACCTAATGGGTCACACACTAACACCTTAATGTCATGATGATATAGCATTAAAGGTATTGGGCCTAATAATGGTTGTTAGCCCAAGATGAAGTTTGGAAGCCCACCTAAGAGGGAGAGGGCGCATGGTATTGTTAATGGGCTTGATGGTCCAAGACATTACTAATTAATTTAATTAGTTAAATTAATTACCAAATATTTAAATTTTGAATTTTGAATTTGAAATTTGAATTTTGAATTTTGAATTTGAGTTTTGAAATTAGAATTTTGAATTTGAAATTTGAATTTTGAATTTTGAAATTTGAATTTGAAATTTGAATTTGAATTTAGAATTTAAATGTTTAAACGTTTGAATTTAAATGTTTGAATTCGAATTTGAATTGGCTATGAAAAGTTGTTTCTTAACAAAAGGATAAGATGAGATCTTGTTGGAACAAATCCCTTGTATCAAGAGAAGATCTATGGAGATCTCCAAGGTCTGATTTGGGGCGCCATTTTGGTGGGAGATGATTGTCATCTTGTCAAACCAACAAGCTCCAATCAGATTTGGTTGTTGAGAGAATAAGTGAGCTAGTTGGTTCAAACTTGAATGCAACAGCTCAAATGTATCTGGACCCTTTTTGGGCTGAATAGGGGCGCATGAATTGGTGGTCATATGATGACCATTGGTTCAGAATTTTGACTAGATAAAGTCCTAGTCTTATGAGGATTCAAAGGGGAGGTTGTTGGGATTTTTGAATTGCAACAACTCCACCTTTGTCTCACTCACTTGTGCGCCACTTTTATTATAAGTAAAGTAAAAATTCCGATTTGATACACTAATTCTCTCCCTCTCTTGTGCGCCTAGTTGGTCAGTTCCTCCTTAAGGTTTTTCAAAAGAACCTAGCCAATTCTTCAACATACCATTCCCACTCTTGTGAAGTTTTCATGCTGGAGACTTCACTCTTCTAAACACAAATACCTAGCCTCCTTCTTCACCTATTGAGCGCATAGCAAGCCACTCTGTGGTGGTTAATTGGTGGCTTTCAAGAAAGCGTTCTTGCATCTTGACGTGGGTGGTGTGGATCAACGTTAGAGGGTTTGAACCCTTCAAACCTAACACTGATTGTCTTGGAGTTTTGAACTCACAAACAAAGGTAACATTACATGCCACAAAGCATGATTCTTGATTGCATGTGTAATTCCGCATATGAAAATTTTTTTTTTCCCTCTCACATGCTACGGCCTTCAAGGCCATTTGACTTTCACCATTCTCTGGATTAAAGAACATGAGTTGTTCAACTTAGTTGATTAGCATTTTTATTTGTGTCATAACATGAGTTTTGGAGTATAGCTTATTATGTTCTCATCAAGTTGCACCGTATTTGATTCCAAAAGAAAATTTTATTTTTACAATAAATATCGACCCTCTAACTGCACCTATTCACTCTATGATTTGATTGAATGAGTAACGAGAAAATAGTAGATCTATGAATTTCTAGTTCTATATTAAATTCTGGAATAAACTATTGTCTTGATAAGATTGCATGGGTGCTCAAACTTCTAAATCTAAAATGAATATGAACCTCTTTTACCTTCTGTCCCTATTTGTTAAGAACTGTAATTATTTTTGTATATACCATTCGAATTAAAGATAATCTGAACCTTTTTGTTGTACCTGCATGGTTCCTTGAACATTTAATATAAGAACTGAGTGTCTGATGTAAGAGTTGAATTTAGCTTGAAAATCTTGATTTTGTATAATTGTTGTTAAGTCGATATGCCTTTCAATTCGTGATTTCAATACGCTGCTGCAGATTCTATGATTAAACGTTTGCTAATTGCTTTGTGTACTTCATGATATATTATTGCTATGTTCTCATTGAGTAGATGTATTGCTGCTTGTATGGGTGTGATTAATCATTTGTTTAAGGAACATGAGATTTTGTGTTTGCATGCATGAGATCTTGTACTGTAATTTCTACTTGTCCCTTTTAACTGCAGAATGAATTGTAACTAGAATTTTGAATGTGATTAATGTGAACGTGATTTATGAAAGCTTGGTCTGTTTTGGTGGGTTATGAATGATGGCTGTTTCAAGATGGTAATATGTGTCAATGATGAGAAAGTTCATATCATGGTTAATGGATCCTCTGATCAGTGGAGTCAATTACATCTGAGGTACCTAGGACGACGAAAAGCTCGAGGAAGTTTCCTCATATGGGTGTTTTGATGAACTGTATGAAGGGTACCACTTAACATGATATGTATGAAAGATATGATAGAAGTTTTGTGATTTTACGGAGACTTCTCTCACTTGAAAATTTAGTATGCACTTTACTCTGTCTTACTTGCTTGATTTCGTAAAGGATAATGAAAATAGAATTCTGTCTGTAATATTATTAGGTAGGGTGACTAATGTAGAAACCTGAATATCGTGCATACGTGTGAAGTGTTTAGCGGGTGAACTGGACCGTTATCTTTGAAAAGAATCAAGTAGGAGGTGATGATACTTCTAGGAAGTTGTAACATGCATATCACAAAGGCAAAGCATTTAAAGTTGGAGATCCTAGGTAATTGACCCTTATAAGTGCACATATAATAAGAGGTAATGGTATTACATTCAAAATGAACCCCTACATTCTTAGGAATTTGGACTTAGGCCACTGACTTGTAATTGCATTGATATGGAAACCTTAAATTATGAGTAGTGGAGTGATAGTATAGGGTGGCTTGAAGAGAGAGTAATGATATAGGGACTGTGAGAAGCCGTCCGTTTAGTATTTCCTACTCTTTGTGATGCAACTCTGAATCAGGTGGACGAAATTTTGTTCACATAGGCCCTACTAATACTGTTGTTAAAGTTATAAAGTGGAGAAGTGTTAGAAATGGATTTGTTTAGTCGCCAACCAAATATATGTTAGGACCATGAGTTTCATGATAAATGTTGACAGCCGGAACCTTTTGTTAGTAAGCTTTATATTAGTGAGGTACACTCCTACTTTGTGTTCTGCCATAGTGTACGGACTGTGGTAAGATGGTTTGATACGTTTTGATGTGGCTATCTTGATATGTTTTGGATGTGTTTACCTTGAGGGGTTTTGATATAATTTCTGTATTGATTCTAAATGTGCATATATTTGTTATATGTTCAGTTCCGCTTGGGGTTCTCCCTTGGGAATGATTGTGTTCAGCATTAGGTTTAAGCAGATGTGGGAATGGTAAGACAAAGTTTGGGGACAAACTTCAAAACCAGTTGGGGAGAGTGTAACATCCTACGTAATTAGAAAAATATTTATATATTGCTATGAGGATTATGGATACTATGTTAAATTCGAGTTAGGTGTAATTCATGCTTGATCTTCGAATTATATAGCTATTAGTATAGAATTAATATTGAGATGGAGAATTATTGAATTATAATAATAGATGAGAATTTATTTTGGACATAAGAAATGTTAGATAAGAATTATAAGAATGATTTAGTAATAATGTATAAGAAGAATTAAAAATAATTAAAAGACTTAAAAGACTTGGGAACTTATAATTTTATGGGCTAGGATTTAGGTTAGTAACACTAATGCATTTGCAAGTTTGTAGCCCAAATTCACATATGACCGCAGGCCCAAAGGCCTTTAGGAGTGATTAGGTTCAGCCAAAATCCTTTAATTATCCTCTCATTATCCTAAGTAATCCAATAAAACAACCCCTCATTGGGTAGCAATCACCACATGGCAAAAGCCATCATTATTCCCCTCCACTTGTACGCTTAGGGCTTAGAGAAAAAAATTCTGATTCTTGCTTGCATGATTGACAAATGGAAAACCCTATCTTGCTCCTCTCCATTTGTGCGCCTTGGTTAGGCAAAAAGAAAAAGGAATTCTGATCAAGTCATCTAAAGGAAACCAAGTCAGCCTTTGCACCTATCCCTTTCTCCCTTGCGTATAGGTTGTACCAAAAAGGGGAGCTGTTGCTCGTAAAATCAGCTATATAATCCAGCTTTAATATATGCAGCCAATAACAAGTAAAGAGGTAAGCTTGCATGTGATGTAATTGGGCAGAATCCTTTCACTCTTTCTATCCCCTTGGTGCGCATAAATGATAGCATAGTCTTGCTATTTTCCTGGTCATTGTAACACTTTGAATCATCCTTCAACTCCCTTTCACTCACCCTTAGCGCTGATAGGAAAGAAGTAGAGTGAAGCATTGGGTTTGTGAAACAGTAAATAAAACGCAGCTGTACCATCTCATTTTCCTACCTAAAACCGTAACACAAGAGAGGAGTGATCATGCAGAAACAATCTTGCATTTTTACTATCCTTCTTGCTTCAAATCGTGGACCTTAGGGAATCATTATCATCAAGCTTTCATTCTTTTCTCCTTGCTTAGCCGAAGTAATTCACACAAGGAGGTAGAGTCTAGTCCTTCCTTCTTGTATTTCCTACAACGTTAGGTTATGATGATATCCTCTTGAACGTAGGTTCTAAATCAAGCACTTCCTTCACCTCCTTTGTGCGCTCAAGTCACCAAATACAAGGGTTAAACTTGCTGTTTTTCGTGAAGCTTAGGAAGCTAAGAGTTACCCACTATCCAACTCGTGATTCTTGTGTGTCGCATGAGGTAAGCCAAAATCGAACCTCTTCCCTTCTCTACTCTAGTCGTGAAGCATGTTAGGAAGTAGTCCTTCTATTGATTTTCATCTCTTTTAGATTCTGTCTTAGTGGACCTCTGAACCCTAGCTTGAAAGCATGAAAAATAAACTTAGAAAGGAACTTATAATGAATCGGGGGGCTGTTTAGTTGTACCTTAGCATACCTTGACCTTGACATGAATTAAAATAAAATGGACAGCAGGCTTTAGACTAATGATAGCGCACCATAGGTAGTTAGTTTAGTATGAGAATAGAACTCTTTAATTCCTTGATTGATGCAAACCGATTCTGCGTTGATCAGAACCTTGGAATTAATTGTTGTTAATCATTGGTAACACTATTATAAGTGAGAACGTTGTTAAGAACGAAGCATGGCGAAAACCGTATAAATATGCATGTGGGAACCTAGGAAAAATGCTAGATATTGTTGCTGTATGAATTTAATTAAATGAGATGAAGTCAGAAAATTATTCTCTTGGGAGAAGTCTTAAAAACCGAACCCACTCATGGTGTAAACCTTGGAAATATTGGTAGATCTAGCATGGAATTAAATTACTCTAAAGGCAGAATGTAAATGAGCACTAAAAAAACATTTTTAGTTCGATATAGGCACATGAAATAGAAGCCTAGAATTATTGGTAAATTATAGGAATTGCGTAAAGCAAATTCTGATTGTTATTCTTACATATAGGTGCGCACGTTTTGTGAATGTGTGGATTTTTCGCCGCTGTTTGGTTATTATTGAGCCACGCAAGGTAAGTGTTTGGCGGTATTACCTCTTGTGACTTCTAGCTAATACATGAATTGTGAACGTTGCTCTCATGTGCCTTGGTTCTAAATTTGGTATATGATAATTGGATTCTGCTCATGGTCTTGCTTTGCTGAACACATTGTTTTGGAGAACTGTTGGTTATTCAGCACTCTGATATAGGAAAATCCATGAGACATATGATATCTTGATTATTATCTAGTCATGCATACACATTCCATGATTTTTTTAATTGCTTGTTCGTGTGTGAACCATGTCATAGCATACATCCATAAGTTTCATGTTGACATTTGAAAATAAATATTAAAATAAGCATACGATTGAGCACGCATCATGTAGGCATCCCTGCGGTACCAGGGTATGGGACACTTGGCTTCAGTCCGCTTAGGTTACAGTTGGAACCCTCTGCGGAGCCATTAAGGGAGGGACCTCCACTGTACTTGATAAGTACGGGCACGACGGTGCTGTAAACGTACTCTTGGCGTTATATACGCATCTTGACTAGTATATCTGGTGTTATATACGCATCTTGATTAGTATATTTGGCGTTATATACGCAATATGATGAAGTGTAGTATCTGTCAGATTTAACTTGATGACGCGGCTGCTTTGTAATTCGGTATTTAGTTAGTACTGTTGCATTACTGGTTTTGTTGCCACACTACTGGGATTTTTCTCACCCTTTTGGGGCTGCTATTTTTACAAAATGACAGGAGGACAGAAGAGCATATGAAGACATGATTATTGGATATCTACTGTTATGTGCTGCTGTCTGGACTTATGCTGTTATTTGTTGGATGACTGTATTAAGCTGAGTAGTTTGGATTATTGTTGGATTATGATTTTATTGTTGTTTTAAGACTTTTATGATAAGCAAATATTTTGGAAACAAATTTTATAAACGTTTTGCGAAAACAATTTCTGGAGTTTTATTTAAGTGTTGGTTTTAAGCAGTCTTGCGAGCACTTTGCGAGTTATATTTAGTGGGGCTACAGACCTCTAATTCGCTTATATTTTATATGCATGTGAAGCCCCACGTGTCTATTTTCAGGTTATGTAAACGTTACAATGGAATTTTGAAAACTGGATTTTTCACGAATTTTGCAAGACAGCAACTGTTTCCAGAAATTAATATTTTCAACAAGTTAAGAAATTTTGAAAGTACACTCTGATTTAATAAGGAAACTGATTTCAATTATAAGTTTTAATTAGCAACATCAAAATGATTTTTCAGTGCTTAAAATATATATGAACGAACTCTAATTCCGCTTAGCAAACAATGCTCTTGGGTGCACACAAGGGAGGGTGTTACACGGATATTCTGGGTTTGCGTGAATAGTAACAGTACTGTTCATACAGAATTGTGTTATGGGTTTGTGGACCCTAGATTGATGAAGTGGGACTTCTGTAATAACTTATCTAAGTCATAATCAAGTGATTAAGGGCTTGTGGCTTTGTGAGAAGCCTTAAGACATGAAATGCAAAAGAGAAGCGTTGTCTTTATGTATATGCTTATGAGCTATGGTTGTTGATATGATTGCTGGTCCAAAATAGATTGTGATTCTGCTGTGTTTGGGCTTTGAGCTTGTGTGGACTCTTGGCTTGGATAGCTAGCTTGCAAGGTAAGCTTTCGTGTCCTCGGTTTAGCCATTGTTTGTTTGACCATATCCTATGGGGGGATGGTTTATATGCATGATGTGTTTACATGCTTTGATAATTGAAAATGATATTGAGCTTTATGTGAAATTGCTTATAATATGTATGTGTTGTTCCACTTAGACGGTAAGCCTGAGTATGTGGCGTCATACAAGACAGTGACATTGTGGGTGGGTGCAAGTGGCGTCTTGCACTAGTGTGGGTAATAGACGTATTCATGCATTTCTCTGGCCAGTAGATTAGTTATAACACACATGACATGATTATCTGCTGCATTTCACTGATTTTGGAACTGATATTGAATTACTGCTTTTAGAAATTACATTGCACATGTAAGTGAGCTTGGGGTGGAAGATCCTTGAGGACCTCTTGTCTTACTGAGATTTCTGTTTAGAGATTTCACCCCACGTTTGGGGCACATATTTCAGGTTCAGGTAATGCGGGGGTTGAGACCTCTAGCGGTAGGAGGCCCAAGTCCATTTATGTCAAAGCATTGCTAGAGCTCTGTGTTGTCATTAAATGGGTTGTAGTCTTATTGGGCCCAAGTCCATTTATGTCAGTGGCTAAGTTGGGCCTAATGTCTCACACACTAACACCTTATTGTCTTGACATTATAGCATTAAAATTTTTGGGCCTAATAATGGTTGTTATCCCAAGAAGAAGTTTGGATGCCCACCTTAGAGGGGAAAAGGCCGCATGGATTGTTGTAATGGGCTTAGATGGTCCAAGACATTATTAATTAATTTAATTAGTTAAATTAATTATCTAATGTTTAAATTTAAAATTTAAATTATGAATTTGAATTTTGAATTTAAATATTTGAATATTTAAATTAGAATGTTCAAATTTGAATTGGCTATGAAAGGAAGTTTCATAACAAAAGGAAAGGCTAAGATCTTGATAGTATCTTGTCAAGATCAAATCCCAAGTATCAAGATGAGATCTTTGAAATTCACCAAAGATGATTGGGGCGCTAATTTGGTGGCTTAATAATGGTCATTTAATCAACAAATCAAGCTCCATTCAGATTTGGTTGGTTTTGGAAATATTTGATTTAGTTGATTCAATTTGAATTGCAACTAATCAATATTTTTGGAATGATTTTGGGCTGATTGTGGCGCACAATATGGCTGATCATATAATGGTTATTAGGTCAGAATATTGACTACGTGCAGACTTAGTTTTAAGAGGATAGGATAGGAGTTTGTTGACTAGATTTGATTTGCAACAACTCCACTCTTTCCTCCACAAAAGGGGCGTTCCATGATCAGATTTTTGGTGAAAAAATCTGATTCAAATTTATTCTTCTTTCATCTCCTTAAGTGTTTTCCTTTTGTGATATTCTCCTTAGGGTTTTTGGAAAATAAAAAGGCCATTCTCCTCAACAATTTGTGCGCTACTTTGTGTGAGTTTTATGGCTGCAAAATCTCTCATCTAAACATAATAAAACCGAGCTTCCTACCTCTTCACAAGGGACGCCTAGCTTGCTCCTTTGTGGTTTTAGAATTGGTGGCTTTTCAAGAAGAGTTCTTGCGTCTTGACAAAGGGTGGTGTGGATCAACATTAGAGGGTTTGAACCTTCAATCCTAACACTGATCACCTTCGAGTTTTGAGTTACGAACAAGGTATCTCTTTGTCCTAGAGTATGTATCTTGATTGGTATGTGTGTTTCCGCTTTGAAAAATTTTGTTTTCATCCTCACATGCTTACGGCCTTCAAGGCTCTATCTTTCAAAAACCCAATAGAGGAAACACACAAGACAACAAACATCCTAAGTTATTGCAATACATACAGGATTTTTCCTAGAAAGTTCTCTGATACCATAAAATGTAATACCCCGTGTATACCCGGTTTGTTATCATGTCATCGTATTAAGTCACGCTTAATTAAAAATGCAAAATATCTTTTTCTTTTCAATTATAACGTCATTATCAATTACCAAGTTGATTACTTAAATCTCTTTCAAAATATCGCATGTATGTAATTGCAAATAGACAACTAGCTACACTAAATAACCTCATAATATAAATAAAGGTGAGTATCTAAGTCATGGATCTACAACACGTAGTCCGGACATAATCATGATACATTAATACAAGTCGAATCTAAATAAAACATAGTCAATCAATGTGGCATGGACAACCCCCATGCTCACCAAATAAGGCAACAAAGCCCAACAACAGTCTCAACAATAACAACATAATCATAAAGATAGAACATTGCAGCACCCAAGCATCACAGTAAAAATAGCAATATCTAACTCCGCTCCGGCCTCCTGCCGCCCGAGGTCTCAACTCCCAAGTTACCTGAACCTGAAATATGTGCCCCAAACATGGGGTGAGATCTCTAAACAGAAATGTCAGTAAGGCAAGGGGTCCTCAAGGATTTCTCCACCCCAAGCTCACTTACATGTGCAATATAAGTTCAAAAGCAGTAATATCA
Organism: Gastrolobium bilobum; assembly: GCF_033153095.1. Lineage (NCBI taxonomy): Eukaryota > Viridiplantae > Streptophyta > Magnoliopsida > Fabales > Fabaceae > Gastrolobium > Gastrolobium bilobum. Next base: position 245,285 of record NW_026897937.1, on the reverse strand, counting down.
TATAAGTTTCAAAACCAGTGCAATGCAGCATATCATCATATCATGTGTGTTAATTATTCTACTGATCAGAGGAAGTGTAGGTTGTATGTACGTCTACAACCCACAATAGTACACGCCAATGTCGTACCTGCCCACAGGAACCTAATCCCGTCTAGGCGAACATCACATACATATCATAGGGCATTTGCACTTAACAGCTCAAAAAACATTTCAATAAATCAATACATGAAAACACATCATGCATATAAACCATTCCCCCATGGGGTATGGTTGAACCAACAATGGCTAAACCGATGACACGAAAGCTTACCTCGCAAGCTAACTATCCCAACAAGAGTCCAACCAGCTCAAAGTCCACACACAGTACAATCACAATCTGTTTTGGACCAATAGTCATATCAATATTCATACTCTACAAGCATATAACACAAAAACAACGCTTTCCTTTACGTTTCATGTCTTTAGGCTTTTCACAAGGCCACAATCCCTTAATCACTTTGATTCTGACTTAGATTAGTTATTACAGAAGCCCACATCAACTAAGCATGGGCCAACAAACCCAAAATATCATTCTGTATGAACAGTACCATTACTATCCTCGAAAACCCAGAATATTCGGATATATGTCGGGGGCAAATCCGGATATTGTAACACCCCGTGTATACCCGGTTTGTTACCATGTCATCGTATTAAGTCACGCTTAATAAAATATGCGGAATAACTTTTTCTTTTCAATTATGACGTCATTAACTTAGCCAAGTTGAATTACTTAACCATTTTCATAAAAACATCTTCTCTATGTAAATTACAAGGACAATTAACTGAAATACCTCATAAAATAGATTAACTGTGTGTATCTAAATCACGGAACTACAACACGTAGTCCGGACCATAATCCTGATACATTACTACAACCCAAGTCTAAAATAGCAAAGTCAAGTCAACGTGGCATGGACAATCCCCATGCTCACCAAAATAAGGCAACAAAGCCCAACAAGGGTCTCAACATCAATAATCATAAAGACTGTAAACATAAATAGCATCTAATAACCAGTCATGTCAGCATACAGCATATATCAATCAACTAAGCTCCGGCCTCCTGCCGCCAGAGGTCTCAACCCCAGTATTACCTGAACCTGAAATAGTACCCCAAAAGTGGGGTGAGATCTCTAAACAGAAATCTCAGTAAGACAAGGGGTCCTCAAGGATCTTCCACTCCAAGCTCTCTTACATGTGCAATATAAGTTCAAAAGCAGATAATAGAATAAGTTTCAAAATAGTGCAATGCAGCAGATAATCATTTCATGTGTGTTTTAACAATTCTACTGATCAGAGAAGTGCAGGAATATGTCTATTACCCACACAGTACCAGCTCATGTTGTACCCGCCTACAGGACCACCCCATGGCCTCATGTATAGGCGTAACACCACATACATATCATAAGCAATTGCATATAACAGCTCAATAGCATTTCAACAAAACAGTACATGAAAACACATCATGCATATAACCATCCCCCCATGGGACATGGTGGAACCAACAATGGCTAAACCGAGGACACGAAAGCTTACCTATAGTGCCAAAATCCTTATCCAAAGGCTCGGTATAAACAGACACACCAACAGTCACACAATCCGACAGATGCAATCTGTTTTATGTACAAAATATCATTAATAAACAGATTCTACAATTTCATGACATTTAGACTACACTTTCTTTTTCGTTTAGCGTACTCCAGGCTTCTCCCAAAGCCCTCAAGCACAAACTGTCTTTACCATTTTTAAAACTGCAGTTGTAAATATTTACCAAATATTCTGAAATTTTAATATGTTAAACTAGACATCTCAAGCTTTCCAACGACATATTTTATTTCTTAATCGGAGTTGTATAACTCCGGTTATGGTTTTCGCAAAGTGACTATTGCAAGCTGAATTTCCAGCAACCAAGTCGCAAATTAAAACTAACACTGAAATCAAACCACTTATCCAATGGCTACTAAATTTTGACTCTATGTGCTAGCTACACATAGGTCTAAACGGCACCCAATTTTGAGATCTGTAGCTCGAGATATTGAATTTTTAGCAAATTATGTTCACTGCCGATTCCTGTACTCGGGTACCAGGGTATGTACCCGGGTAAGTTGCTGAAGAACATCTACCCGGGTAGGGTTGAAGTTCTACCCGGGTAGGGTTGAAGATCTACCCGGGTAGGGTTGAAGATCTACCCGGGTAGAACATCAGCAGAACCCAGATTTTGACCAAAAATGCCAATTTTCGCAAACCAAAACCATAATTTATCATTTTTAAGGTTCATAGATGTTCAAGTTACCCTTGTAATGTATGTTCTATCTCGTAGTCCACTAAGTTATCATTTTTACTCATTAAACATGTTCAAAACTCAATCTTTTCAACAAAATTCAAGAGGAAGGGTTGAGAGGCAAGGAAGCACGGACACTTGTAAAAACAGGAAGAGTCGTGTCCGACACGGCGACACGCTCCGACACGGTGTCGGACACACGGTCAACTTTTTCCGACACGTTGATCATTCCGACACGCGAATTTGATCGTGTCCGACACGGTCAAATGGCATTTTCGTAGTTTTTTAATTTTTTTTAAAAAAAAAATTTTTTTTAAAAATTAAAATATATTAATAAAGCTTCCACCTGATCATATCAATTTTATTTTTTTGTCTTTTTTCTCCTTAAGTAGATAAGAGATCATCTCAGCATCATTGTTGTCAATTCCTATCACGCTCTAGTTGTATCTCCTTGTCTCTGATCTCTCTCTAATATGATTTGATCTCTCTATCTGATATTATATATCTCTCATCCCAGTTCTTATTTTTTTATTAAAGCTTCCATCTTTATAGCGTGTTGATGGGTATTATTAATTTAGTTTCATTTTTTTGTTAAATTATTAAATATTAAATGTAATATATACTATATAAATTAAAAATATTATTTAATATTAAAACGTGTCTCAACGTGTCGAAATCCATAATTTTTTAGAATTGACGTGTCGGAGTGTCGTGTCGTGTCGTGTCACGTGTCTCGTGTCGTATGGGTGCTACATAGTTGAGAGGTATACCCAAGGCTTCTAATACAGAAAAAGAAGGATCTTTGGAGACTTTGATGCTACCATCAGCTACTGCCCAACCTCACCCACGAAAATGGTCTTCAAGTTTGATTTATTTTCCATCAAAAGTGCCTCTAGGTCGTCAGTGGTGTGTTTGATGTTTCTTAAAGGCAAAACTATGGAGTTGTGAAGAGAGAAAGGGTGGCAGCCAAAATGCACCTACGTAGTGTTCCCAAAATCTACCTAGGGTTTTGTGCTTTTAAAATTTATAGGCTCATTAAACTAATCTCATTGTATTAGAACTAATAGCTACGCTTAGTATTTTAATCTCAAACTTGGGATTCTGAACCTAGCCATTTTTCTAGGAATTTTCATATTTTTATTTTATTTTTCGAAGCACCTTTCCGGTACGGGCTTTTACATAGCCAGTATCAGTTTCGGCACCAGTTCTCATTATTTTGACCTGAAACTTGTTTTACAAGTCCTACATATTATTCTAGGAATATTCTCACACTTATTATAATTTTTCGGGATACTTCATTGGTACACATTTATACTGAGTAGCAGAACCAGTATCTGCACTTTTCATCGGAAAAGCGACTTTTAGCATTATTAATCACTTACCATATTTATTTAAGCCTTATAATAATTATTAGGGTCAATTATGGAATTATTTACTAATTTCTCATAATTACTTATTTAACTTCCTTAATTAACGGTGCGGGTTCTTACAGATATCATATCTGGATATCCGTATTCGGATATCGACAGACCCCATATCTGGATATCAATATCCGGATATTTCTCGACAGAATGCAAGGTCCTTTAACACTCAAAATAGATTCTTGAAGCTACACAAGAAAGGAACAAAGGCTCCTCAACACTCAAACCAACAAGGTCAACTCCCACACCTCCCACACAGCAGCTAGAACTCAGAAATAGTGGCTCTTTTCCACTCACAATACAAGCTCACACAAGGCCAAGATATTTTGGTGAACATTACAAGAAGAAAGGTGACAACTTGGTTCACAAGAGGTGGAGGAGAGGTGGTGGCAAGGGTGGTAGATCAAACTCAGAAAATTCTCACGTAGAGAATGTTATGTTTCTGACCTAGAAACTTGTGCCCACCTATATATAGTCAACTTAGTTTTTAATCGCACTGTATTAGCGCTAATAGTTACGCTTAGCATTTTAATGCCAAACATAGGATTCTGAACCTACTCATTTTTCTAAGATTTTTCATATTTTTATTATATTTTCGCAGCACCTTTCCGGTACGCGCTTTTACTTAGTCAGTATCAGTTCTGGCACCAGTTCTCATTATTTTGACCTGAAACGTGTTATGCCAGTCCTACATATTTTTCTAGTGGCATATACATAATTTTCATAATTTTTCAGGATACTTCATCGGTACGCATTTATACCGTGAGGCAGAACCGGTATTAGCACTTTTCGTCAGAAAAGCGACTTTCAGCATTCTTAATCGCTTACTATAATTATTTAGGCCTTCCCATAATTATTAGGGTCAATTATAGAATTATTTCTTAATTATCATATTTATTTAATTAGTTTCCTAAATTAACGGTGCAGGTTCTTACAGCTCTCCCCCACATTTGCCTCATGGGTCCCATCCATGGCTTCAAGGATTCTGAACCCATGGACCAGGGTGATTTCTCTAGGCTCACCGAATCCTTGGCTGATTTCGTCGAAGCCATATAGTTGCGTTCATTTTTTTTTCTTTTTTAACTTCTATGTTTTATTTTAGAATTATTTTAATTTTATAAAAATTTTGAAAATTTTACATTTCTTCCCCTTCACGGTGTCGAACACGGTCAAAATCGTGGGACAAAATAGTCAACGTGTCCTAGTCCTATGTACCATTTGTAACTTATTTCCAATCCTAGAGCTCAAAATTCATTCGACACGCTTTACGGTGCAACTGTACAGCTGTATTTTTACCTGGTAAATACACTATTCATCAAATTTCTAGAAACTTGCCTACCCACTCAATTTTTCGTTCTGAATCCATTTTCGGGGTTAGTTTTTCCATTTGAGACCTTCTACTCATATTTCATTTCCTAGGATTACGTGTTTGGCAAATTATTGTTTTACCATTTTTATGTATTTTGACTCCGAATTCAGGATTTTCACTAATTCTACCCTTTAATCCCTTTTCTAAAATATAATAATATGTTTTAGAATTATGAGGTGTTATAAGTTCAAAGATTCATTTTGACATGAGATTTCAGGAATTTAACGACAATGACTCAGAAGTTGCTTCATGGATATATTGGATCCTGTAACACGCCGTATGCATCCGGTCATGTTATTATTGTTTATGATATTAAGCGCAGTTACAATCACAACAATATGCTTTACAAATTATGGTAAAACTTTTTCTTTTTATTACGGTTTATAAAATCATTACATTTACAAAACGTTCGTAATAAACATTTCCCAAGAATGTGATTGCAACTCAAAACTATTGTGGAACCATAAATACTATTACTTAACATCATACAACGTCCATTTAAAGTTGCTAAGCGATTTCCATAAACCAACGAAGCATAAATACACAATTTGACATTTTACTAACTTAAGGTACATTCAATTTTTCCAAAACTTCCCAGGAAATACTTGTCCATAAATTTCCATATTTTGATATGTTATTCTACACTCATTTACCTTTCCAACTAGGTATCACACGCCCCATTTGGGGTTCTACAACTCCGGATACGCTCGCCGTAAGTTACTTCTTTAATACTGTCAAAACTGCACTGTCAATACTCAAACATACCTCACTTTTCTCGAACTGTAGACGTTTCAGACTTCCGTTTTCTCTAAAATTTTAATATGTTTTAGGAGACACCTCAAGCTTCAGTTTGATATATCATAAGCCTAATTTGGATAAGAAATGAGAGAGATATGAATTTTGCAAAAATATGTAACAATGTCGTCAGCTTACAGAGCGAAATGAACATCTCTCACTCAAACACAAATTGGGAAGTTTTTACAACTCCAAAAGACACCAAATTTTATGAAAACATAGGGGACATCTTAAGCTTCAAAATAAAGTATGGTACATCTTAATTGGACCACTGTGAAGAGAGTTATGGTCTCTCAAATTTGGGTAAAATCTCACTGTTTTTCAAGAAATTTCAGCAGAGTTTCCTTTGTTTTTACAACTTTTTTCCACTTTGAACAAGTGTGTTCCAATACTCAAAAATGGTACCTAATAGACCAAAAGGGTGGCATCGAAAGGATCAACAATCTTGGTGCACTTACAACCGTCAATATCCATCATTTCATATCATGTCTATTTATCATTCATATAATTTGACAACATCAATAACTACAATAGGCTTTAGGCCCTTCCATCACATACATTAATATTCACATAAACAAGGTTCTCCAGTGTTACAATTACATCATATCAACTATCAAATTTAACTATTACATAATCAACATAATAATCAAATGACTTAGAAACAAAAGCATGAACACAACTCTAACATGTCCACAACATCTCATAGAAGACCAATGTCATGCACTAAGTCAATGATACAAAATAAACAACTACCAAGTGCATCAAAATAATATCTCAAAATGTCATGTAATCCTCATGCACTCCTATGTAAATGTCAAAATACTCCATATACTCATATCCACTCTACGTGGGCTTCTTACCCAAGGCTTCTATAGCAGCAGTAGTGGTACCTGAAATAATGCCCCATAACACGGGGTGAGATTTGACAATCTCAGAAAACCAAGGGTCCTTGAGGGTCACTCCACCCAATGGCTCACTCAATGTGAATCCCATGATAACCATATGAATAGTATAACATACGATATCACAATAATCCTTGCACAAACAATAAAGAACCACCAAATAAGAATACTATAATACTACCACCCTTAACTCCCGAGATTTTCCTAATACCGCTCCCAAAATGGAGACAGCACTACGGCAAAACCCGAATGGAACTCCCCACGAAGACCTATACAGTGGAACTCCCATGAATATATCTACTGGACAGAGATACTAGTATATCAAAACATATACTAGATATCAATATATCAAAACATATACCAGATAGCATGCCAAAACGCATGTCAAACAACATGCCAAAACGCATATCAAACATCAGGTAAAAATTCATGATCATATTCTATAACATAGTATCAAAGATCACAAATCCAACCATTTCAAAAGGACATGGCAGAGCACACAAATGGATTAATCTTAGGACACACCAAAGTTTACCTGTAAAAGTTCCACAAGCAATTCACTAACCAAAAGAGAGAAGCTTCAAAAGCTTAGTCTTCCAAGATTGGGTCAAATAGAGTCAACCTACAATGATCATACCACAATATGATCAATCATATGCTTGAAAATACTCCAGCAACATAAACAACAACTCTCAGAAAAATCCTAGCTCACGGCCATTAAAACTCCAAATATAACCAATTGTGCTTTAAGTTCAACAAACAAATTCCATCACTTGAATAACCTTATCAACCAAATCACAAATACATTTACACACCTTCCATCAAGCCGTAACACAATTTACAATATTTTCCCCAATATTTTCCAATATGGCCGAATTGATACATAATGTAATCAAAGGATTTTTCAACAATTCACAAGCTTAAAACTCTTATCAAACTTCATAATTTATTATTCAAACCACCATCAATCCATTACATCATCCATCAAAGTCTTACTTCTCAAATCACTATTCTTACATCCTTGAAAATTTGACCAAGTTTTGGAACCAAAATCACTTAATTTTTTATTGCATTTCTACCGATTATTTATCCATACGAACAATAAATTTGAAAGGAACATAGCCATAAAACCTCTCTAACCATGCTCACAAACATACAGATCATATTATATCCAAAATTTTGATCCATACAAAACACTAAGTGAAATTGAAAAATCTTACCACCAATGGGTTCTTAGGCTTCCAGATATCAATATACAAGCTTCCAAACAACAAAAACCACCAAATATGGCTACACTAACCTCAAAAAACTTCCAACTTCAAGCCCTTTGATCGCCTAACACACTCACTTTTTCAAGAAATTCTTTTAGGGATTTTAATCACTAGGAGATTTCGGGTATTGTTCATGTTGTAACTTTCTTGATTCGGTGTAAAAATAAAAAGTTGCAAATCAAGTTTGCTCTCCAATGGTAGGTTCGGCCATCACACTAAGGAGGAATGAAGAAGACAAGCTTTTAAGGCAATTTCAAGACCAATAGGAATTACCCACCTTTTTTGACATTTTAGAAAAGTTTTTAAAATATCTTAATTCAATTTAATTAATTAATCTTCTTGAAATCTAAATTAATTTCAAGAATTTGAAAATTTTCATAAATTAAAGATGCATAATTATAGTTTAATTATGTCACAATACAGTTGTAAAAAAGATCCGGGCAATTTTTACATAATTCAACTTGTGCCCCTATTCACAAACTCACTGTATTTTTCCAAAAACATCAAAATTCATCAAATAATTCAAATAATTATTTCTCTTGGTTCTAAACATTTATTTCAACATATATTCATTCCTAGAATATTTATATGATTTTTTAGTCTCTCTGTAAAATTATAATGCGGTATTTCATTCGCTAAAAATCATTATTCGTCAATTTTTCCAAAAAGTGTCTATCCACTTTCAAATTTCATTCTGAATCCAAACTCAACATTATTTTCACCAAATAATATCTAATTATGTCATTTCATAATTTTAGGGCTCAGTAATAGTCAAATTACCATTTTTCCCTTCAAGTCAATTTTCACTTGAAATTCGGGATTTTCATCAATTAAGTCCTATAATCCACAATTCAATCATAAAAATGCATTTTTAATAATGAGAGGTGTTATAGATACCAAAAGAGCAATGGTGCAGGTCTTATGATGAGGAGGGACGCAAGTTTGGTCACATGACGACTAACCTATCTAAGTGTGTGAATAAGGTCCTCAGGGATGCATGTAATCTCCCTATAACATTATTGGTTAAACATGGTCTCAACCCTAACCTCTGAATAGGGACACATGATCTCAGCCAACACCCTAAGATGTGCCCCCTCCAACACTGCTACTATATCAAATCCCTCCACCATAAAGGTTTCTATATCAAGTGATTTCAGCTGACAAATGGGTCTGCTCACAAAATCCAGCATAAATGCAGCATGCTCCGAAGGATCGTCTTCAAACAAATAGCCAAACGGGAAGTCCACAAACTCAGTATCAGCCTCCTATGGCCCTGAAGAAGAAGAAGGACGGTCCTGGCGTTGCTTCGTCAGTCTTTCGTCATCGATGTTCTCGCTAGATCATCTTCGGGAAGCCATGATAAGGGAAGGAAACCTACAATAACACATTTTGAAAAAATCAACAAACAAAAAACAAACATAATCAGAAAAATAAATCAAAAATCAGAACTGAAATTCGCAGGAAAAAATATCAAAACCTAAACCTTGTGCATTCATCAAAATCTAAGCTAAACATGCATGAGACTGAAGAATTAATGCAAAAAAAGAGTCAATCGAACCAAACCACTTTCAAACAATCTAGGGTTCATGAATATAAATTTTTTTTTTTTGGAGGAAATCAAAAAATACATACCAATTCGAAGGTATGGAGGTTTTAGGTGTTTGTTATGGTGTGGTTTATAACCCCCACCCACAAATCAGATTTCTAAAAAAAGGTCACTGAAGTTATTTATTTGATTAAGCATTGTGGCTGAATCGATTAAATCACGAGATTCATGTTTTCTGCATTTTTTAACTGTTTAATCAAATAAGCTCGTGGGTTAATCGATTAAATAGGGGCAGATGGGTGGAATATTTTGGGGAGGGACAAAATGGTTATTATGTAATTGATGGAGGACAAAAGGGTCAAAAAGCCAAGCATATATACATTCAATAAAAATAAGTAAATAAAATCTGTAAACAGAGATTAACAAAACTCTAACTGGAATATAGAAACAATGTCCTATAAGAACCCTAGATCCTTAAAATGATCTAAATATTTTTTTTTTTTGTGAATAACAGTTTTTTTTAAAAAAAATAGTCACATCCATGTCTATCTATGCAATATACTATATAATTAAGTATTAAAATTTAATTTTATTCTTGAATTTTATATTAGTTATATGCATACAATTGATTGATTTTAAAATGAATATTATTAAAAAATTGACTCTATTTTAATTTGTCAATTTTATAAATTAAATATATCATGCATTGCATTTAATTTTTAAAATGAAAATTATTTATATTATTTTTTGTAATATTGATTCCCTTGAACATCTCCATGAAGTGAATTCAACAATATCTCAGTGCTCCTGTTTATTAGTACCAAAACATTGTTTGATTTGGAAAGTGGACCAAGTACAACCCGATCACTTCATTAATTCCGGTCGGGCCGGCTCATTTGGGTGACACTACTACAGGTTACTAAAAAATGTGAGTCAACTTGTAGCAAATCAAACCTAGTTCAAGTTGCTAAATTGTTAATTCACATTTGTTTAATTATCTATACAATTAGAATTCAAAAATATAATTTTAAATAATTTATTTAGTTAATTTGGATTAAAAATCTAAATTAAATTCTAATAAAATATGGGTTGAATGTTTCTTATACGAAGATTATTTTATCTCCTATGATTTTAAAATAGTATCGGTTTATATATATATATATATATATATATATATATATATATATATATATATATATATATATATATATATATATAAAGAGGGTTGTAGCCCAAAAGCAAAAAGGAAAACTAAACAAGGTTAAACAAGGTTAAACATAATGCTATCTATGAGTGACACAGTGTCCCTGTGCTTGGCTAAAAGACTCTCTAAGTAGCGAGGAGGATGCTCTTGAGTAAAATTTTGTGACACAGTGTCCACTCCTTTTGAGCCCATTTAATGATTTTTTGCTCCACAATAGAACCCTTTGTATTTGATATGCTGAAACTCAACACCTTAACGGTATGAGGAGAATCTCCTTCTACATTAATGACCTTCCTTGCTCCCAGTTCCCATGCTAGCTTTAGTCCCATTAGCATGCCTTGGAGTTCTGCCTCTAGGGGATTGGCCAAACCTAGAAAACTGAAAAGCCTCCTTTCCAAGTTGACAAGTTCCTTTATCATCTTTGTTAGGTAACAACCTAACAGACAGAGGAATAAGAGTAAAAAGAAGAGAGAACACTTTGTATTAATTTATGAATGAATCTTTACAATCAACATCTGTAACTATTTATACAATTCAACTATTACGTAATCCCTTCTCAATGAGGTATATCCACCTGTTATTACTTCTATTCCTATAGAGACATCTGTCCTATCAATGACAGTTGTCTTACTATGCCTTATACATGTGGTCACTTATGCTACGTAACCTTTCAACCTACTAGAATGCCTTTTCTGTCTTGTAGATACCCTTCTTGTAACACTCTCCCCATCTTCAAAAACCACCTTGTCCTCAAGGTGCAAACTCAAATAGCAGCTTTTAAGATGGCTTTCTTCTTCCCATGTTGCATCTTCGGGAACCGAATATGTCCATTGCACCAAGTATTCCTTTTTTGTTGTGCCCAACACCTGAACTTCCCTATCAGCCAAAACTGCCAATGGCTCCTGTACAGGTCTGTTATCGATAGCTGTTGGAGGAAGAGGAATTGGTTGCACAACAGCATCTCCTCGAAAAGGCTTGAGAAGTGAGACGTGAAAGGTGGGATGAACCTTACACCTTGTTGGCAGCTGCAAGCGATATGCAACATCACTGATTTTTTTGATAATGGGATAGGGACCAAAAAACCTTTTAGCTAATTTGTGATTAGCTCTCCTCTCCACCGAAACTTGTCTATATGGCTGCAGTTTAACCCAAACCATCTCACCCTCCTCAAATAATCGTTCCCTTCTGTGTTTATCACTCTGCACCTTCATCCTATTCCTGGCTTTCACTAAGTGTGACTTCAACCGAGAGAGAAGCTCATCTCTTTGCAACAAAAATGAGTCCACAACCTCTGTTGTCACCAATCCTCGAGGGTAGTGAGGAATCTGCAATGGAGGTTTGCCAAACGCTTCCTGATATGGACTCATCCCTATACTGGAGTGAACACTAGAATTGTAATGAAACTGGTCCCAGCCAAGCATGTCAGACCAACAGTGAGGCTTATCATGACAAAAAGCACGTAAGTATTGTTCCACATATCGGTTCGTCACTTCGGTTTGTCCATCAGATTGCGGATGATAAGCTGAACTCATATGTAAAGTTGTGCCACTCAATTTGAACAATTGGGACCAAAACTTACTCACAAATAATGGATCCCGATCTGAGACAATGGAACGTGGAAATCCATGTGTGTTAACCACTAACGCACAAAACAATCGAGCTACAATGGCTGTTGTAAAAGAGGAAGGTAATCTGCCAAAGAAGGCAAACTTAGATAGCCTGTCCACAATGACCAAAATGGTAGTATGTCCCTTTGGTTGCAATAGGCACAGGTAATGGTTGCAATAGACCCCCATATTTTGCAGCCTCATATTTAACTTGTTGACAAATAAGACATTGGCTAACAAAAGTCTTTACATCCTTACGCATAGATTGCCAATGAAAAGTGGCTGAAAGCCTCAAAAATGTGCGTAAAATACCAGCATGCCCTCCAATAGGTGTCCCATGTGCCTCACGGATTAATGAAGGAATTAAGGAAGAAGTTGAGCTCAACAGAAACCTGTTCATATGAAAGAGTATACTATTTCTCACTGTCAAGTGCTGATTAGATCCTTGGTCCGCGAGCAAATTCTGATGTTGCTGCAGCAAAAATGGACCAGTCTTGTTTTGGTGCAACACTTCCTCTAACACATTGAAAACCGGTTCAGAAATTAAGGCATGGATGGCCCCATCCTCATACATGCGTGACAAAGCATCCACTACAATGTTAGCACTTCCAGCTTTATACTCAATCTTAAAAGTATAACCCAACATTTTATAGAGGTATTTTTGCTGGTCAGTGGTTTGTATGGTTTGACTTAGCAATTCCTTGATGCTTTTATGATCCGTTCGAATCACAAAAAATGAACCAAGCAAATACTGCCTCCAATGTTTAACAACTGAAGTAATTGCATAAAGTTCTCGCACATAAGTGGATGAATTAGCCAATCGTGGCCCCAACTTCTTGCTGAAAAATGACAAAGGCCTTTCTTGTTGCAATAAAACTGCCCTCACTCCACTATTCGAAGCATCTGTCTCAATTACAAAAGGTAAGTTAAAATCGGATAAAATCAGAACAGGGATACCTATCATGGCCTCCTTAAGGCATTGGAAAGCATGAGAAGCTTCTGAAGTCCACTGGAACTTGGTGGCTGCCTTTAACAAGTTAGTCATAGGGGTAGCTATCAATGCGTAATTCTTCACAAAGCGTCGATAATAGCCCGTGAGCCCCAAGAAGCCTCGAAGTTGCTTCACATTGCTTGGCAATGGCCAATCCACCATGACTTTTATCTTCTTCGGGTCTGCCTGTACCCCTTGGTCAGATACCACATGACCGAGGTAATCTATTGAAGTGGCTCCAATTGAACATTTAGATAACTTGACAAATAATTTATGCAATTTAAGATAGCTTAAGGCCACATCCAAATGCACAGCTTGCTCTTCCATGGACTTACTGAACACCAATATGTCGTCAAAGAAGACAATTATAAACTGACGTAAATAAGGCTTAAACAAATGATTCATCACAGCTTGGAAAGTGGCAAGGGCATTTGTCAAACCAAATGGCATGACTAAGAACTCGTAGTGACCTTCATGAGTTCTAAAAGCATTCTTTTGTATGTCTTGAGGCAAGACTCGAATTTGGCGATAACCCGCTCGCAAATCCAATTTGCTAAAAACCCTTGCACCTCCCAACTCATCAAGGAGTTCATCTATGGTAGGAATGGGAAACCTATCCTTGATTGTGATGGCGTTCAAGGCTCGGTAGTCAACACACATTCGCCAAGTATCATCCTGTTTACGCACTAGCAGAACCGGAGAAGAATAAGGGCTTTGGGAGTGCTTTATAAAGCCAACAGAAAGCAATTCAGATACTTGTTTTTCAATCTCAGACTTCTGACGATGAGCATAGCGATATGGTTTTACACTTACTGGCCTTGAACCTTCAGCTACATGAATAGAATGATCTAATCCTCTGAACGGAGGAAGTTCATGAGGGAGTTGAAACACATGTTGGTGCTCTATCAAAACAGGCCACAATACTACCGAAATTGAATCCTTGAGTGCCAACAACTCATGACTTGGAACTAGAGATTTCTCCTCATGTGTCTCAAACAGAGCATAACACGAAAACATGGCAGCTGCCCCTTCCTTTTCCACCCATTCAGATTTTTCTAACTCCTGGTGTCCCTCCAAAATTACTTGCTTCCCTTGCTGAATGAACTCCATAGTCATGTTCACATAATCCTGAGTTACCTTTCCCAGCCTTTCCAACCAAGGCATTCCCAGCACAACATTGAGATCACATAAATCCAACACCCACAAGTTAACACTGAATAAATGCCCTTGTATATTAATGGAAACGTCCACACAAATACGGTCAGCAATAAGAAATTCACCATTGCCCAAAAATATACGTATTCGTTTAGCACGATTTATAGGTAACTGTAATTCACCAGCTAAGTCTTTATTGATGAAATTATGTGTGCTACCTGAATCCACTAAGACAGGTACCTTACAATTCTGAATTTCAGCCAAAAATTTTAAAGAACTAGTACCTATTTTCCCACCCAGTACATGCAAAGCACCATCTCTTGGCAACTTGGACATGTCCTCAAACTGCCAAACAATTTCTTCGTCCTCATCTAGATCATGCTGTAACTCTTCCTCAAACCCCACCATGAACAAAAACTTATTCTTACAACGATGTTTAGAATTCCATTTCTCCTCATAGTAATAACAGATACCAAGCTCTCTTTTATGCCGTAACTCTTCATGTGAAAACCTCTTCATAGCTGGAGGTGGAGGTAAGGCTAACGGTGGTTTGGAACCACTAAGTTGAGGGACTGAAATCGAAGGATTCGGACTTGGAACAGTAGAAGAAAGACGAACAGAAGGTCCCACAGCCTCAGAAGAAGTAGAAGTGTTTCCCTTAGGAAACCATTTCTTGCCTCCATAAGCAAAGGGTGCTCGAAGTTCAGAATGGAGTTCATCATAAGCCATAGCCTGTTGCATCGCTTGATGCAAGTTCTGAGGAGAACGCAATTGAACCGCACTCTTGAGTTCAAGTTGCAACCTTGATACGAAAAAACTCAGATACAAATCATCATCGAGTCCAGGAACTTGATTGAGCAACGATTCAAACTGTTGCATGTAATCCCTCAGTGTTCCCACTTGAGTCAATTTAGAAAGAACTCCTTTCAGATTAGAATAAGTCGAAGCCCCAAATCTCTCGCGCAAAGAACGCGCTAATTCTTCCCAAGATCGAAGCATACCACTGCTGAACATCCACTGATACCACGCTGAAGCAGTTCCCTCCATGCGTAACCCAGCAATAGGCATCTTGCTCTCATCAAGTATCTGTTGAAGAACAAAGAATAATTCGGCACGAAAAATCCAATTATTTGGATCGACACCACTGAACAGAAGAATTTCCATCGAATGACTCTGGACAAATTTCGATTATCCGTGTCGAAACGCGACCTATACGGAGTTAAAGAAACACCTTCGGATTGAGGAATCGAAGACGGACGTAATGGATATTCACGAGTACGCGTATCAAAATCCAGCACCGTAGCATTGAGTTTCTGCAATTGAGAAGCTATCAAATTCATTTGAGTCTGAGAATCATCCAAACGAGATTCAATTCGAGATTGATTGTTCTCTACACGAGACATCAGCAACTGGTGTTCATCAATACGAGTAGTCACACGTTGCTGCAATGAGCTGAATTCCTCAGCCAATTCCTGTAAGCGCATTTTGTCGAACGGTTGGTGTCCAATGGATGAAAGCACCAATTGTTAGGTAACAACCTAACAGACAGAGGAATAATAGTAAAAAGAAGAAAGAACACTTTGTATTAATTTCTGAATGAATCTTTACAATCAACATCTGTAACTATTTATACAATTCAACTATTACGTAATCCCTTCTCAATGAGGTATATCCACCTGTTATTACTTCTATTCCTATAGGGACATTTGTCCTATCAATGACAGCTGTCTTACTATGCCTTATACATGTGGTCACTTATGCTACGTAACCTTTCAACCTACTAGAATGCCTTTTCTGTCTTATAGATACCCTTCTTGTAACCTGAAAACCTAGAAAACTGAAAAGCCTCCTTTCCAAGTTGACAAGTTCCTTTATCATCTCTGAGGAGTCCTCCACAACTCGCCACTCTGATTGTGTGTGCTGATGCTCCATCAAAATTCAGTTTGAGCCACCCCGTTTCTGGCGGTGTCCAACGGTTAAGGCTTTCAAAGTTATACCTGCTGTTATAAGACCTTTGCCTCCTATCCTTCGCTTGTTGAACGTCTCCTATGCAACTTGATATGATTTCATGTGGGAAGTTCGGGACCAAGAAGGTTTCGTCGTGTACTTTTCGATTCCTCCATGTCCAGAGTTGCCAACATGTTATAGTATAGTTTTCGGTTGATTAAATGATATTTTTGTAATTTAATTTATTTTAGGTTATATTAATCTTTATAATAATTTTTACCCCAACACCAACACGAAATTGTTTTGAGTCACTAAAGAAACATTAAACCTTTTAATTTAATCTTTTCAGTAAATTATATATAAAATGTGACTAAATTTCAAATGCAAATAAGCTACATTTAATAAATGCAAATTATCAAACTATAGTAGGTCAGTTGTTAACAAGAAAGCTAAGTAAGAGAAAAAGAAAGTGCATCAGTTCAATTCTCACATACCACTTTTAGGAGGGGTTTAATTATCTTCTTCCTGACCCGACTCGCACTTTGGATTAGTTCCATAATTGACTCAAAGAGTCAAAGCATGCTTGTGGGCAGAGGCGGACCCAGGGGAAGGGCTAGGGTTGGCCACCGCCCCTCCCTGATTTTTAGAATTTTTTTATTATTATATATATAATTTTGGGGTGAAAAAAATTAATTTTTGATTAAAAATTAAATAATTGGGCTGAAAATTTCAAAAAAACTTAAACAAACACAACTTTAGAAATTGAAATTGTAGTTTTTTTCAAATGAAGGAGCAAACTTTTAGGGCTCAAAAAAGAATTTCAAAATCAAGCACACTTGATTATCAAGAGGGTGACGAAAATCATTGTTAAAGAAGACAATAGCAAAACACACAAACAGGGGTTCCAATATTTTGAGCTAAATATTGGGGAAGGAAAAGAACCCGCATCCATTGTTGAATGGAAGATAATCAAGATCAGACTTCAAAATTGAATGGAAAATCAATTTCTTGATGATTCTTTGATTACATATGTTGAAAAAGAATTTGTTTTGAATTTTAGCACAGATTCAATTATAGAAGAGTTTGATAATATGAGAAAACGTAGAGCAAGAGTTAAGTGAATTGACCTTAAATTTTGTAATAAAACTCTTTCAAACTTTTTACATTAGGTTTATATATGATTGTATGTACTTTTCTTAGTAATATATAAAAAAAAAAATTCACCCCCCTTGATAAAAATTTCTGGGTCCACCACTGCTTGTGGGGATATCGAGAGGGGCGAACTCGTCTCAAAGAGATAATTATGGTTGTGTTAACTAGAAAAAAGGCTAATTAAATTGATACAAAAATTTGTCTACTTTTCTTCCTATGGCTGTGAAGATTCATTTACTCTTGATTTTAGATAGAGTTTTCGTTTTTTTTTTTTTTTTTTCTCTTTTTTCATGGCTAAAAAATCAACCAAGTTTTTTCTAAAATCAGCCCGGCCCTATCTGAGGGATTTTTCAGCATGACTTCGGCGACTAATGAATAGCGGACAAAAATCGTAAGAAAATAACTTTAGGAAAACGACGAAGACTAAGACTTGAAAAGCTTCGCCACGCTATCATGCGGTTTTTTACCAATGCAATGCAAAAAAATCAAACATATCACTATTTTAATTCTTTTCGAAAATTATTTATCAATTTAATACTGTGGAACATGTTTAGAGAGTATGTGCATTCACTTTGCATATCATCCTATATTCAACTTATGCAAAAATCAAATGTATCAAAATGTGTTTGTCACGCCTCGCTTTGCAAGATTTGTATAGAAGCATGTGTGACTTGAATGGGTATTGTCAAGATACTCACCATGTATTGGCAAATTTTTGTACAAGTTATATATGGGACACGACTTAAATACGCACATTTTCTATGTGCATTTAAAAAATTTGTGAAAAGAATTAAAGCGGTAACATGTTTATTTTTTTTTCATTTTTTTGTTCACAAGCCTTATTATAGTGGTAACCATTGAGTTTGGGGGAAATTAATGATCACACTAACATTTATTAAATACAATATATATTTGGTTATTCAAATATGATGAGTCTCACATATGATTGGTAATGAATTAAATGAAGAGTATATAAGTGAATGAACCCATGAACTCAATTGTCGGATGTGGTCCTTCGCCATTAGCTTCCCCCTAGATCCGTCTGCCAGTGATATTAGAAATTGATTGGACTCATCACATTTAAATAACCGAATATGTGGAAAAAAAACTACTTATATTTATCACGACGCCGGTTAAGTTAACATCCTAGGGACAAGGATCATCTTTTAGGGGTTTGAAATTGAAAGGTCAAACTCCACACACGTTCATGTATCTAACGAGTATGAAAACCTTTCATTTCATTTTATGATCACTTAACAAAATTATTTCATGAACTTTCTTTTTATATATATTAATTAAATAAATTTTAGTTGCTTCAACTAGTTTATCTTGTGTTAATTAATCTATGGATGCACTCAATTGTTACATTATTCTGTAAAACATAGAGGAAGTAGGGTCTTCATCAAATAGATATTAGGAATGAGGATGATCTAAGTTAACAACTTTCAAGGAATTAGGATGCTAATTTTTTTAATAAAATCTAAATTAAGAGTTACTTCAAACACAGAATAAATTAATTTACACACTTAAAATAGGGTTAGCTCTACTCTTTTCAGGTTGTGATATGGTAAATTTAATTAGCTCTTTGATTGATTAGTATGATCAATTAGGTGAAATTCTTGGGTGGATGTAAAGTGATGTAAGTTGTCAAGTTCTATACGAATAAATAGTATTCGGTGATGACTTTCTTTTTTAGTTTAATTTCCAAGTCATACTCGTAATTACATGGAAGCTTCATCGCCTTATTCCTTTCATCCTTTATCAAACTCGCAAACTTAAAGCTTACAATTCCCAATTGTTTTATTATTATAAATTTATTATGAAGAAAACAATACACAAAACAAATAATATTATAAAAATAATAATTTTATTTATACTAGATAAGATCATTCCATATTAGCATATGTTACACTCTCAGTATTAATAGTTGATCTTATTTATGTATAACAGATTTAATTTATTAAATATATAACTTATCATACACAAGTAGGTTAATGGCTAAAATTTGGATATAAACGTTCTTATTTTTCACAATATAAGTTGATACAACAACCCTTGTTTATAAATATGACAATTATTTTAGTCATTCACACAACACCTAACGAATATTCTGCAACCTTACTACTTTGGTGTGTTTTCAAGCAACGACTATATAGTGTTAGGTGATGAACTTGTTTTATAATTTAATTTCCAATTCATATTCACGTTCACATGGGAAATTCCACAGAACTTTCACGGCCTTATTCCCTTTGAACTTTTGTCAAACGCTTGCACACTCAAAACCCGCAATTTTTTTTTTTTTTTTTTCATTATATAAGAACATGAACCTTATTGTTCGTAATAGTCACTTTCTTTCTATATCACTTCGAAAATATCCTTCAATCATATCCATTAATTAGCAATGGTCCAAGATAAGAAGCTAGTGGACGAGGTGTCATGTTGGCTTAGAATCTACGAGGACGGTTCAGTAGACCGGACATGGACCGGACCGCCGGAGGTCAAGTTCATGGTTGAACCGGTTCCTCCACATGAACAATTTATAGATGGAGTTGCCACCCGTGATGTGACTACCTACGATGGTTCCGGCCACTGCATGAGGATCTACCTGCCGGAGAAAACCCCCGATGACAACGGAAAGCTACCCATACTCCTCCACTTCCACGGTGGTGGATTTTGCATAAGCGAACCGGACTGGTTCATGTACTATCAATTTTACACCCGGCTCACGCGGTCAAACCGGACCATATGTGTCTCCCCTTTCCTCCGCCGTGCCCCTGAGCAGCGCCTCCCTGCCGCCATTGACGACGGGTTCTCGGTGCTCGTGTGGCTTCAGTCCGTGGCAAGGGGTGACTCACATGAACCGTGGCTCAAGGAACATGGCGACTTCAACCGTGTTTTCCTCACAGGGGATAGCTCAGGAGGGAACATTGTACATGAGGTGGCAGCAAGGGCCGGTTCAGTAGACCTGAGCCCTGTTCGTCTTGCAGGAGGAATTCCGGTTCATCCAGGTTTTATCCGGTCGGACCGGAGCCGGTCTGAGATGGAAATGCCAGAGTCACCTTTTTTAACATTGGACATGGTGGATAAGTTCTTAAGCTTGGCACTACCACTTGGGTGCACCAAGGACCACCCCATCACGTGCCCTATGGGCATGGCAGCACCGCCACTTGACGGGCTGAAGCTGCCGCCGTTTCTTCTATGTTTGGCGGAAATGGACTTGGTGAAAGACACACAGATGGAATATTATGAAGCCATGAAGAAGGCCAACAAATATGTGAACCTGTTTGTTAGCACAGGAATGACACACAGTTTTTATCTGAACAAGATTGCTGTGGATATTGACCCCAATACTAGTGCACAAACTCGTGCTCTCATTGCTAGGATCAAAGAGTTTATTGATAAGCACTGAATTGAATATGTTAAAACTGCTCATCAAGAAGAGTTTGATTTTCTGTGTTAGAAATATAATTTTAAATATTAAATTATTTACCTATATTTACGTAATGATTTACGCTTTTTGAAAATCTATGTGATTAAGTATTCACAATTCGACTTTTGCGACACCTTTCCTTCTAAATAATATTGGGAAATTTGATACTCACGTAATAGTTCAAACTTTTGAAAGAGTTGATTAACACCCATGTGAGTTGGTTAGTTTGAGAAAATAGGTTGATTGACCTTTTTGTTTCCGTTTTAATAAAAAATTATTATCTTATCCCCTTTTTTCAATCTATATATCAATTTGTTATTCTTCTCAAATTATATATTAATTTTCGTGGAGGATATATCAATGTGCATTTATTTGACCAAAGTGTGACCCATACTTACTCGAAGAAATGACTTAGCAAGAACTGGGGTTTGGTTAAACTTTGATCAAAATGGACAAATTAATATATAGTTTAAGAAGAGGGACAAATTGATATATAATTTGAGAAATTAAACAAAGTGGTAAATTGATTTTATAACAGGGATAAAATGACCAATCAATATTTGAAAATAAATTATTGCGATTATTTGTAGCAGGAGGGTGCAAGGCCTTTTATTTAATAGATTAATGTTTCTCATGTTGTAGGTGACGATTTTATCTCCTACACACACATAAAAGTATGTAAGACTCGTGTTTTCTTTTTTTCTCTCTTCTTTTCACATGAGCCCCACATACATTTATGTGTGTGTAGGAGATAATTTTATCTCCTACAACATAAGAAATATTATTTTCTTTATTTGAAAGAAAAAGTGTGTGTCCTTTTAATAGACACAATTATATCCTTTTAAGAGAGATAAATAACAAACTATGGGGGAGACGGAGTGGAAGAAAAAGTTTGTAATTCAAAATTTTAAAAAATAAACTATATTCATCTAAAAGGACTATCCTTTTAAATGATAGACATTTTCCCCTTATTTAAATACATATAACGACGATAATTGAAAATAGTTTCGTACCATAAGTTTAATATTGACAAATAAACCAACATACCACACCAGCTTATACCTCCCCAGATCATAGTGATCAAATTGACTTGTTTATGGTGGTGGGTACTGTTATGGACTCATATATGAAGCTCATTTACTACCAGGCCCAATAAGGGACAATTCAAATATAAATCTAATATAATTAAAGGAGGATATCCATCAAAGATATCAATCCTCATACGACAACATTAAACATGGGCTTGGGCTACTAGAAGAGGCACAAAAGGTCCAGAATCCAATACCCACAGGTAAACCCTATAATTAGGAGGTAAAGCCTACAGATATGATTATTCTCTCTCCATTACTATTATGTTGTCACTATGCATACACACCACCCCTTTGACGAAAGTTGTTTGTTATTCTTTTGTGCACAGTGATCTACAAGACTCAAGGGTATCTAACTCATAGATACCTTAGAGAGAGCACCTAGGTCCAATAGAAACTTACTAGCCCATTGGGCTAGACATCTCTGTTTTCAGGATAAAATATCGGCGTCGTCTGTGGGGATCGAACCCACGACCACGAGCAAGAATGGAAGTTCGTACAAGGAGTAGCAAGTAGCAGTCAATTGCCACCACATCCTAATCTTCCATTGAATCGTTCTGTGGAGGAGATAAATCAGCCACATAATCAACCAGAAAATGAGATTGATTACGACGTTGTTGACGTGAATGAGTACGTCTCAGACACAGCCTCTACACCTACGCCAGCAAACTAAATTGGAGCACCTCATCCTCAGCCTGCAAATACTGCAGCCTGCGGTGCTCTTGCTACAGATCCAAACACCCGCCTTGCACCAGACTGTGTTTACTGCAATCTTAAGGCTGATGGAGGAGAAGGAAAACCGTAATAATCTTCAGCGACAGAAGGATATGAGAAGGTTCCAAGAAATGGAACACCATAATCATCTTCAGCGAGAGGAAGATGTCAGAAGAATTCAAGAGATGGAGGAGCATTTGATTTGGATAAGGAATCTGGGACGTGATGGAGACCAGATCCGAAATAGAGGTAACAATAGAAAGGAAACTCATGGAAAAAATCGTCATCTCCAGGATGGCAATGATCAGGTCCGAGTTAATACGGGTCGCAACTTGGATACTCATATTCAAGTTGGGATCACTGAAGTACAAGGTGCGACTAATATTGGTGGGACTTCGAATCCCAATAATCAAATTCGGGTTGACAACATAGGTGAAGGTCACACCTAGACACCAATCATAATGTGAATATGGTAATTCCTACCCTAAATGCTGGAGCAGGGAGGGATATGGAGAGCAACCGGGGTGATATGCATCACAACCGGGATACCTAGTTTCCATATAACCAAGATAATGTTCAAGGTTGTATCAAGACTGGTGCATACAGGAGGAAATATAGTAAGGGAAAATACTAAAATAGTCCCTTCACGGGTGAAATTCTTAATGCCCCATTTCCAGAAGAATTTGAATCGACACACTTGTCGAAGTATGATGGAAGTCAGGATCCACGGGTCCACATAGATACTTTTGAAACATATATGTATATCATAGGGATTGATGAGCCCATTATATCCCGGGTATTTTCTACAACTTTGGCTGGATCTGCGCAAACATGGTTCTCCACCCTGCCTACCAATTCAATTGGATTTTTTGAAGACTTTAGAGAGAAGTTCCTATTGAATTTTTCAACGAGCAAGAAGCATCTGAAATTCGAGTTTGCACTTGGAAAAATTCGGCAGCAATCTAGAGAGTCTCTCCAGAAGTATTTGAACGATTTTAAATATGCGGCATTACAAGTTCCAAGTTAACAAGAAAATGTTCACCTGCATCTGATTGTAGCCGGCTTAGATGGTGCATCTCGTTTAGCAAAATCAATATACAAAGATCCAGTAAAAACATTGGAGGAGTTCAGAGCTCGGTCAAAGAAATACTTAGAGCTCGAGCAAATGGAGATAGCAAATGTGTTAGGAGAGGAAAATAGGAAAGGGAGCCCGAAGAGGAAAAGCCCTGCTCCAAAAGAAAAAGAACGACCAGTGAATAAGAAGAAAGACGTCAGAGGGAGAAACCTGGATGATAGATTCTGGGTAGGGAGGTATGACAAATATACTTCCTTAAATATACCACGATCTCAGATATGGAGAGAAGCAGCGATGACCGAGATGAAGAAAGTAGACCGACCTCGGCCTGTATTCAACAGAGGAGGTTTGGATCAATCCAAGTTTTGTACATTTCACAATGGACCTCGGGCTCAAAGAGCCTTTGGAGATATTCATCAGAGATGGAAAGCTGCATCAATATGTAATCAAGACTCGAGGATGGAAAAATAATAAGAGGAAGTTCAGGGGCCGAAGTAAAAGCAAGAACTTGGTTCCTGAAAAGAAAAAAAAAAAGATAAAGGAAAAAAGGATGACTTCAATGATGATGAGTTCCCAGAAGTCGAGTTCGACTGTAATGTAATCAGTGGAGTTCTTGGTGGAGGTGGAGACACCGTAAGTGCAAGGAGAAAATACATCAGAGAGGTGCTTTCGGTTAGGGATCAACTAAAGTTTAAGGAAGATCACAGCAAATTGGATGATCCACTGTTATATTTCACCAACAAAGACTTGAAAAACGTATTACCAGGACATGAAGATGGCGTGGTTATTACGAGAACTTTTGTGAACTGCTGGGTTAAGAAGATCTTCGTAGATGCAGGCAGTTGTGTAGATATTATCCTTTGCGAAGCTTTCAAAAGAATGAACTTGGATGAAGAAGACCTCAAGCCGTGTAAGACTACATTGATAGCCTTTAATGGGGAAAATACATCCCCTAAGGGATATATAGATCTCAGACTAACTCTGGGGGAAAAAAAGGCGTTTAAGTCAGAACGAGTAAGGTTCATAGTTGCCAACTTCCCCTCTTCATACAATGTGATCTTAGGAAGGCCAACCCTCCATAAGTGGGATATGTTGTTTTCCACTAAGCATCAAAAGTTAAAGATTGTGAGCCACAAGAATGAGGTCATTACTATTCAAGGGGATCAAAAGGAATCACGACAATGTTATTTTGAAGCCGTTAAAGAAAATGAAAGTGGACATTTAACACCGCCTCAGATTCGTCCAGGATATAAAGCGGGGAAACAGATAACCTCTCTACATCCAAGCAAACCAGTTAACATGGTTGAATTGGACATGAAAGGAGAAGCTATCATTACAAGACCTAAGCCAGATGGTGAATTGGAAGATCTTATTCTAGGGGATGAGCCTGGACAATTTACCAAAATCGGTAAAACTATCAACGCAGAGATAAAAGTCGGGTTGATAGAGCTTTTGAAGAAGAACAATGATGATTTCGCTTGGAAGTCATCTGAAATCCCTGGGATTGATCCCAAATTATGTTGTCACAAGCTAGCAATTTATCCCGGATCAACTCCGATTGCACAGAAGAAAAGGAAGCTAGGACCTAAAAGAAGATAGGTTTTGGAAGAGCATGTGCAAGATCTTCTTGATGCCGGGTTTAGAAAGGAAATTCAATATACTACATGGCTTGCTAATGTGGTAATGGTTAAGGAACCTAGTGGGAAATTGAGGGTCTGTTTGGATTACACTTATCTTAACAAAGTGTGTCCTAAGTATTCATACCCAATGCCCAATATAGACCAATTGGTGGATAACTCAGCCGGGTTTCAGTTGTTATCCTTTATGGTTGCTTATTCTGGCTATAACCAAATACCTATGTACCTAGGAGACCAAGAGAAGATGGCCTTCATTGCTGAGAGGGACAATTACTAAGGGGCAATAGAACTCTCTGAATTTATATAACTTATGAAATCAGCATGCTATTAAGTCTCAAGCATTAGCCGACTTCATAATGGAGCTCACTCCGACTGATGGAGGAAGCGCTGAGAAGGACAACATCTGGAAGGTTTACATTAATGGTTCATCAAATAATAAAGAAAGTGGATCTGGGATTATAATTGAGAGTCCGTAAGGGATTTCAATAGAATACTCCCTATATTTGAACATTTCAACTGGAAATAATCAGGCAGAGTGAAGCCCTGATAGCTAATCTGATGCAGGTAAAAGAGCATAGGGCTAAAAAAGTTAAAGTTTTCAGTGATTCCCAACTTGTCACTTCACAAGTTGATGGAAAATATCAAGTCAAGGGTCCTCTGCTAATGAAATATTTGAATAGAGTGAAAGAAATCATATCTGAGTTTGATGAAGCTATGATCACTCATATCCCTCGAGGAGAAAATAGCAGAGCTGATATCCTGTCCAAATTGGCAAGAACAAAGAACCTGGGTAATCATAGAACCGTAGTTCAGCAGAGTATAGTGGAGCTGAGTTGCGTAATGGTGATCACGTCATCAGACGATTGGAGGCAATCAATTGTTGCTTATCTGGAAAGATACCAGAGGATTCATTGGAGTCCAAGAAATTGATCCGAGATGCAGCATTATATACAGTGGTGGAAGATCAACTATATAGAAAATGGTTGCATTCTCTAATGCTGAAGTGCTTGAACTCGGAAGAAGCTGAGTATGTCTTGGCAGAGATACGTGAAGGAATTAATGGCTAATATATGGGAGCTAAAGCTCTGGCCAGAAAGGCTCTTCGGGCAGGGTATTATTGGCCTACCATGGAAGCTGATGCGAAAAATCATGTGAAGAAATGTAACAGCTCTCAAAAACATGCTAGGATGATATTTTCCCCTCTAGAAGAATTGACGTATATTTTGGCTGCATGGCCCTTCTACAAATTGGGAATGGAATTGCTGCGACCTTTCAAAGCTGCTGAAGGACAATTACGATAGATGATTGTAGCTGTTGATTATTTCACGAAGTGGATAAAAGCTGAACCCGTCACTACTATTACCTCGGCTAAAGTTCAAAGATTCTTTGAAAGAAATATTGTTTCCAGATTTGGAATACCAGCCGAGATAATGATGGATAATGGAACTCAGTTTACCGACAAGAGATTCAAAGAATTGATGTCGGATTTCAAAATTCATCACCAGTTTGCATCTGTGGAACATCCCTAGTCAAATGGGCAAGCTGAAGCTGCTAATATAGTGATTATGGATGGACTTCAGAAATGCATGGATGATGCCAAAGATAGCTGGGTTCAACAGCTATACTTTGTTTTATGGGAGTATAGAACAAGTATACAAACAGCAACCGGAGAAACTCCATTCAGACTTACTTATGGATGTGAGGCTATGATCCCGGTTGGAATAGGAGACCCATCACGGAAGAGAATGAAGACTCTTAAAGAGAAGGAAAAAGAGAATAATAAAGCTCTTGCAGTAGAATTAGACATGATAGATGAAATCAGAGTCACGACCCATTGCCGAGATGTGGTAACCAAGCAATTGGTAGCAGCCAGATATAACAAAAAAGTAAGACCAAGGTCATTTAAAAAAGATGACTTGGTACTTAGAAGAGAAGATATTGGCAACAAGAATGCTAGAGATGGGAAGCTAGCTGGGAACTGGGAAGACCCTTACCAGGTTAAAGATAAACTCGGTAAAGGGGCTTACAACTTGGAAACATTAGAGGAAAATCCTATCAAGAGAACATAGAATGCGAATAAACTGAAGATATATTACAGTTAAGATTCGGGTTCCATAGAAAGGCTGTTTTTAATATATTTTTCAATTTATAGGAGAATTATTTTTACTTTTGTAGGCATTGTTTAAAGTTGACTATATCGACAAATTCATGTAATCGATATTTTTTATTTGAATAAATGAGGAAATTTTCATTGAAATATATCCTCGTGATTATGATGCATCAATATACAGATCTGAGATATAGATGTGATTTGTCAAAATGACTCTGATCAAGTTGAAATGTTCTAAATTATGGTTAGTAAACATAACCCGGATATTTGAAAATATTGCCTTTACTTTGGATAAAATCTTGGCAATAAAACCCGGACTACAATTCGAAGGAACTAATATTTACATTCGCAAATAACAACTTTGCAAAATGCTAAGTTAAAATAAAAAACATCATGGAAAATAATACCTGACAAAGGAAAGTTCGAAATCCATATAATATAGTTTGACCACGGCCAGGTCAGCAATAGTACTCAAAATCCATATCCGAGTTAATAGATATAATGAGATAGTCCTGTTATGGAATAATGCTATCATGGTTTAAAATGCTTGAAAATATATCTGAGTTATCAAGTAAGCTTAAAGTCTGGGCGTATAAAACCATATTATCAGGATAAAGCTATGATAAAGGCTCAAAATCAATAAATGCAAATAAGTGCCAGAAAACATTAAAAGAAAAAAGTCAGGTAAGAACCCGGCAATATTCATTACAAATCTAAAAGAGGCTTAAAGGCCCCAAGAAAGAAAAACAAATAAGACCGGCATGCCTGCTCTTCATTCTCCAGGCTTTTCCACTTGACTCGGCTACTCAGTACCTACCACAGTAACCTCCCTAGTAGCAGCCTCATCTTCTCCTTCACTCTTGTCTCCATCTAGTCGAGTTACAGAATCATCTGCGGGAGATTAAGGGGGAGGGATTAATTGACCATTACTGACGTAGGCCATGTGATACGCGCCGTCAATGTGAAGCTCAATACCAGGGTTGAGAAGCCTAATCTAAGCTAATGCATTGTTAAAATAGCCTAAGACAGCCTTCTCAAGCTCGGCACGATATCGTAAAGCCTCGCCTTGATAAAGGGTAACATTATCTACAGCCTCTTTCAACTTTGCATTGGTAGCCTCAAACATCACCTTAAATGACTTCATATTATCAACATTATTAGCATGCGTCATTTGAAGATCAAGGAACTCAGAATTCATCGTCTTGTAATCTTCGTTCACCTTGAGGAGCTCCTCGTAAGTCTTAGCCTTCTCCTCCCTAGCGGTGTTCATCTCGGTGAGAGCCTTGTGACATTTATTTTTCAAGGAAACCAAAGGCCTCACCAGGGAAATCATATTCATGGCATTCAATTCAATTATCTCTAACTCTTTTATATCGGCATCAAAGAAAGGATTAGTGTCAAAGAAACGAGCAGGAGGATGAAGGACATTACGAAGGTCGTTGCGCACTCCAGTATCCCAATTGGCACCTTGGGAAAGCCAAGATGGAGTTGAAGGAGGGCGAGTTTGAGTGGTGGTAATTTCCAGAGGTTGAGAAGAAGCCGAGATCTCCTTTGATTTATCAGTTGGGGTCCCTTTGGACTTATCTCAAGCAGCATTCTTTTTGGCCCTTGAGTCAGAGGTCTTCCTCTTCTGAGATGTCAGATCGACAATTGTGGTCTTCTTACCTTGGCCTAGTATGACTAAGAAACTCAGTTGCTCATCTTATTGTCCCCCCATATCTGGAACTGCAAATAAAAATAATAGAACCATGTTAAGATAGAATATTTGCACTATAAGTATCAAACAAATCAATAGTAGAGAAGTCATACTTATTTCCAAATCTAACCCCGCGTTTGGGGACATCATTTCAGGTTATAGTGAGCATGGAGGTTCTTCAGGCAAGAGGCCTTCTTAGTGGAGGAATTGAGCATGATGTGCATATGGAGAGCATAGCATTTTGGAGGATTACATTTGATGCACATAGCATAGTGTTTAGAATTTTGGGACTTAGGTTATGAACATATTGCATGTTGATATTGCCATGCTTTTGTGGTGTTCATGACTAGATTCTATGTCTATGTAGTTGATGTATATTTATGTCTATTGTTTACTTTGACATTTTGGTGAGCATGAGACTTGTCCATGGCCACACATTATGTTTTGAGGCATTTGGAGACTTAGTATTGAAAGTAAAATGGCCTTGAAGGTCGTAGCACGTGAGAGGGAAAAACAAAATTTTTCATATGCGGAGTTACACATGCAATCAAGAATCATGCTTTATGGCATGTGATGTTACCTTTGTTTGTGAGTTCAAAACTCCAAGACGATCAGTGTTAGGTTTGAAGGGTTCAAACCCTCTAACGTTGATCCACACCACCCACGTCAAGATGCAAGAACGCTTTCTTGAAAGCCACCAATTGACCACCACAGAGAGGCTTGCTATGCGCTCAATAGGTGAAGAAGGAGGCTAGGTATATGTGTTTAGAAGAGTGAAGTCTCCAGCATGAAAACTTCACAAGAGTGGGAATGGTATATAGAAGAATTGGCTAGGTTCTTTTGAAAAACCTTAAGGAGGAACTTACCAACTAAGCGCACAAGAGAAGGAGAGAATTAGTGTTTTAAATCAGAATTTTTACTTTACTTATAATGAAAGTGGCGCACAAGTGAGTGAGACAAAGGTGGAGTTGTTGCAATTCAAAAATCCCAACAACCTCCCCTTTGAATCCTCATAAGACTAGGTCTTTATCTAGTCAAAATTCTGAACCAATGGTCATCATATGACCACCAATTCATGCGCCCATATTCAGCCCAAAAAGGGTCCAGATACATTTGAGCTGTTGCATTCAAGTTTGACCCAACTAGCTCACTGATTCTCTCAACAACCAAATCTGATTGGAGCTTGTTGGTTTGACAAGATGACAATCATCTCTCACCAAAATGGCGCCCCAAATCAGCCCTTGGAGATCTCCATAGATCTTCTCTTGATACAAGGGATTTGTTCCAACAAGATCTCATCTTATCCTTTTGTTATAAAACAACTTTTCATAGCCAATTCAAATTCAAATTCAAACATTTAAATTCAAACATTCAAACATTTAAATTCTAAATTCAAATTCAAATTCAAATTTCAAATTCAAATTCAAATTTCAAATTCAAAATTCAAATTAAAATTTCAAAATTCAAAATTGAAATTTCAAATTTCAAATTTCAAATTTCAAATCCAAAATTCAAATTTCAAATTTCAAAATTCAAATTCAAAATTCAAAATTCAAAATTCAAATTTCAAATTCAAAATTCAAAATTTAAATATTTGATAATTAATATAACTAATTAAATTAATTAGTAATGTCTTGGACCATCCAAGCCCATTAACAATACCATGCGCCCTCTCCCTCTTAGGTGGGCTTCCAAACTTCATCTTAGGCTAACAACCATTATTAGGCCCAATACCTTTAATGCTATATCATCATGACATTAAGGTGTTAGTGTGTGACCCATTAGGTTCAACATAGCCACTGACATAAATGGGCTCGGGCCCAACAAGCCTTTGTCAGAGAATCGGCTAGGTTATCATCTGTGGGAATATAATCCATCTTTACTTCCATCCTATCAATGATTTCTCTAATCAGGTGATATCCACGGAGAACGTGCTTAGATCTTTGATGAGACCTAGGTTCCTTTGACTGCGCAATGGCTCCAGTGTTGTTGCAAAGCAACTGTATGGGCTCATCCACGCTAGGAACCACCCTAAGTTCAGATATGAACTTCTTGATCCACACGGCTTCCTTAGCTGCTTCTGAAGCAGCTATATATTCATCTTCTATCGTTGAATCTGCTGTTGTCTCCTGCTTGGAACTCTTCCAAGATACTGCCCCATCATTTAAGGTGAATACGAACCCTGACTGTGACTTGCAGTCATCTTTGTCACTCTGAAAGGTGGCATCAGTGAACCCTTTCACTATTAGCTCATCAACCCCACCATAGACCAGAAATGCATCCTTAGTTCTTCTTAAGTATTTAAGGATGGTTTCGACTGCTATCCAGTGACCCTCTCCAGGGTCCGACTGGTATCTGCTCGTAATGCTCAAAGCATATGAGACATCTGGTCTCGTACATATCATGGCATACATGATGGATCCAATAGTCGAAGCGTATGGAATTCCACTCATGCGATCCTTCTCAGGCTGTGACTTAGGACACATAGCCTTTGAAAGATGTACCCCATGACTGACGGGAAGAAAACTCTTTTTCGACCCTTCCATGCTAAACCTCTTTAGCATCTTGTCAACATACGTGGATTGAGATAAACCCAGCAGCCTCTTGGATCTATCTCTATAGATCTTTATACCAAGTATAAAGAACGCTTCTCCCAAATCCTTCATGGTGAAGCTTTTTGAAAGCCACTCTTTCGTTATTTGTAATGTGGGGATGTCATTTCCTATTAACAATATGTCATCTACATAAAGTACCAGGAAGACGACATTACTCCCACTAACCTTCTTGTAAACACAAGGTTCATCCTCGTTCTTGATAAAACCGTTACTCTTAACGACTTCATCAAAACGAATATTCCAACTCCTTGATGCTTGCTTTAGCCCATATATCGACCTTTGAAGTTTGCATATCATATGCTCCTGATCTTTGATTTCAAAGCCCTCAGGTTGTGTCATGTACACTTCCTCCTTCAAGAACCCATTCAAGAAGGCGGTATTGACATCCATTTGCCAAATTTCATAGTCGTGATATGCCTCAATTGCAAGCATGATCCTAATAGATTTGATCATGGCAACAGGCAAGAAAGTCTCATCATAGTCAACTCCTTGTCTTTGACGATACCCTTTCGCAACCAACCTAGCTTTGTAGGTCTGAACGTTGCCATCTGCATCAGTCTTTCTTTTAAAGACCCATTTGTTACCGATAGGAACTATTCCTTGCGGTTTAGGAACCAAGGTCCATACCTTGTTTTGATACATCGAATCCATTTCAGATTCCATGGCTTCAAGCCATCTAGAAGAGTCAACATCCTTGACTTCCTCTTCGTAGTTACTTGGTTCATCATCCTCGACGGTTTGCTGATTCTCAATCACAAACCCATACCTCTCAGGTGGATATTGATCTACGGAGTTATGTGTTTACTTCTCCATTGGAGAACGTCACCTGCGGAGCAGACTCGGGTTCCTCAATCTGTTCATGTGGTTCTTGAACTTCTTCAAGATCAATCTTACTCCCACTGGCTCCTTGAGAGATCAAATCCTTCTCAAGGAACTCAGCATTCTTTGACACAAACACCTTGTGTTCATCCATGGAGTAAAAGTAGTATCCCTTAGTACCTTTGGGATACCCCACAAATAGACATTTAGTACTCTTAGCACTAAGCTTGTCTGATGCCAATGCTTTGACATAAGCTGGCGATCCCCATACCCTGAGGTAACTCAGGTTGGGTCTCTTACCATTCCATATCTCATATGGTGTGGTCTGAACAGATTTAGAAGGTATGCCACCGTGTCTAAGGCATATCCCCAAAGTGATTTTGGAAGTTGAGTCTCACTCATCATAGACCTGACCATGTCTAACAAGGTCCTATTTCTCCTTTCGGAGACACCATTTTGGTGTGGTGTGTAAGGTGCAGTAAACTGCGAGAGAATTTCATTTTCTCTCAGATAATCCTGAAACTCATGGCTCAGATATTCACCACCACGATCTGATCGTAATGTCTTAATCATCTTGCCACGTTGTTTCTCTACTTCATTCCTAAACTCCTTGAACTTTTCAGAGGCTTCAGATTTATATCTCATTAGGTACACATACCCAAATCTTGATTTGTCATCAGTAAAGATGATGAAATAGGAGTATCCTCCTCTAGCCTCTATAGACATTGGCCCACAAACATCAATGTGGATGAGTTCTAATAACTCACTAGCCCTATGACTCTCAAGCCCTTTGGGCTTGTGACAAGTCATTTTCCCAGCTACACAAGATTCACATTGTCCATAGGATTCCAAATCCATGGAATCTAGGTATCCATTTGCATGCATCCTAGACAATCTTGTTTCGTTTATGTGCCCTAGTCTACAATGCCAAAGATAAGATTGATTATCTATCCTAGGTTGTTTCACGGCTATATTGAGCACTTCAGTTTCCATTTCCAGAACATACAATCCATTTATTAAAGAAACAGTACCATAAAAACAATATCATTCGAAATGATAGAAAATGTACCATTCTTAATACTAAAATTAAAACCATCTTGTTCTAAACAAGAAATAGAAATAATGTTTCTAGAAATGTTTGGAACATAAAGACAATTATTCAAATGCAATAAAAGGCCCGTAGGCAAAATAAGGTTGGCATCTCCAACAGAATGAGCAGCAACCCTTGCTCCATTGCCAACGCGGAGGTCCACCTCGTTTCTCTCCAATCTCCTTGGGCTCCTAAGCACCTGCAACATATTGCAGATATGAGAACCACAACCGGTATCTAATACCCATGAGGTAGGATTAGCACAAGAATAATTTATCTCAATCATGAAAGTACCTGAGGTAGAAGCATCACCATGCTTCTTATCCTTCACACTCTTCAGGTAGTCTGGACAATTCCTCTTCCAATGGCCTTTCTTGCCACAATGGAAGAACTCAGCATCGCTTTTGTCCTTGGATGCACTCTTACCCTTCTTTTTGCCTTTCTTCTTCTTGGGTTTTCCTTTGGGTTTAAGGGAGTCTCTTTTCGCAGGCTCCTTGCCCTTACCCTTTGCCTTGCTAGGCCCACCAATCAGAAGAGCATGTGTCATATGCTTCTTGATAGACACTTCAGCAGTTGTTAACATGCTTAACAATTCAGGCAATCTCACAAGCATCCCATGCATGTTGTAATTCATAATGAATTGACTGAAGGAAGGTGGAAGCGAGGTCAGGACTAAGTCATTACTTAGCTCGGCATCCATCACGAAGCCTAGATTTCCTAGCTTCTCAATGAGCCCGATCATCTTAAGAACATGACTGCTCACAGACATGTTCTCAGACATCCTGCATGAGAACAATTCTCTAGAGGCCTCATACCTCTCATGCCTGCCTTTAATGTCATACAACTCCTTGAGATGTAAGACAATAGAGGGAACATCCATATGCTCATGCTGCTTTTGCAGTTCAGGTGACATGGATGCCAACATGATGCAGACAGTCAACACATTGTCATCCATGTGCTGTTTGTGGGCCTCGAAATCAAATTCCGCGAACCCATCTTCCCCTTCCCTAGGAACTACGGGTAATGCAGCATCCAGGACATAAGCTATTTTTTCGGCCCTAAGAACAATTCTTAAGTTCCGATACCAGTCCATAAAGTTTGAACCGGTCAGTTTGTTCGTATCGAGTATTGAGCGTAGTGACAATGGATTAGTCATACTAAAAACTGAAAAAGATGTAAAGATGATTTAATTAATATATTTAGACATGTTGTATAAACAAATTATTAAAGACTTTAAATAATTTTCCCCTCCCACTATTTTATCTAATTCAATGACCCTTCCCATTTGACTTAGGGTTAATCTACTTTTAGATTTTACCTTAGTGAGATTAAGAGTGCGATTATCTATTTTAACCCCCGTCTGTGACCGCAAGATTAATTTAAATAATGGGTTGATCCTCATCAACAGTATCTCATACTCTCTCTTAACATTAGGTTGACAACTCCTTGTCACTTAGTGGTGCATCTCATGCAACCAACCTAGTATTATTACCCTAAGCACACAAGCCCGGCTGAGCCTGCAACTTATGTCTCAGTTAAGTATTAACCAGCACCCTAAGTGTCTAACACTTCTAATACTACTCTTACTCAACGAAACAGTGGGTCCCAACTGAGTTGTGGAGCACCACTATGTAGAGGAGGTTCGAGTAATATTGGTGGTGGGAGGTAATCATATGCTTAATAATTTATTCCTTTAAGGGTTCCTTTTATTTGGGGTTTATTAGGTCTCATCAAACGCGTTTATATTATTATCATGCTAGTCGTTATCCTATGTCAAACATCTATCGGATTACACTAGTCGTAATTGGACATGCATAATAATACATACAAACGCGATTTGTCCAATTCATGCATACTAGTCGTGTAATTTTGCTCTATTTTGATTAGTGTTGTAATTTGAATTTTGAATTTTGTATTTTTATTATTTGTTCCTCCAAAGATGTTTTGGAGTTTCTTTAATTATATGTAATTAGAGAATTAGGCTAGTGGCGTATAGCCGACGAGGAGCCGATGCTTAAAATTTAAAATTCGGATTTCGGGCTCCATGACCATCCCCTTCCAAATTGCACCTGAAAAATTAAACAGCTTGCAAGCACATAATATCAAATATTATATAAATATTTCCTCACATATATTTTGATAATTTAACAATTAAAATATCAAAACAGGAATCAAAATTCAAAAAATTTCCAATTTTTTCCCAATGGTCGAATTTTGCATCTTTATGCATAATTCAAATCTTTGTCAAATCTTTCTCAAAGATCACAAAAATTAAACCATTTATTCAACCATAACTCATATGGCCGAACCATACATCATCATATACAAAAAATTTATTAAATAAAATCATGAAGAAAATAATGCATTTGAATATTCACATCATGGCAGAATCATAATCCCTTTTCAAAAAAAAATGTTTCTTTTGAAAATTTTCACAAAGAATCAAAACAAACAAAGCCATGAGGTCATGTAGATATATGAACACCATAATCATATTAAACATGTTTATAAAAAAAATCCACATGCAAAGAATTAATCTTTAACAAAAAGACCTTTTGACCGTGAGAAAATTAATTTCACAAACAAAGTACCATCACCCGCCGATGGTAAAGCGACCGGGCTCTGATACCACTTGAAAGTAAAATGGTCTTGAAGGTCGTAGCATGTGAGAGGGAAAAACATAATTTTTCATATGCGGAATTACACATGCAATAAAGAATCATGCTTTATGGCATGTGATGTTACCTTTGTTTGTGAGTTCAAAACTCCAAGACGATCAGTGTTAGGTTTGAAGGGTTCAAACCCTCTAACGTTGATCCACACCACCCACGTCAAGATGCAAGAACGCTTTCTTGAAAGCCACCAATTGACCACCACAGAGAGGCTTGCTATGCGCTCAATAGGTGAAGAAGGAGGCTAGGTATATGTGTTTAGAAGAGTGAAGTCTCCAGCATGAAAACTTCACAAGAGTGGGAATGGTATATAAAAGAATTGGCTAGGTTCTTTTGAAAAACCTTAAGGAGGAACTCACCAACTAGGCGCACAAGAGAGGGAGAGAATTAGTGTTTCAAATCAGAATTTTGACTTTACTTATAATGAAAGTGGCGCACAAGTGAGTGAGACAAAGGTGGAGTTGTTGCAATTCAAAAATCCCAACAACCTCCCCTTTGAATCCTCATAAGACTAGGTCTTTATCTAATCAAAATTCTGAACCAATGGTCATCATATGACCACCAATTCATGCGCCTCTATTCAGCCCAAAAAGGGTGCAGATACATTTGAGCTATTGCATTTAAGTTTGAACCAACTAGCTCACTGATTCTCTCAACAACCAAATCTGATTGGAGCTTGTTGGTTTGACAAGATGACAATCATCTCCCACCAAAATGGCGCCCCAAATCAGCCCTTGGAGATCTGATACAAGGGATTTGTTCCAACAAGATCTAATCTTATCATTTTCTTATGAAACACTTTTCATAGCCAATTCAAATTTGAATTCAAACATTTAAATTCAAACGTTCAAACATTTAAATTCTAATTTCAAATTCAAATTTCAATTTCAAATTCAAATTTCAAATTCAAAATTCAAATTTCAAAATTCAAATTTCAAATTTCAAATTTCAAATTTCAAATTCAAAATTCGAATTTCAAAATTCAAAATTCAAATTTCAAATTTCAAATTTAAAATTTCAAATTCAAAATTCAAAATTTAAATATTTGATAATTAATTTAACTAATTAAATTAATTAGTAATGTCATGGACCATCCAAGCCCATTAACAATACCATGCGCCTTCTCACTCTTAGTTGGGCTTCCAAACTTCATCTTGGGCTAACAACCATTATTAGGCCCAATACCTTTAATGCTATATCATCATGACATTAAGGTGTTAGTGTGTGACCCATTAGGTCCAACATAGCCACTGACATAAATGGGCTCGGGCCCAACAATCCCACAACTCATTTAATGACAACACAGAGCACTAGCAATGCTTTGTTTCCCCAGAGCTAGTTAGATTAATGACTTGATCATCCTATTACACATATTTGGTTGTGGTATGTATTTCTTTTCGTCTCGGTTACCTTCCCATAAAACCTAGGGTAAGGAAGCGTATCAACCCTTGCGGTTTAGGGTAAGCTTTATTCGAAATAGGGAATCTTCAATTTACTGACTCTAAAGGCAGATCATCTCATGATCTCTTTTACTATGCATAGATTCCCGATTCCCTGTAAATGTCATCCTGATTTCTCCGGTTTACAGATAACCTAATCTCTCACAGAGATTTGACGAATTCCTTCAGCTTATCACCCTAGCCCTGTGCTCTTTCAGGACAAGCCCAACAGTATACCTATGAGTCTCCATGTTTCAGGCAGATGAGGTATACAGTCAAAGCATGCCTTCTAGAACACAGTCTTAGGTAATAACTTCTAGTCTAAGGAAAGACATACCCAAATATAAAGAGACTACTCTAATGATACTATCTGTGAGATTTCCTCATAGAGTCTCTTTTGTGGGTCTATTTAGTGCGAGTTATACCCTTATAGATCAATCCACGACTTTAGTTAAGACATCTTCATATCTGTAGCTCATGAGGTCTTTACCTTGCATCCGAATACAAGTAGATAAGTCGTGCTAGTCTTACCCGAGATCACTGATCCCCATTCTCAGTGTCTCTAGACTAGGAACATAAAATTAGGAATAAATATCCAGTATCCTTGAATCCTCATGATCGTGATCTCATCACAGATACTCAAGAGATACCTATTTTATTCCAAGGGGTTTATCCAGTTACTCATATAAAATATTAACATTAATATTGAGACAAAATATGAAACAGGATAAATAGTGCTTTTATTTATTTGCGACAATACAAAGGTCCACATATGTCCTAATCTAATTAAAAGATTGTCTCTAGGATATCCATATACTAACAAGTATTGTAAATGAGCCATATGATGTGTAAATGGCAAAACAAACGGTGAATGTTGTAAATGATACATTAGTATTAGATTATGCATGATCGAAGGGCCTAGAGCCTACATTAGTACTTGTACAAGATGAATATTGAGTATTAAGGTGTTAAGGGTAGAACACTTGGTCCATTTTATAAAGAAAAAGTTGTCATCTTTGATTTTACATTAGGGTAACCGATTACCTTCAGTGTGTGGTAATCGATTGCCTGAAACAGGGGACGCAAAAATTAAGCCACTGTGATCAAAGTAATCGATTACTTTTGCATAGGTAATCAATTACCTAGTTTAGTAATCGATTACCTATAGAAAGGTAATCAATTACCAAAAACAGGGGAGCCCAAAATCAGCTACTGCCTCATTCGGAAACTTCTGGTAATCGATTACCACTGTGTAAATTTTAAAAATAAGTGTTTTTATAATCTAGAGTAAATGGTATTGCTTGAAGGGGTTATAATAAATAAGTTTATGCTTCCGCGGTTTTTGCAATTACAATTACGGTGTTCTTTTTAATTGATTACGGAAATGGTTAATGTTTAAAGATAAGGATTTAATAAAAGAAAAAGTTTACCCGTAATTTAATTAACTCAATTAATGTGATTGTAACTGCGCTTAATACCATATGCAATGATCACAGTACCGGTACGTAACGGGCTGTTACATCCTACGTTTCCATGGACGCCTTCATTCATCTGGGGTCCATTTGT
Source organism: Gastrolobium bilobum (assembly GCF_033153095.1). Taxonomy (NCBI): domain Eukaryota; kingdom Viridiplantae; phylum Streptophyta; class Magnoliopsida; order Fabales; family Fabaceae; genus Gastrolobium; species Gastrolobium bilobum. Next base: position 205,657 of record NW_026897937.1, on the reverse strand, counting down.
CTCTTTGTTCCTAACCTGGTCTTTCTTAATCTCTCCATTGGGAGCATCTATGGTATAGTCTAGCCTCCCATTGCATGCCTCCTTCTTATGCCCATAGCGTCCGCAAGCGAAGTATATCCTATGTAGCCCTTCATATCCTACATTCAGGTTGACAAACTCCTGTTAAAGGAAATCCCATAGCTTGAATCTCGAAATAAAGCTCCGGCAGAGGTCTACCTCTACGCAAATCCTGGCAAAACGAGCTCTATCCGTGATCTCACCCTCAGTACCCTCTGCCCGTCTCAGAGATTTTTTATCCACCTTCAGAGTTCTTCCTAGCATGTTACCTATCCTCCAAAGGTGCTGGGAGGTATAAAATTCTGTTGGAAGTCTTGGGATCCTCAACCAAATCGCTAACTTCTTCATCATAAGGATCAAAAAATGGCCTCCATCTCTGAAAAATTACTTAATGGTCCTTAACTATCCAAGGCTCTCATGCAGGACATGAATGTAGTCATGTTCATCGTTGAACTTAAGGAGTAAGTGGCCATTGTCTAAGTTAGCGAGCTCATACGTCCCAGCTAATCTCAGAGATGTTTTATCCACCTTAAGAGTTCTTCCTAGCATGTTAGCTATCCTCCAAAAGTGCTAGGAGGTATAAAATTCTGTTGGAAGTCTTGGGATCTTCAACCAAATCGCTAACTTCTTCACTTCTTCATCGTAAGGATCAAAAAATGGTCTCCATCTCTGAACAATTACTTAATGGTCCATAACTATCCAAGGCCCTCCTACAGGACATGAATGTAGTCACGTTCATCGTTGAACTTAAGGATTAAGTGGCCATTGTCTAAGTTAGTGAGCTCATACGTCCCAGCTAGTCTCAGAGACGTTTTATCCACCTTCAGAGTTCTTACTAGCATGTTATCTATCCTCCAAAGGTGCTAGGAGGTATAAAATTTTGTTGGAAGTCTTGGGATCCTCAACCAAACCGCTAACTTCTTCACTTCTTCATCGTAAGGATCAAAAAATGGCCTCCATCTCTGAACAATTACATAATGGTCCATAACTATCCAAGGCCCTCCTGCAGGACATGAATGTAGTCACGTTCATCGTTGAACTTAAGGAGTAAGTGGCCATTGTCTAAGTCAGTGAGCTCATACGTCCCAACTAGATTCCAAAGCCTGTGTAGCCTAGCCATCAGGAAGCTTTGCGCTATCTTCTTTCCCATCAGCTTAATAATAAGAGCATTGCGTCATTTCTTGCAGTCTTCTTGGTGTTGTTTCCTGGAATAGACGTATGTTGGGCATAGTGGATCATCTTCTCCACCACTTCCCACCTCATGTGGCATGTCCTCTTCCTCCTCCTCTCTTCTTTTGATTGCTTCCCAATCCTCCTCTCACTATCATATTCTTAACTTCCTCCGTTCAAGCATAACACCTTGTCTAGATATGAAACCACTTTTTTGCTTCTTTCTGCACACACCCATTTTCCCATCATGCCTTCATCATGTTTATCATGTTTGTCTCCGTCGACCTCTTGCGGCCCCTTCTCCTCCATTTCATCATCCATGGTATCATCCACGAGTTCATCACTTCCTTTGGCTTTTTTCCCATTCCTCTCCAGCTGTTCATTCTCTACCGATTCTGGGGTCTTCCTCTCTCTCTCTCTCTCTCTCTCTCTCTCTCTCTCTCTCTCTCTCTCTCTAGTAAAGGCAGTAGCTTTCTTGTAGGGGAACATCCCCAGGCACCGCAGGGATAAACCCAAGTGCGGGTTAGAGAGAAAACCCAAGTGTGTAAATTACTCATTTTTTTCCTAATATTTCTAAGCACGGAGTTATCTTGTCTCTTACCTTTCTTCTTTCTCGTTACGCTTTTGCTGGTCCTTCGTATTCACTTTCCTAATTTAATCATGAAGTCTGACATTAGAAAACTGCATGAATCTGATAGGCCCCTGAAGACTTATGCCAGGGAGCGATTTAGAGGGATTTTCCCTCTTGCTGACGTGGCGGCTGCTGCTGAGTCAACTCACAATTTGTTAGAAGTGCAGCTGCAGAACATAATAGGTGACGTGGATAACAAACTTGGTGGTAATGACTAAATGGGCAGAATGGGTGAAAAGCGTGTTGTTAGCCTTGGCAGTTAAATAGGGGTGTGTGCAATAGCGGACCCAGAAAATTTTATTTATATCTGCACATTTAGTAGAGCTGGAATTTTTTTTTAAATGCATTAAAAAAACAAAAAAAAATATAAACAATAAAAGAAAAAAAATTCAATTTAACATAAAAAAATAATAATCAAGATTCAACTAAGCTATCATAATTTCAAGCAATGATTATTTGTTAAGTTTTTTATTTGTATAGCTATGCAAAATAATCTTGTCCTATTTTTATTATTATTTTAATGTTAAATATATTATATATCACAAATGAAGGTAAAAACTATGACAAAATTACTATAAATATTGGTAAGTGGGTCTCTGATGTTAAGGGTGTGCATGGCAACCATTCTGTTCCCTGACACTGTTTCTAAAAAGAAACAATTCTTTTCTATTTCTATGCCTTGGAACAATTTCTGAGAAAAAAAATTGTTTGATAACATGTTTTATTTTTATTCCGAGAATGAGAATTACGTTGGATAACACAACAAATAATAGAATAAAAAATCATTCCTATTAAGCATAAAAAAATTTTGGATCATCACTTTACTTTTCATATGGAGTGGTGGTGATGGTGGCGGCGACGACGGTGGTGGTGGTTGTAGTAGTTGCGTTGTGGTGGCGGTGGCGGTGGAGGTAATGGCATGGTGGTGGCGGTGGTGGCAATAGCGGTGATGGCTTGGTAGCAGCGACGGTGACAGTGGTAATGGTGGTGGTAGTGGTGTGGTGGTGGTGACGGTAGTAGCTACGACGATGGTAGTGGTGATGGTGGCGGTGATGGTAGTGGTGATGGCAATGATGGTGATGGTGACGATGATGGTGGCGGTGACAGCAGTGGCTGCAACGATGGTGGTGATAAAGGTGGTGATGGTGGTGGCAATAGTGGTGGTGATGGTGACGACATGGTGGTGGTGGTGGTGGCAATGACGTGATAATGGCAGTGGAGGAACCAGTGGTGGTGGTGGTAATGGGGGCATAGTGGCAGTGGCGGCGGTAGTGGTGATGGTGGTGGTGACGGCAACGATGGTGATGATGATGACATGGTGGTGGTGATGGCGGTGGTGTAGTGGTGGCGGTGGCAGTGGCATGTTAATGGTAGTAGTGGTGGCGGCGGTAGTGGTAATGGTGGTGGCGATGGCGGCGATGGTGATAACAGCAGTGTCTACGAAGATGGTGATGGAGATGACATGGTGGTGATGGTGGCGGTGGTGGTGGTTGCGGCAGCGGCGTTGGTGGTGGTGGTGATGGCAATGGCTACGATGATAGTGGTGGTGATAATGGTGGTGATGGTGATGGTATAGTGGTGATGGTGGTGGTGGTAATGAAGGTGGTGGTGACGTGGAGGTGGTGGTGGTGGTACGATGATGGTAGCGGTGGTCGTGGTGGCGATGGTGATGTTGGTAATGGTGAAGAGTAATTGAGAGAGATAAGTGTTTCTCATTTTGTGCCCAGAATCAAAAAAGTAGAAAAAATTTTATTCTTTTTTCTGTTCCCCAGCACAAAAAATAAATTGGTTCATCCCAGGAACAAAAAAATAAACCGATTTTACTGAACGAGTTTCCTATCCATTTATGTTCTCGGGAACAGAAATTAAACAAAAATTGATTCCGGGAAGGTTGTCATGCACACCCTAAGAGGCTCAAGATCACATAAACTAGCTAACCAATAATATAAGATGGTGGTATTAGTCTTTGGAAATGTGTAAGCCCAGCCATTAGGCTCAAGATCAAATAAACTTATGTATGCAAGTGCCCACACTTGCAACAGTGTGGGTCCGCCATTGGGTGTGTGTGCCTGGTGATGGGAGGCAGATTTTGTATTATAAGTTGGGAGGATTACAAAGCTCCTCGAATCCCTCTGCCATTTATCTTTCTTTTTCTTTATTTCCATTTTCATTGTAATTTCCTTTGTTTCAAGCTGGGATTGGTTTCTGCAACCAAATTTCCTTACCAATATCAATAGATTGTTGTTTTGTTCCTTGCCATTTCAATTTATATCGGTTGGTTTCTATCAACTGCTTGATTTTGTAACTTTCCAAATTTGTGGTTTATAGCTAATTGGAATATGCTGATTTAATGAATAGCAAGTTTGGGGAGCAATTATTCAATTGATTTCATCATCTCAGGTTGTCATGTTTTGCTGGCTAATAATTTGCATAGGATCTGTTTGTACACGGTTTGAGCTTTATTTCATTTGATCTTGAATATGAGGATACCCTGTATGATTATAGTGTTTCTATGACTTTAATTCGTTTTACCAATTTTTTCAAAACTGGAATGATAAACGAGTAAAAAAAGAGGTTTATGATTTAAAGTTTTTAATCAGATCTTCTAATTTTGGGCCAGTTCCTAACTTTTAGTACTGGCTTAATCACCAATTTGCCTGCTTTATTAGATGTTAAACCCTTAATTAAGAATTTGCAAGCAAATGGCTCAATTTAAGTTAGATTCATGAAACCTTTTTGCCTGTTTTTAATACATAGATTTGTTTATTACAAAATCAATCAAATTTTTTGTTTATTAACAATGTCACTGGACTCTTTTGTACATTTAAGCATCCATATTTGCATTGATTATACTTTCAATTTCAAAAGTGTCGTTAGATTTTTTCTATTTGTGCTGAGTCCTGACGTGAATAATATTCACAGAAAATTAATTATAATTACCTGTTTACCAATTCACCATCGTCCACTTGAAAGTGCATGAGTAATTAGTCCATTTGATTCTTGAATGTGAAGATTTTGAGCTGGTAAAGAATGAGGTTTATGATTTAAAGTTTTCAGTTAGATTTTATGAAAGTTGTGATGACCCTTATTATGCTTGATTGTCTTAGTACTTAACCTTTAGTATGTTGGGAACTCGTTTCCCTCAGATCGGCTCAGGGGCCTTTGCGAAAGTCAGTCAATGAGATCCTCGATCTCAGCAATACCTCGGCCTGAACTTTACCAGGTCGGGCAGCGCAGCGGAAAAATCAAAAACGAAAAACAGGGGAGAGAGAGAAAGGGAACACAACCAGTTTTAACGTGGGAAAACCTTCTCCAATGAAGAAGTAAAAACCCACGGGACCTAGTCCAGATCAAAAATCCACTATGAAAATAATGGTTACAAATAATCAGAATCACCAATGTGGTGGTTAACTCAACCTCTCCAACAATGGTGATAATCAAACTACCCTAGAGATGTTTCACTCAAGCTCTCTCTAGAGATCTCTCAAATGCAAAGCATAAAGCTTTGCTCTCAAATCTCAAACAATTTTTCTCTCAAATATCAAATCTCTCTCACCTATTCTCTCAATCTCTTAACCTAGCCTCCACCCTCAACTAATGAATATATAGAGGAGGTGAGATCTAGGGTTAGGGTTTTTAGGAAACCCCTCAATGGGCTTGAGCTTAGCATTGAAGGAGGAAGCCCAACAAATCTCCCCCTCCAACTTCAATGCGTCGGCTTCAGCATCAACCCGGCTCCTTCACAGCAATCTTCAAATTTCCTTGCTGGAATCGGCTTCGACATCATGTCGGACCAATTTTGGTCAGTGTGCACCTTGACGAGTTCGAGCTCTCCACCTTCCACCACATCCCGGATCCAGTGATACCTCACATCAATATGCTTAGTGCGGGAGTGATAGGTCGAATTCTTTGCAAGATGGATTGTGCTTTGATTGTCACAACCCAGCTCGTACTTGTCTTGATCATGGCTGAGTTCCATGAGGAACTTCTTCATCCACAGCATCTCTTTGCTTGCCTCAGTAGTGGCAATGTACTCAGCCTCAGTTGTCGATAGTGCAACACATTTCTGAAGTCTTGATTTCCAAGAGACAGCGCCTCTGGCAAATCTCATCAAATATCCTGTAGTCGACTTCCTCGAGTTGGCGTCTCCCCCTAAATCAGAATCCGAGTAGCCTTGCAACTCGGCTTTGCCTTCTCCAAATCGGAGACATAAGTCGGTCGTATCTCGGAGGTACTTGAAGATCCACTTCACTGCTTCCCAATGCTCTTTGCCGGGGTTTGACAAATACCGGCTTACTATTCCAACAGCATACGCCAAGTCGGGTCTAGTGCAAACCATTGCATACATCAAGCTTCCGACGGCGAATTGGTACGAGACCTTCATCATCTCATCTTTGTCTTCATCATATCTCGGACATTGCTTCTTGTAACACCCTGTGTATACTCGGAATATTAACATTACATCGTATTAAGCAGTGCTTAATTAAAAATTGCGGAATATTCTTTTTCTTTTCAATTATGACGTCATTATCAATTACCAACTTGATTACTTAATCAATTTCATAAAATATCGCCTGTATGTAAATTGCAATAAGACATCTACTGAAATACCTCAATATATAAATAAAGTGTGTATCTAAATCACGGTATTACATCTCGTAATCCGGACAATATCCTGATACATTAATACAACTCCAAAGACTCAAGACATAACAATACTAGGTGTCATGGACAATCCCATGCTCATCAAATAAACATAGTACACAACCAGTCTCATCATAAAACTCCATAAACATAACTGAAGCTATAAGCATATAACCAGCCTCCTGCCGCCTGAGGTCTCAACATTACCTGACCCTGAAATAAGCATTCCCCAAACGTGGGGTGAGATCTCTAAACATGAAATCTCAGTAAGACAAGGGGTCCTCAAGGATCTTCCACCCCAAGCTCACTTACATGTGCAATATAAGTTCTAAAAGCATTTATATCATTATCAGTTCCAAAACTATGTAGTGCAACAGATATCTATGGCATGTGTGTAATCACTATCTACTGGCCAGAGAAATGTAGGAATATGTCTATTCCCTACATGTAGTACAAGGAACACCGCTTGCACCTCACCCACAGCCTCACCCTCTTGTATGTTCTACATACTCAGGCTTACCGTATAGGTGGAACACCTCCATGCATATCAACAAGGCACTAACATACAATAGCTCAACAGCATTTCCAAAACATCAAAAGCATGTAACACAGCATGCATATAACCATACCCCCATGGGACATGGTGGAACCACAACATGGCTAAATCGAGGACACGAAAGCTTACATGTACCCTTATGCCCCTCCGACTCGAACTCGGTATCACAAGGGTCCACACCACAAATAGAATCCAATGCACTCACAGATCTGGTTCAAAGACCATCATAGTATCAATATACATATTCTAAAATTCCAAGGCAATCGAATATTATTTCTTTTCCAATTCGAACCTAAAGATCTTTTCTAAGACATATCGTTTAACTTATTTAATTTAAGATAATTATTGTCTTATAAATATATATAACTAACGATTCCATATAACAATATATATATATATAAGACTACGTGACCTTTTAAAAGCAGCGTGACCTTTTAAAACTAATATAACAATATATGTATAAGACTAATATATATATATATATATATATATATATATATATATAAAACTACGTGACCTTTTAAAGAAAACAACGCCTCTGACTCCCTGGGTTCATATAAACGAACGACTCCCTGGAGAACGAAAGCTAAAAGACATTGCTTTAATATGTATATATGTGTAACGAAACCACAGCAAAAGCAAATTTGATATATATATATAAAAAGCACTTCGACCAGCGTGAAAGCCCTACATTGGGTAAACAGTGACCAAATTCAAAGTTATGAAATTTCATATGGAGTCACGCAAATCGATGCACCCAAATCATAAAAAGACAAAACAAAAAGCCATCTACAGTGGAAGAGCGCACAGTATACGAATGTTTTCTTAAAATTAACATGGGTTCTGAATCAATAGTAACATATAACAAATATTATACTTAAAATTATGGATTTACAAAGAGATAATTAAGTTTACCTTGATTCCTTTTAGAACAGAAAAATAAAAGCTTGAGAGGTTTAGAAAGCACCCAAATCTTCAACAATAGGTTCTCCTTCAACACAACTAAAGCTTTAATGGATGGGTGGTGTTTCAATGGAAGAGAGGAAGAAAAAAAATGGAAAATTTAGAGAAGAAGGCTAGGACTCCAAGAAACTCTAAAGGGAAGCCACACTCAGCCGCTGAGTTTCTTTAAAAAAAAACACCTAGGGTTTTGTGCCCAACTATTGTATTTATAGGCCACTTAAGGGTTAAAACACACAGTATTAGCTTTAATTGCTACGCTTAGCATTTTAATCTCAAACTCTGGATTCATAACCTACTCAATTTTACAAGAATTTTCATATTTTTATTATATTTTTCTGAGCACCTTTTCGGTACTCGTTTTTCATAGCCAGTATCAGTTTCTGGCATCAGTTCTCATTATTTTGAGTTCAAACTCGTTTTACAAGTCCTATATATTATTCTAGTAATTATCATGCACTTACATTAATTTTCCGGGATACTTTTTCGGTACGCATTTATACCGACTAGAAGAACCGGTATCTGCACTTTTCTTCCGAAAAGTGACTTTCAACATTCTTAATCACTTACCATAATTATTAAAGCCTCTTAATAATTATTAGGGTCAATTATGGAATTATTTCCTATTTGCACATAATTAATTAATTAAATACCTTAATTAGCGGTGCGGGTTCTTACACTTCTGGTTCAGCTTTATGTGTCCGGCAAGGGGGGTGCTCACTGTTTTGGCTTTGTCCATGCTGAATCTCTTCAGAATCTTCTCAGTATATTTCTCTTGACTCAGCCACAGTAGCTTCTTCTGTCTATCTCGGAAGATCTTGATTCCGAGAATATGCTTTGCAAGGCCGAGGTCCTTCATTGCGAAGGACGAGCTCAACGCCTTTTTCAGGGCGGCTATCCTCGATTTGTCTTTCCCTACAATAAGCATGTCGTCTACATAAAACAAAAAAATCAAAAAATCTCTGGCCTCGTACCTCTTCACAAATATGCAGTGGTCAGCATCTGTCTTTTCAAACTTATGATCAGTCATGAATGATTCAAACTTCTTGTACCACTGCCGAGGTGCTTGCTTCAAGCCATAGAGGCTCTTCTTCAATCGACATACCAAGTCTTCTTGGTCTGGAGCTTGGAATCCTTCAGGTTACTCCATATATATTTCTTCTTCTAAATCACCGTGAAGAAATGTCGTTTTCACATCCATTTGTTCTACCTCGAGGTCCATCAAAGCTGCCATGGCTAACATGGTTCGAACCGAGGTCATTTTCACCACAGGAGAAAAAATCACCTCAAAGTCTACTCCTTTCTTCTGATTGCAGCCTTTCACTACAATCCGGGCTTTGTATCTCGGCTTTTGCCCTTTCTCTTCATTCTTAATCTTGTAGACCCATTTGTTTTTCAGAGCTCGTCTTCCTTCTGGCAACTCGGTCAGCTCATAAGTTTGATTCTCGTGCAGATACTTCATCTCGTCTTGCATTGCCTTTTTCCATTCTTCTTTCTCTGAGCTCGTCACAGCCTCATCATAACTCTGAGGCTCACCGTCTTCAGCAACAACGGTGTATTCATCATATGGGTATCTCGTAAAGGGTCTTCTTTCTCGAGTTGGATATCTCGGTTGTTCTTCAGCTTGAGAACCCGGTTCATCATTCTCATCTCGGATCTCATCATCAACTCGGACCTCAATGTCTTGGTCATCTTCAGCTGGTTGTTGTTCATCATTTTCTTCATTTTCTTCATTTTCTCCCCCTGCTTCAGCTCGGACAAGAGGGATAGGTTCTTCACGTCTGACAGTAACCCGAACTTTGGGCTTCGAGATGTCATGAATGTTCTCATCTTCATGAAAGATCACATCTCGGTTTCTCACTATCTTCTTATTGATTGGATCCCAAAGTCAGAACCCGAACTCACATCTTGGCAAACCAAGATAAATGCATTCTTTAGTCTTCGCATCAAGTTTTGCCCTTTCATCTTTAGGGATATGAATGAAAGCTCGGCATCCAAACACTTTCAATTGATTATAGGCCGCTTTCCGACCTGTCCAAACTTCTTCTGGAATTTCTCCTTCAAGTGGCTGTGATGGTGAGAGGTTGATCAAGTCAACAGCGGTTTTGACGGCTTCTCCCTAGAATGATTTCGGCAATCCGGCATTGGATAACATGCTTTGGACCTTCTCTTCAATATTCCTATTCATTGTCTCAGCAAGTCCATTCAACTATGGAGTCTTGGGGGGCGTCTTCTCAAGTCGGATCCCGGCCGTTCTGCAATATGCATCAAAAGGGCCGCAATACTCACCACCATTATCAGATCAGACAACCTTCAACTTCTTACCAGTCTCCCTTTCAACCATTGCATGGAATTCTTTTAAGGATTGGAGTACCTGGTCTTTAGACTTCAACAAATATACCCACACTTTGCAGGAATGGTCATCAATAAATGAAACAAAGTACTGAGCTCCTCCAAGGGATCTTTCCGACATGGAGCAGACATCAGTATGGACGAGGTCAAAAATATACCTGCGTCGTCTGGGTTGATCCGGTCTCACAAAAGAAACCCGGTGCTGCTTTCCAGCTAGACAATGCGTGCAACTCTCCAACACTTGGCCTTTCAACCCGGTCAGTAGTCTTTCCTTGTTCAGGATCTGGAGCCCTTTCTCGCTCATGTGGCCGAGGCGCTTGTGCCATAGCTCCAAGCTAGGTTCATCTCGAACATAATTGGCTTCTCCTCCATTGATCTTTCCTTGTATCACGTACAAGGAGCCTTCCTTCTTACCTCGGGCCACGACCAAGTTTCCCTTGGCCAGCTTCCATCTAACACTACCGAAGTAGTTTACTAACCCGGCATCATCAAGTTTGCCTACCGAGATTAGGTTCAAACGCATGTCAGGAACATGCCTTACATCTTTCAAAACAAGTCGGCATCCGACATTTGTGGTCAGAGTTACATCACCGACACCAACAATCTTGCTGGTCACTTGATTTCCCATCTTCACGACTCTAAAATCACCACCTTGGTAAGAAGAGAAAAAACCTTTGTGTGGAGTAACGTGGAAGGAGGCACTGAAGTCAACAATCCAGATGCAGTCAACATATGCATCATTCAAATAATTATCCTCACCTAGGAGGAATATCTCGGCATTCGAGTTGGCAGCCACCGCAGTGGTGCTCTTGTCTTCCCTCTTCTTGGGAATAATCTGATCCGGCTTCACAGAGCCGTTCTTCTCGTCATTCTGCAGGGTCCAGCAGTCTGGCTTCTTATGGCCTGTCTTTCCACAGTAAAAGCACTTCAACTCATATTTCGGCTTTGTCCGACCTCTGGACTTTCCTCTTCTGTCACAATCTCGACCCCGGCTTTTGCTTCTACCCCGAGAGTCGGATTTCCCTTTGTTCTCAACAATGTTGGCCTCTGACGTGCTTCAAACACCTCATTCTCTTCTCCTGACTTATTCGGTCAGGAGGCTGTCTGTCACGACATCCATCTTCAACTTTCGTTCTAGAGCTGAATTACTCAAAGTCACCACCAGAGTATCCCAGCTTTCTGGCAGCGAGCTCATCAGCAGCAAAGCCTGCATCTCATCATCAATTTTCATCTCAGCTTTTGACAGCTGATTCACAATACCTTTATAGGTGTTGAGGTGTTCAATCATGCTCATGTCGTTGTATTCAAGCTTCACAAGTCGGTGAACTAGGTATGCTTTATTCCTGGGAGTCTTCTTCTGAATCATGGACTCCAGCTTCGTCCACAACTCATACGCATTCGTGAACTCGGACACGTGCTCAAAGAGGCTTTTATTAATATATTTCCTGATGGTGGCTATCGCCTTCCGACTCAGGATCTCCCACTCCTTATCAGTTTTGCCTGCCGGTCTCTCATCAATGATAATGGGCTCATGTAAATCTTTGCAGTAGAGATGATCTTCCATCATCGGTCTCCAATAGGTGAAATTATCTGCGGTCAACTTGAACATGTCTCCATCATTGGTTATGCCACTGGTCTCCATCTCATCTCCCTCAGAACCCGTCGAACCAGGCTCTGATACCACTGTTGGGAACTCGGTTCCCTCAAATCGGCTCAGAGGCCTTTGCGAAAGTCAGTCAATGAGATCCTCGATCTCAGATCTCAGCAATACCTCAGCCTGAACTTTACCAGGTCGGGCAGCGCAGCGGAAAAATCAAAAACGAAAAACAGGGGAGAGAGAGAAAGGGAACACAACCAGTTTTAACGTGGGAAAATCTTCTCCGATAAAGAAGTAAAAACCCACGGGACCTGGTCCAGATCAAAAATCCACTATGAAAATAATGGTTACAAATAATCAGAATCACCAATGTTGTGGTTAACTCAACCTTTCCAACAATGGTGATAATAAAACTACCCTAGAGATGTTTCGCTCAAACTCTCTCTAGAGATCTCTCAAATGCAAAGCATAAAGCTTTGTTCTCAAATCTCTTAACCTAGCCTCCATCTTCAACTAATGAATATATAGATGAGGTGAGATCTAAGGTTAGGGTTTTTAGGAAATCCCTCAATGGGCTTGGACTTAGCATTGAAGGAGGAAGTCCAACATAGTATGGGTTGAGAGTCTGTTTAACCTGGGTTTTTCATAGTTTAAAAATTACTTCAAAGTTAAAGCTAAAAATAATATTTTGAAAAATAAAAATAAAATTATTTGGTAATTATATAATTACTTAAAATGATGCATAATAATGGGTCTTCCCAAGGGTGTTAAAGGAGGGAGAGGAAAAAAGGGCAGGGAATATGTTGAACCCCTAATTTAGAATTTACAAGCAAATATCTCAATCAAACGAGTTAGATTCATGAAACTCCTTTGCCACTTTTTAATATGGATTTTCTTACAAAATCATTCCATTTTTTTGTTTATGACCAATGTCCCAACATTATTTTGTTCGTTCAGTCATCCATATCTGCATTAACTATATGCTCAATTTCAAAATAGTGCTTCAGAGTTATGACAGACTCAGGGAGTGTATTGGATTGAGATTTCAAAGGATTTTAATGGATTATTTTTATACACAAAAATTCATTGGTATTCAATTAGGATCTTAAAGGATTGAAAAAAAGTCACGTGGTATTCGATTAGGATTAGAGTTCGTCCAAATTCGTTGGTATTCAATCAGGATTTTAAATAAAAGAAAAACAATCTTGTGGTATTCAAAAATCTTATGATTTTAATGGATTTTCTATTGGTGTGAATTTCATGAGACTTTTTAGTGAGAAATAAAAATAGGATGTCTCTCTTACAATCTCACCCTAACTCCTAGGATTTCTTGAGATTTCTCTATTGCAGTGTCTTCTTCCTTTGATGGGTCGACTCGCTTGAAACCGAGTTTCGCCATGGGAGCTTTGTCAAAGATCAAAAATAACAGATTTTTTAGCGATTTCATCTCAAAAATAGCAGATCTTGAAGCAATTTTTTAAAGTTTAAAAACGATTTTTCAAGCTATTGGTCATGATTTTTCTTGGTACAAAAATATGTGATTTTTGTATTAAAAACAACATAAAATAGTGGAAAAACAACGTGGGAACAAAAACCGCAAAACCAATTTTCATAATATGAACCCTATGTTTCATAATAATACATTCATGAACGAAATTCCTTCGTTATAGAAAACGATTTCAAACAATTTTTGTGTCAATAGATCACTAAAAACTTATTTTTCAAAACCTTCAAAGATTTCAATGTATTGATTGAAAATAATTTGAAATTTTTTTTAAACTTTCATGTAATAAAACCCAGAAATTCAGATTCAAAATTTACTTGGAATACTCAATGAAAACATGCATATGATATATGGTTAGAAAACTCTCATCACGTAGAATACAAATCCCAAGGTTTACAAGATCAATTGCAAAAAATTCCAAACGAAAATTTATCATGAATTTTACTAATTGAGAAAATTATATTACGTTTTACTTTCTTTTATTAATATCATTGCATTTATTTGTTAACTTTTTTTATTGACTCTTGTAATTTTGAATATTTGTTAAAAATTCATATGATTTTTTAAAATCTTATAAATTCATATTGTCCTTTCAAATCTTATAAATTCTATTAAAATCCTTTAAAATTCAATCTTATGTAATCTTGATTGTATAAAAAGTGTTTTATAAAAATCTTTAAAGTCTCTCCAATTCTGAATAGTCTTTTAAAATGTATAAGATGTTTTATCTCAAAAAAATCTTTTAAAATCCAAATCCAATACATTCCCTTAAACATATTTGGCATAATTTTATTTTTGTGACTAGGGAAGAAATCTTAGGCCCAATTCCTAACCTAGAGATCTTAGTTTGGAACAAGTGTTTATATGGCCTGAACAAACACGTTCAAACTAAACCAAGTAACAATAATAATAAACAGCGTTTTGCAAACAAGAAGGATGTGAGGCACAAGTTATGCGGAGAGTAGTAGCTATGATATATAACAAGAATAACCAAAGCCACCATTTGGTAGCTCAGTTAGCGCATGGGAGCTAAGCAGGTGGAGGTGAGAGCATGTGTTCGAATCTCCCCAGTACTACTTTTGGGAGGAGTTTAAAGCCTTAATCTAGGACCCGCCCCGAATCGGATTAGTTGCGAAGCAATGAACCGATTGAAATATTTCCAAAAAAAAAATAACCAAAGCCTTTTCCATTAGGTAGTGTTGAATATCAATCTAACGACGGTTTTGTTATGTGATGAACCATGAACAATATCAATACCTCTAAAGCACTACTTTGAAATTGAAAGTATAGTCAATGCAGATATGGATGATACAGAGTGATATTGATCATAAACTGAAAATTCAAATGATTTTGTTAGAAACATTTACATAGTAAAAACAGGAAAAAGGGGCTTCATGAATGCAGTTTATTTATTTGAGATATTTGAGTTCTTAATTAAGGGTTCAACATGTTCCAATAAAGCAGGCAAAGTGATGATTAAGCCCTTACTAAATGTTAAGTACTGGCCCAAGAAATGCTTACAAAATAAGGGTAATCAAAATCATTAGAAGATTAGATTAAAAACTTTAATTGATAAATCTCTTTCTTTACCAGTTTACCTTTCCAGTTTTGAAAACATTGTTAAAACAGATTTAAGTCATAGAAAAACTAAAAATCATACAGGGTATCCTCAAATTCAACGTGTCCAAACAAATCCTACACAAAGTACCAGACTGCAAAACATGTCAACCTGAGTTGTTAAAATCAATTGAAACTTTGCTCCAATTATCTATAAACCACATATTTGAAAAGTTCCAAAGGCTAATAATGCCTGCACGATAAATTGTCATCATCAAAGGCATTATGCACTCTACAGCATTCAAATCTCACACACAAAGTAGAATCACTTTCCCAAACCGGAAGTGCCTAAGAAAAAGTATTAGGATTCTGATAGGCCCTGAAGACATATGCCAGGAAGCAATTTAGCGGAATTTTCCCTCCCGCTGACGTGGCTGCTACTGCTGAGTCAGCTCACAATTTGTTAGAATTGCAGCTGCATAACAGAATGGGTGACGTTAATGACTAAATGGGCACAATGGGGGAAAAGCATGTTGTTAGCCTTGGCAGTTAAAGAGTGGTGTGTGTTGTTATCAAAAAAAAAAAAAGAGTGGTGTGTGTGCCTGGTGACGGGAGGCAGATTTTGGATTAGAATTTGGGAGGATTAGAGAACTCCTCGAATTGCTCTGCCATTTATCTTTCTTTTTCTATATTTCCATTTTCACTGTAATTTCCTTTGTTTCATGTTGGAATTGGTGTCTGCAACCAAATTTCCTTATCAATATCAATAGAATTTTGTTCTGTTACTTGCCATTTCAATTTATATCGGTTGGTATTTATCAACTGGTATCGAGGCTATAGATCCGGGGTTATTTATGGTCTTGACTAGAAGAATGGAGGGCAGATTTGAGTCAATCGAAAAAGGGTCAAGGAGAACAGAGAATCAGATGGAGATCCTTCGCTGACTTGATACTTTAATGACGAATGTCAATTGACGAAGCAACAAACGTCGTTCGCAGAGAGGGAGATCTGGGCATGTATACAGTGATTCTAACAAATCCAACCGGAAAATTTTAGGAGAACTCTTCGTCATGAGCCTCCAAGTACAAAGCTCGACTTGCCTATATTTTTGGGTGAGGGAGCTTATGGATGGTTGAATCAGGTGGAACGATACTTTTATACAAATGGTATCAGAGCCTTCCACTATGTCTTCCGATTGCAATCAAGCGACGCGAATGGTTACGCCGGCATTGCAGTATTCGCCCAGGACTAGTAAAGGACTAGCACAAAGTCAGCCTGCGTAGGCACTAAAACTGCGGAGCGTGGTGGAATGTTATAACCCCATTTGCAAGGTATGGAACTTAAAGTCTCACATTGGTTGTATAAGTAACTAATATGGGGTTTATAAGGCCTTGGACATTCCCACCCTTTGAGCTAACTTTTAGGGTGGTACACTCCAAGGCTCTTATCAGCCTGCATGGTAAATTGTCATTATTATTGGCATTTTTCAAATTTTACAGCATTTTGCAAATATCAGACACAATGTAGAAATGTTTTCCCAATTCAGAGGAGCCTGAGAAAAAGCATTAGGATTCACAGATTTTTTATGTATGTTAGTCAATCACCATAATTGAAGAAAATCTTAGGAACACATGACAAGGTGTATTCAGACTGCATGTTTAATTTAGCGAAGTGAATATGAAGGACCAGCAAAAGAGTAACGCGATGAAACCCGCACATCTGAAGCTTCATCACCATGGTAATGCTGCATCCTATTGTATTCAGACAAAGCATCAGCAGCAGAATATGTTGAGTGAAGCCTATCTTGAACAGTCTCTCTCCTTTCTAAGTTTTCAGTCCCCAACAAGGTTCTTCCCCCAAACAAATAAGAGCTTGAAGAGATTTCCTCTCTACTTAAAGGCTGCAAATATGGATCCCTTGCTGAAGTACCATAGCGATAGGCATGATGAGGATCCTCTACATGTTCAGAAGTTGCACCACGAAAATAGGTCTGGTGTTCACTCTCCCTCAAATGAAGAGGATCAGCAGGAAGGCTATCAACATGTGGAGGGACATTTTGATAGTCTCTCTCATAATCTCTCTGATAAGGATCCGGTATATGATTAACTAGAGAAGCTCGAGTCGCGTTTCTTCTATCTCCTTGAAGACCATGAGCTCGATAACTCTTCTCAGTGAGAAATAAATCACGAGGAATTTCCTCTTGCCGTTCGATTTGGGGATCCCTTTCATGAGACAGCACATTATAGCTTCTCACATTACTATTGATATAAGGATCTCCAGCTGGTCTTTCCCTCTGCAAATGGTGCCATGATCCCCTAACACCATCAGAAGCTTCCCGTTCTTGAATTACTGCTCTTGAAGGGGAATGGACAGGCTGCAAGGCTGAATGAATATTCACTGGTCGGAAAAGTTCAGAAAGCTTCCTAACCTGAAACAGGAAAGTTGAATATGATCTATATAAAGAATTAAAGAAACTGACAGCTAGCCCACAAGACAACAGATAATTTTTACTTGTCTAAGAGTAAGTTCTGTTTTGAACTTATTCTTTTCGTCGTAATTTTCCTTGATGGCCTTTTTGAATATGCTCTCGGGTAGAGGGAAACAATCAGAAGCAACATTGAACCGCACCTGAAGGTCAAAACATCAGCACATACATCATAATAAACAAAGAAAACATCAAGACAAATTAGGCAGGAATATAAAAGAGAGGAACTAACCTGAGCAGGAAAGTTACCACCAAAAGCACAGGGTTCAAGTTTCATACCACCAGAAGATGAAGCTTTGTAAATCCCATACAACAGTTTCAGATCAAAGTCAAAAAGAAAAAGCTTAGTCCCAGGCTTGACACCTAAAATAATGTCTTTTTTAGCAACTGAAACTCCCATGACCCGATAGCGGAAACAATCAGGTTTTGTCTTTGCATTGCACATAAAAATGAAACCGCCAAGTTTCTCACTCTTTTTTTCCCTTGACTCCATATTTTCCATGCCACTATGCTTATCTTTGTTCATTCCACTATCGGCACCCTTGTCTGACTCTCTATGATTTGCTTCATTCTTCTGTTTTTGTTCACTCTCATCCAACTTAATGATCTTATTATTTTTAGCCCAATGGCTCTTCTCAATAGGACTTTTGTAACCAGTGCTCCCATTTTGACTTTCCTTCTCTTTATTCTTTTCAGCCTTCTCAATCTTTTCTTTAGGCGGTTCATCAGTTTTGCCCACTACTTTCATGTTCTTCATATTTCTTTTCTTTCCCCCAATCTGTTGAAAACCTTTATTTGTTATGGTCTTAAACTTACCAGCCTTAGATTTCTTAACGATTTTAGATTTGGACTTCAATGATTGCGGAGTATTCTTCTCACTTAACTCCGGTTTACTAGATCCTTCATCATGATTTGTATCCTTCTTGCTATCATCTTTTCCTGATAATTGATGATTAGAAGACTCTTTTGGAGGATTACCAGTGCCCTTCTTGCTGTTTTCTTGTTCCATATTATACAGGTAACAGAGCAAACAAATTTTCAAAGGCAAATGCTACTGCAACCAACAAAGAAAAAGAAATCATTGCCTTTTAACATTGACTGATATTTCAGACATGTTGGTAATGTTAACAGTTCTAGGTTCATTATATTAGTGATGTCTACATTCATTGTATAGCCTAACTAAATCATGTGCAATGAGAGGCAATCTAAAATGCTATCATGTTCAATATTACAATAGAGTATAAAGAAGAAAGACATGGCTTTACAGAGTTAAGTGAACAAGGATAGGAATATATCAACGCATGAGGAATACAGTACATGAAAAAATTATATGCTTTAAACCCTTAATTGAATAGCCATTTTTACATTGGGGTAGGTTTGGGATAATCCTTTGTTCCACCATCCAAGGCTATTTAAACTAACCAATTAAGAATTCTTATGTGTTAGTACTAGCAATAGCAAATGCATATTTAAAGAAATCATATATTCTCCTAGGAAACCAGGATTATCGCGAGCAAACATATTGATGGGCCAAGTACTGATGGGCCAACAGCAGTGGAGCCTTACAAGATAGTGTATAAAAGGGGAAAATAACATTGGCAGAGGAGCAGAATATTCAAGGTGAGACACGTAATAAGAAAGGTGGAGAGTTAGTTATAAGGAATGCCTCGTGGCAAGCCATGAATGGAGAGGAGGATTTGGGCAAGGGAGTGGATGGAAGGGTGGGGGTGAGCTGATAAAGGAGGGGAAAGCAATGGAGAAGGCATGTGAAGAGTAATTAGTAAGTGGGAGGGATTGCTATTGAGGCTAGGTGTGTTGTCTCTTTAGCTGGGTGTAACAGGGGATTCAAGGAGGGTAGCTTATTTCCTATTTTCTTTTATTGTAAATGCATTCTCTGGTGTGTATACTGATACCATTGTAATGCTGAGTTCTGTTGCAATCAATATAAGCAGGTGTTAATATTTTCTTCATAGTTGCAGTGTTCATTTTAATTGTATTCTGTTTGTCTGGTGCCATTAATTTGGTATTAGAGCTCTTCCGATCCGTTGGTGGAGCTTTATGGTACGTACACGAATGGAGAATAGAATTGAATAGAGAGACGATGGGAGGCGAGGATGGGTGGATTAGAAGGACATTTCAATCAGTTTTAGGAGACGATCATGGCAGTATTGACGAGAATTGATAATCGCGAAGCGGAGGCTGCGGCAAGGAGAGTAGCAGGGAATACAGACAGAAATGCAGGAAACAGAGGATTGGAGACAAATAACCAGAGAGACGATGAACGAGCACGACGTGTTGAGGTGCCTTATTTCACAGGAGAAGATCCTTATGGCTGGATCTTTAGAGCTAAACGCTATTTTCGTGTGAACCGCATTCCAATGGAAGAACAAGTTGCGACGGCATCAATATGTTTGGAGGGGAAGGCACTGAGCTGATTTCAATGGTGGGAGCCAAGGAATCTGTTGGTGGATTGGGGAAGATTTCGAAATGCAATTCTGGAGAGATTTCACACCTCAATCTCAGGGAATCCATACGAAGCTTTGATGAGCTTAAGACAAACCGGATCTGTGGCGGAATTCAGGGAACAATTCGAAGTTTTATCAGCTCCGCTCCAACACGCAGATGACAAGATCATGAAGGCAGCGTTTCTAAACGGATTGAAGGAAGCGATACGTGCAGAATTGAGGGTCCATCTTCCAGAAGATCTATCTCAGATGATGAAGATAGCTCAAAGGATAGAGGAGAAGGAGAATATTTTGGGCCAAAATGGAGCGTTATTGGGCCGAAATGGAGTTGGGTCCGGTTCGTGGGGTGGACTTGGGACAAGGACTGCATTACCCAACCGTGAGACTAGAGGAAATGGGATGGGTTTTCAGAATAGTGGCCGAAATAGGCCTCAAAGCACAGCCCAAATGAGTAGGGCTCAATCTGAAGGCAACACTCAAACCACAGCAAGTAGTGGAGGTAATGTCAATCTGACCCGAAACGTTAACCAAGAGAATGGAGGTGGGGGCAACGCAGGGCGAACAGCCGCGTCGTCAGGCAGCCACGATAGACGAAGGGGATCTCGTTTCCGTCGACTCTCCCAAGAGGAGATGGACGACCATTGGAGGCGTAATCTTTGCTTCCGTTGTTATGAACCATTTTTTCCGGGCCATGTGTGTCAACATCCTCAATTGCATGTAATGATTTTAGCTGAAGGAGGTGAAGAACCAGGTGAGGAAGAGTTGCAACTTGCTGCTCAAGACGCGTCAACAGAGGAGACGGTGCATTTGGGCGTACACAGTGTGGTGGGTTTGACTTCTAATAAATCTTTGAAGCTTTTAGGAAAGGTAAATGGTCTGTGTGTAGTGGTGTTAATCGACACGGGGGCATCTCATAATTTCTTGGCAACCCATATAGTTGAAGCTTTGCGTTTACCGATGGATGCAGCGAGGAAATTCAACGTTGAGGTTGGGGATGGCCACAGAGTAGTGAGCCCTGGCCGTTGTCGAAACGTGACATTGGTGCTTCCAAATTTAAAGATCACTCAAGATTTTTTTGTCTTCGATTTGAGGGGTGTGGATTTAATTCTGGGATATGAATGGTTAGTGGAATTAGGAGATATAAAAGAAAATTTCAAGGAAAGGATGCTTAAAATTCCATGGCAAGGGGCGGAAGTAACTATCAGTGGGGATCCCTCACTATCTTGTAGTGGAATATCTTCTAAGGGGTTAGGTCGCTCCTGTAAGAAAGGAGTAGAGATCTTTTATATGGAATTGGGATATTGCTCCGTTAGTGCTGACGATGAGCAGAAGAAAATGCCTCTAATTGTCAATCTGTTGAAAGAATACGAGGATGTGTTTGAACCTCTCTCTGAACTACCTCCAAAGAGGGCTTGTGATCACAGAATAAGAATCAAGGAAGGGGCTTCGATTCCTAATATTCGCCCATACAGATACCCTCACTATCAAAAAGAGAAAATTGAGAAATTTGTAAGAGACATGCTGACAGCTGGTATGATACGTCCCAGTACCAGTCCATATTCCAGCCCGTTGATCATGGTGAAAAAAAAAGATGGGAGTTGGAGGTTTTGCACTGACTACAAGGCTCTCAATAAGGTAACTGTGCCTGATAAATTTCCGTTACCTGTTATTGATGAATTATTAGATGAATTGGGTGGGGCTGAAATATTTTCTAAATTGGATTTCAAGTCTGGTTATAATCAGATTAGAATGAGAGGCAGATATTGAAAAAACTGCCTTTCGCACACATGAGGGACATTATGAATATCTAGTTTTGCCATTTGGGTTAAGTAATGCACCTTCGACTTTCCAATCACTGATGAATTCTGTTTTTAAGCAATATTTACGGAGATTTGTGCTAGTATTTTTTGATGATATACTAGTGTATAGTAAAAATGGTGAAGAACATGTGGGACACTTGCGGAAAGTATTGGAGATTCTTAGACAAAACCATTTGCATGCTAATTATAAAAAATGCAGCTTTGCCAAGGAAGAATTGGAGTACTTGGGTCATTTAATTTCCAGAGCAAGAGTAAAGGCTGATCCCAGCAAATTGGAGGCTGTTAGCAAATGGCCAGTACCTCCGAATTTGAAAGCTTTGCGAGGATTTTTGGGACTTACCGGCTACTACAGACGATTTGTAAAGCAGTACGGGCAAGTAGCAAGGCCACTAACACACTTGCTCAAGAAGGATAATTTTGTGTGGGGAGAAGAAGCACAGGCTGCGTTTGAAGCTTTAAAGGCTGCCATGGTTCAGTTGCCTACTTTGGCTCTTCCTAATTTTAATGAAACATTTGTTGTGGAAACGGATGCATCTGGAATAGGAATGGGGGCAGTACTCATGCAGTCAGGTAGACCAATAGCATTTTTAAGTCAGGTATTTTCTGACAAAGCGAGGAATCTGTCTGTTTATGAACGTGAGATGAAGGCCATAATTTTTGCAGTACAAAAATGGCGTCACTATCTCATGGGGCGACATTTTATTATAAGGACAGATCAAAGGAGCCTTAAATACCTCCCTGAACAGAGGGTGATGATGGAGAGCCAACAAAAATGGGTAACCAAGCTGATGGGTTTCGATTTTGAGATCCATTTTAAGCCGGGTGTCGAGAACAAAGCAGCTGATGCTTTATCAAGGGTTAGAGTGTAGGGAATTAACTTTGGTGACCAGTCCAGACTTGCAAACCATTGCAGAGGAGGTTCTGCACAATGAGGGTACTCATAAGATCATGATGGAGGTGCTAACTGATAATAAATCTCATCCTGGGTATCATGTCAAGTCAGGTTGTTTGTGGTACAAAAACAGATTAGTACTCCCAAAGTCTTCTACAAGTATCCCTTTAATTTTACAAGAATTTCATTCATCTCCTTGGGGGGGGACATTCAGGAGAATTGAGAACTTTTAAGCACATAGCTGCCATTTTTTATTAGAAGGGAATGAGATGGGATATAAGAAAATTTGTTCAAGGCTGCACCACATGTCAACAACAGAAATATGATAATCTTTTTCCTGGGGGACTCCTTCAACCACTACCAATTCCTTCTTAAGTTTGGGAGGACATCTCAATGGACTTTATTGGAGGGTTGCCTAAATCTAAGGGGGTGGATACAGTGCTGGTGGTAGTAGATAGATTCACTAAATATGCTCATTTTATAACTCTTGCTCATCCTTTCACTGCTCAAGACGTTGCAGCTGTTTTTATTAAGGAGGTGGTCCAATTACATGGATTTCCTAAATCTATTATATCGGATCGAGACAGATTATTTGTGAGCAAGTTTTGGGGAGAAATGTTTAAATTAGCTGGCACAAAATTGAAATTCAGTTCGGCTTATCATCCACAAACGGATGGCCAAACGGAAGTTGTCAATCGAACTCTAGAAACTTATTTGCGTTGTTTCATCAATGGTCATCCAAAGGGGTGGGCA
Source organism: Gastrolobium bilobum (assembly GCF_033153095.1). Lineage (NCBI taxonomy): Eukaryota > Viridiplantae > Streptophyta > Magnoliopsida > Fabales > Fabaceae > Gastrolobium > Gastrolobium bilobum. The sequence goes on along the minus strand of NW_026897937.1, from coordinate 182,214 downwards.
AAGTGGATACCATGGGCTGAATTCTGGTTTAATTCATCTTACAACAGATCAATTCAGATGACTCCATTTAAAGCTCTTTATGGAAGAGATCCTCCTACAATTTTACAACTGGAAGGAGGAGATACACCAGTGGCAGCAGTGGAACAGTGGCTGCATGCACGAAATACAATTCTGGATGATCTGAAGAATAATTTGCATATAGCTCAAGAGAGGATGAAAGTACAGGCAGATAAAAAGAGAAGAGAAGTGGAATTTGCTGTGGGAGACAAAGTGTTTTTAAAGATCCATCCTTATAAACTGAGATCATTAGCTAGAAGATTAAATCAGAAACTCAGTCCTAGATTTTATGGTCCCTTTGAAATTGTAGAACGTGTGGGGCCAGTAGCTTATAAATTAGAGCTGCCTTCATATTCAAAGGTGCATCCTACCTTTCACGTATCACAGTTAAAGAGGGCAGTTCAGGCATCAACAACAGTACTGAATTTACCAAGCTGTTTATCCGAGGAACTAGAATTAAGGGTGACCCCAGTTAAAGTCTTAAAGGCAAGAAAATTGTTGAATGGTCAGATGGAGCTGTTAATTCAATGGGAGGGCCTTCCAGATTGTGAGTGCACATGGGAATCAATGCAATCTATACAAGAACAATTCCCATTTTTTCCCCTTGGGGACAAGGTGATAATTGAGGGGGGGGTATTGATGGGCCAAGTACTGATGGGCCAACAGCAGTGGAGCCTTACAAGATAGTGTATAAATGAAGGGGGGAAATAGCATTGGCAGAGGAGCAGAATATTCAAGGTGAGACACGTAATAAGAAAGGTGGAGAGTTAGTTATAAGGAATGCCACATGGCAAGCCATGAATGGAGAGGAGGATTTGGGCAAGGGAGTGGATGGAAGGTTGGGGGTGAGCTGATAAGGAGGGGAAAGCAATAGAGAAGGCATGTGAAGAGTAATTAGTAAGTGGGAGGGATTGCTATTGAGGCTAGGTGTGTTGTCACTTTAGCTGGGTGTAACAGGGGATTCAAGGAGGGTAGCTCATTTCCTATTTTCTTTTATTGTAAATGCATTCTCTGGTGTGTATACTGATACCATTGTAATGCTGAGTTCTGTTGCAATCAATATAAGCAGGTGTTAATATTTTCTTCATAGTTGCAGTGTTCATTTTAATTGTATTCTGTTTGTCTGGTGCCATTACATATTAATGATAAGGCATGCATTTTTGCTGTGTTACTAGTACTTTACTTGCTATGCTATTCTTCTCAAGTCTGTCCGAGGAAGAATTATGAGGCATAATAAATAAGTGAATTAAAAGATTAGGGCATACTATATTTATTTAAAAATATCCACCATTTATGAAAAAATTTATGTTTTCTTTTCTTTAAAAAAAAAAAGAAAACAGAAAAGTTTATTCTGTTTCGACAAAATACTCACACCCAAGTTCCATAAAAAAAAGTTTATTCCATTTTGACAAAATACTCACACCCAAGTTCCATAATTTTGGATCAGCTAACCCGATTTTCTACCTGTCAAATGGTAAGGTCCTTCCCTTTTTACCTAGTTGTGGGCAACGGGGATTCGAACCCCCAACACCGTTAACTACGTATTATCACACACTAAACAATTAGTAATACAGCAATTTCAATTACAAGACTCGGAGTTACTAAGATAACTTCATGCTCAATCAGCTCTAACAATATTTCAAGAAATCACTTCATTCAAAGTCTCAAGTTAATGCATGAAAAATGTACACAGCAGAAAACTTCACTTTAATCTATCCTTTCCCTTTTTAACACAAGCCAGTTTTCTGCAGTAGGTTAGAAGCATATCCAGTAACCTTTCTAACATCCATAGTAAAAGCCAGACAAACAAACCCCGAAGGCAAACATATTACACTCATCACAAAAATCTAACAATAACAATTTGTAGAAGAAATTCAAGTGAAGCACCCAATTTGCAGAAGAAACACAGCATTGAGTTTGAGGATTACTTTTAAAATTGTGAACCAGAGTTACCCAGATGATAAAATCCAAAAATGAACAGTTATCAAACAAATGGGTCTCCTAGAAACTACTCAAATTCACCAAATTGAGATTCCCATGTTCCTCAGCCAAACAGTTGAGTGCCATCCATCATGTAAACCCAACCACAGACACAACAAGAGCTGTAATCGAAACCAAGTAGTAGAGAGAGAGAGAGAGAGAGTACCTTCGAGAGATCCGAACGGTAAAGAGAGAGAGAGAGAGAGAGAGAGAGAGAGAGAGAGAGAGAGAAGAAAATGAAAACCCCACGATGAGCTTAAACCAACCACGATGCCCAGAACTCAGAACTCAAGCCTTCATATCTAGTATCCAGCGAGCGTTATACTTATTCCACCGAATAAAATAGAGCAACGTTATATATAACCTTTTTTTTTATAATTTTGTGTTAGATTATTATTTTCGTAAATTAAATTTATTAATTAATTATTAATTTATAATAAATAATAATCATTGATTGACGAAAATCAATAATTAAAATATGATTGTAAGAGGTTGTAAACGAAAATAGGTTGTAAGTATAACATTTCTCAATAAAACAAGACAACATATTATTTGGGATTATCATTGGGGAAAGATATCGTAACAATCAAGTAGTGTTACTACCAATCAATTTCACCGTTAGATCGATTATACTGATCCAACGGTTATATTTATTTTTATCTTTGTATGGTTATGATTCCCCATATTTAAAGTGAAAGCATTAAATATGAGAAATCATAATCATACAAAGGTGGAAATAAATAAAAAGTATTAAATATGGAGAATCATAACCATACAAAAATGAAAATAAATATAACCATTGGATCAACATAATTAATCTAACGGTGAAATCGATTGGTAGTAACACTATTTGATTGTTATAATATCTTATCACATTATCATTTTTGCCACTTAGACATAAATCCAGTATTTTAAAACTCGAACCGATGATCGACTCGGTCGAGATACTGGTTCATTGGTTCAACCAGGTACAACCGTGTTCAACCGAATTTACTGTTCACATATTAAAAAAATATAAACGTATTACTTATTTTAAAAATTCACATAAGAAAACTATCAATGAACTTCAAAAAATAAATTGGTTCTAAATGCACCTTTTGTGCCTTGTCATGACTCATAACACAGATAAACTAAATCATGATAACAAATGGTAGGTATGAAATATACATTAAGGAGAAAGTGTTTACCATTGAGATGAGATCATCAGTGTTTATTCTCACTTAACTTCTTTGATATCATTATAAGATGCAACTAAATTACATAAATGAACTGTACTAATCCAATATACCTTCTTTTTTTCATCTTACCTTTTATTATATTTACCACAAAATATGAGCATGATTTAATTTAGTTCTCAGCAACCAAAAAAAAGGGTCAACCAGGTCGCCGAGTCTTGGCCGGGTCAACCTGTCCAAACCGAGTTGATTGAAAAACCGATCCAAATGATCACTCGGACCGAAGGCCTTGAAGGTCGAAGCATGTGAGAGGGAAAAATAAAAATTTTCTCAAGCGGAATTACACATGCAATCAAGACTCGTGCTTTAAGACAGTATGATGTTACCTTTGTTTGTGATTTAAACACCAAGGAGATCAGTGTCAGGTTTGAAGGGTTCAAACCCTCTAACGTTGATCCACACCACCCCACGTCAAGATGCAAGAACTCTTCTTGAAAAGCCACCAATTGATCACCACAAAAGCTTGCTAGGCATCCAATGTGTGAAGGAGGAGGCTAGGTAAAGGTGTTTAGAAGAGTGAAGTCTTCAGCATGAAAACATCATAAAAGTGAGGCATGAATGCTCTTAGAAAAGGCTAGGTTAATTCCAAAACACTTAGGGAAAACCTAACACAAGTGGCACACCAAAAGGATGAAAGGAAGTAAGGATGCAATCAGATTTTCTACTCAAAATTCGGATCACAAATGGTGCACATAAAGGGAGAGAAAGGGTGGAGTTGTTGCAATTCAAAATTCTCAACAACCTACCATTCAATCCTCATGAGATTAGATCTTTATCTAATCAAAATTCTGACCTAATGGCCATTATATGGCCAGCCATCTATGCTCCCCATTCAGCCCCAAAAGGGGGTCCAGATACGTTGAGCAGTTGCATTCAAATTTGAACCAGCTCACTCACTGATTCTCTCAACCAACCAAATCTGATTGGAGCTTATTTGGTTGACTAGATGACATTTATAATCACACCAAATCAGCGCCCCAAATAGCCCTTGGTGATCTCCAAAGATCTCCTCTTGATACAAGAGATTTGTTCCAACAAGATCTTATCTTATCCTTTTGTTATGAAACAACTTTTCATAGCCAATTCAAATTCAAATTCAAACATTTAAATTCAAACGTTCAAACATTTAAATTCAAAATTCAAATTTCAAATTCAAAATTCAAATTTCAAATTTCAAATTTCAAATTTCAAATTCAAAATTCGAAATTCAAAATTCAAATTCCAATTCAAAATTCAAAATTCAAGTTTCAAATTCAAAATTCAAAATTTAAATATTTGATAATTAATTTAATTAAATAATTAATTAGTAATGTCTTGGACCATCCAAGCCCATTACATGATCCATGCGCCCTTTTCCCTTTTAGGTGGGCTTCCAAACTTCTTCTTGGGCTAACAATCATTATTAGGCACAATACCTTTAATGCTAGATCATCATGACAATAAGATGTTAGTGTGTGACTCATTAGGTCCAACATAGCCACTGACATAAATGGGCTAGGGCCCAACAAGCCCACAACTCATTTAATGACAACACAGAGCACTAGCAATGCTTTGTTGCCCCAGAACTAGTTAGATTAATGACTTAATCATCCTATTACACATATTTGGTTGTCGTATGTATTTCCTTTCGTCTTGGTTACCTTCCCATTAAACCTAGGGTAAGGAAAAGTATCAACCCTTGCGATTTAGGGTAAGCTTTATTCGAAATAGGGAATCTTCAATTTACTGACTTTAAAGGCAGATCATCTCATGATCTCTTTTACTATGCATAGATTCCCGAGTTCCTGTAAATGTCATCCCGATTTCTCCGGTTTACAGATAACCTAATCTCTCACAAAGATTTGACGAATTCCTTCAGCTTATCACCCTAGCCTTGTGCTCTTTCAGGACAAGCCCAACAATGTACCTATGAGTCTCCATGTTTCAGGAAGACGAGGTATACAATCAAAGCATGCCTTCTAGAACACAGTCTAAGTAATAACTTCTGGTCTAAGGAAAGACATACCCAAATATAAAGAAACTACTCTAATGATATTATCTGTGAGATTTTCTCATAAAGTCTCTTTGTGGGTCTGTTCAGTGCGAGATATACCCTTATAGGTCCACCCACGACTTTAGCTGAGACATCTCCATATCTGTAGCACATGAGGTCTTTACCTTGTATCCAAATACAAGTAGATAAGTCGTGCTAGTCTTACCCGAGATCACTGATCCCCATTCTCAGTGTCTCTAGACTAGGAACATAAAATTAGGAATAAACGTGCGGTATCCTTGAATCCTCATGATCGTGATCTCATCACAGATACTCAAGAGATACCTGTTCTATTCTAAGGGGTTTATCTAGTTACTCATATAAAATATTAACAATAATATTGAGACAAAATATGAAACAGGATAAAGAGTGCTTTTATTTATTTGCGACAATATAAAAGGTCCACATATTTCCTAATCTAATCAAAAGATTGTATCTAGGACATCCATATACTAACACCGAGATCCAGGTCGAGCCGACCGATCCGAGCCTGTTTTTAAAACATTGCATAAAACAATCATAGAGAAAGCATAGAGGAACCAGAGAGAAAATAATTACGGGGCCATTCCTTTTTATGTCTCGTTGATAGAAAAAAAATTTGTAACCGAAGCATAAATGATAATCCCAAAATTTTATGTGAAAAGTAGTTTCAGATTATTTAACAGGACTTACCTATATTTTATTGAAGAGAAATGTTATATTTATAACTTATTTTCTCTTACAAAATTTTTTTAGTTGTTATATCAAAATCAAATTAACGGCTCTCACTTACTATTATTTTATAACCATTGATTGGATTTTCATGGCTTTTTGGCCATTGTGCCCCTCATTAATTAAAAAATAACAAATTTGCCCCTCATCCAAAACATTCCACCAATCTGTCCTTATTTGACTGTTGACTGAAGGTGTAATTGATTACAACACGGGCGTAATCAGCTACACGTTCAAAAAAAAGGAATTGATTACGCTATAGTGTGTAATTGATTACATAATGTCTCCGATACAATCCAAGAGTAAGATTAATGCAACTGTAATTGCAGATCTGAGGAAATCCGTGAAGAGAATGATTTTTTAGACCGTTGTTGATTTCATCGTTCATTTGTTTTCATCTGAAGGAAACCCACCCAAGAAGTTCGTCCATGGATGCTTCCCGTACTGCATAAGAAAGACCAAACGCATATGCCATAGGGGGTGACGATAGAGAATAATGCGTATTTAACATGAGAGTTTCGATTTACTAGAAATAGCTTATAATAAAAATCTTACAAGCTATTTGTAGTAAATCGAAACTCTCACGCTAAATACGCATTATTCTCCATTGTCAACCCCTATGGCATATCTGTTTGGCCTTTCCTCTGCAGCTTAGGAAACAGCCATGGACAACCTTGTTGGGTGGGTTTCCTTATATGAAAACAAATGAACGATGAAATCAATGACGGTCTCAAAAATCATTCTCTTCACGAAATTCCTCAAAGCTGGAATTATAATTGCATTAATCTTGCTCTTGGGTTGTATCCCAGACGTTATGTAATCGATTACATAACGGGGTAAGTTTTTTTTTTTGAATGTGTAATCGATTACGCCCGTGTTGTAATCGATTACAACTTCAGTCAATGGTCAAACAGGGGCAGATTGGTGAGATATTTTGGGTAAGGGGCAATTGGTTATTTTTTAATTAATAAGGGGCACAATGGTCAAAAAGCCAAATTTTTATCCATAAAAAAGTGATTGTAAGATATTGTAAGTGAAAATAAGTTGTAAATATCACCTCTCTCTACATATATTCAATAATAAAGAATATAAAAAAAGTTCATTATTATTTATTAGTATTGATCATAAAATAAATGATAAAATTTATCCTAATACTTACAAATTCTATCTTTTGACCTTTGCCATCATGGACTTCCATAAATTCTCTAGTGGTTCATTAGATATGGTAAAATGAGTCAACTCGCTTCGCCACATCTACAACCCGCAAAAAATGAGCGTGGTGAATTAACCCGCTATTAGTGAGTGGATTAAAAATAGGAAAAAGTTCAAATATCCCCTATGGTTTGCCTCTGAATCACTTATCTCCATGTGCTTTTTTTATCATTTATCTCCCTGTGTTTTTTTTATCCAAGTCCCTCCTCAACGCATAGGACTGCTTGAGGATCAATATCCATTGAATTTAATATTACTTCTTAAGGAAGTTGCTAGTAAGGACTGCAGTAGCGAAGTCAGCATATCAACCTAATCAAGGCAAAAAAAATTTAGCCCGTGCCAAACCCAGCTACGATTATTTAGCCAAGTCTAAAATGTGGCTAATTTTTGAAAATCAACCAGCAAATTTGCTACTATTTAACCATGCCTAAAACGTGGCTAATCACCCAGCCCTAACATGACTCCGCCACTGAAGGGATGCTAATTTTTTTAGTTAGACAGTTTGTTTTCAGATATTTAAATAACTTAAAGTATGATTATTTCACAGCACCTTCTAGGATATATTGTTTTCTTTCCAGGAGAGGAACAAAATATTGCATTTCTGGTTGGCTTTAAGTATGTAGGGTAAATAATTGACAACAAATAATTCCTAGTGAACTAACTAATTATGGGCACATGTTAATAAACTACATTAGCGCACAAGATACATCTAAAGAACAAGATAACATATTAAAGAGGTTTGTAACAAGTAGTCTCACTTTTTGCGAATAATATGCTTTCAATGTATCTGTTCTAAGAATGGCATTATTATAGCATAACGATATGTGAATGGGTGCTCTCAATGTATAAATTTCACATTGGATTGATGTATTAGATACCATACGTCCATGCTTCAGATAGATATTACCAGCAAGGTCTTAATAAGATAAACCATTAAACAAAGGGATCTATTTATCTCATGTTATCTCATGCAACAGAGACAAGACAATGGAGTCTATTATTTTTTGAAAAAAAAAAAGAATAAAGGAAAAAATAATGGACCCCACTACTTTGTCTTTGTTGCATGAGATAATTATCTCATGCAACATGAAATAATTATTTCCTTTAAACAAATGATATAATAGGTACCATATTTCAACTAATTAATTAGATTGTCTCATTTTGCGTTGCAACAAAGAAAAAATAATCTATTGTGCTATTACTAACATTTAGATTGTTAAGTCTCTCCTAAGATGAAAGATGATTTGGTCACCGAATTTTCACCCTGAGGTTTCATGATGTCGTAAGGCCTCTAGGTAGTATCCGTACATCATTTGAGCAGAAATACTAGCCGATAACAGGTGATGAATTAAGTTTGCAACAATTGTGCTTAATTTCCTTGCTATAGCGTGTTTTATTGAATGACATAGACTGCGTTCATATTATTCTGAATTTAATTTTTTCATCATCAAAGAAAGGTTCGAGAAGTAAAGATTAAAATTTGAAAATTTCAGAATTTTTTACATTATATCTTTTTTTTTATAGACATACATTATATCTATAATGTACTGAAAGTAAAAGAAACCATTAATTTTTGTTTAATATATATGCATGTGAGAACAACATAAGTTAGCTTGGGGAAAAAGATGACACAAGATAGCTTAATTGTATTTTTGTAAAAAGGTTAAAATAGATATTCTGATTCAATTTCTAACATTGTTAAAAAGGGACTTGAATGGAAAAAAAGCCCAGAGGGTAAATGAAATTAAAAAAAAAAAAAAAAAGCAAAAGAAGGTAAGTGATTCAAAGACAAACTATAGGGTCTACAGGGGGTATTTGAACTTTTTCCTTAAAATATTAACCATTCTTGTTTTAAGGCGGCTGTCGCGTCAACCCATCTAAAAAATTAAAATATTCTTTTCCTGATGTGTCATATATCAAAAAAAATAAAGAAGTTAAACTAAGATCACTATATTATATAGTGACTTGTGGAATTAAATGAGTAATGTGTTAATGCATAAATGTGTACAAATATTATTATTACAAAATTGCTTTAATAATAGTATTTCATAAAAATCCTCGTCTTTTTGTTTTGTTTAGTTAAACCTTAAGTTGTAATGATAGAGATTTGGCAATTGGAAACCGCCATAAATGTTGCAATTTGGCAACAAAATTATAATATATATATTCAAATACGTCAAATGTGTGTGTGACACTAAAATCATGATTAAGTTGCTGAATGTTACAAATAGACATTAATACATTTCATGCGATTGTTACAAATGGGCATTAATACATTTTATGAGAAATTAAGTATATTTCAACATCTAGGATAGATTAAGAGCTTGTACCCTTCTTCCACCTTCATCTGTATATGGAGGTGGTAGGACTTGTATTCTTACACACTGGATAATAGAATCTCTGACTCTTTCTCCCTTACTCTCTTTCTCTCTATCTTATAATTTCTTCTTATTTGTCTTGTAATTTTCTTTTCTTGAGTTGATTCCAATTATTCACTGCTCTTTTCACCACATGTTATCAACATGATTTGATTAGAATTTTTAGAAGTTGCTCAAGGTGGAAAATTTTGTTATAAAATATTTCATTATTTTTAGTTGTTGATCTCAACATGATAGCTTCTATTTTATTTTAGTGTATGATGGTATGTTGTATTAACAATTGTTTATTTATTTATATAGCATGTCAAACTTTACAAAGAAGGAGTTTGCAACGTTAGATATTGCCGGAAGTAACTATCAAATAGTTTTTATGCCAAGATTCATCTAGCATCTCTGGATCTCAATGAAGCCATTCTCCATGAATCTAGTTGTGCTTTTGCCCAGAAGGTCAAAGCTTCAATCTTTATTCGCTACCATCTGCATAAGATCTAAAGGTGGAATATTTAACTGAATAGGACCCTGCAATTTTATGTCAATCCCTAAAGGATCGCTATGATTATTGTTGAGCAATTAACAATCAATTAAATCAATCACACAAATACAGAAGTGCACGTATCACAAGTAATAAAGGGATGTGTGAGTCCAAGATCGTTCCCACGGAGATGATTTATAAAGTAATGATTATTTAAGTAAAGAAACTATTCATTTTTTTGGTTGAGTTTGTAAAATAAAAGATAATTAAACTAAGAAAACAATAAGCTAATTTTAAGGTATTAAAATGATGGATGAGATATAGATCAGATTCAATTTCCCTGATATGACAATACTAAAATGATGTTATAACAATGCTGTATCAATGCTTAATTAGTAAGCGAACACTAAGGTATGTTGGGGCTTTTGATCAACCTAACATATATACCCAATAACAAATTCTCACATCTTTATGGCCAATTAATTACCAAATTCATTACGCTCAAGTTCAAAGGTTATATGGTGTGAATGATCTCTCTACCCACAACTTAAACAAGTTACTTTTCTTCACCTAATTAATCCACACAATTCAACAAGGATCTAGATTCGGAAACCTCTTATAAGAACCCGCACCGTTAATTAAGGAAGTTAATTAATTAATTATGTGGAATTAAGAGATAATTCCATAATTGACCCTAATAATTATCATGAGGCTTAAATAAATGTAGTAAGTGATTAAGAATGCTGAAAGTCGCTTTTCTGATGAAAAGTGCAGATACCGGTTCTGCTAGTCGGTATAAATGCGTACCGATAAAGTATCCCGGAAAATTATAATAAGTGCATGAATATTACTAGAATAATATATAGGACTTGTAAAACGAATTTCAAGTTAAAATAATGAGAACTGGTGCCAGAACTGATATTAGCTATGGGAAAAGCGCGTACTGAAAAGGTGCTGCGAAAAATATAAGAAAAATATGATAATTCTTGTAAAATTGAGTAGGTTCAGAATCCTGAGTTTGGGATTAAAATGCTAAGCGTAGCAATTAACGTTAATACAGTGCGATTAAAACTTAAGTGGCTATAAATACTAACTTGCACAAAAACCTAGGCCATATTTCAGCCTTCTACGTGCCTCCTTTGCTGAAGTTGGTGTTCTCCATCAGCCACCATCTTCTTCCCTTCATTTGAGAACCAAGAGACTACCTTTCCTCTCGGTTCCTTCTCCAAACCTCCTTGTGTGTGTGAGATAAAGCCTTGGGGGTTGGGTTGAGGCCTTGTTTCTGAACCTTGGGTCTCTGTTTGGGAGGTTAAGGTGCTGAGTTTTCTGAGTTGTGAGGTTGAAGCCTTTGTCTTGAGTGTGGAGGCTCCGAGAAGCTTTCTTTGAAGAGAAAGGTGCCACCTTGTAGTGCATTTTTGTGGCCCTTTGGTTGCTGCTTTGTGGAATGGTATTGGAAGTTTCTTTTCACTGCCATTATCTGTTTTGAGAAGCTTGGTAAACATACTCAACCTTTGATCATGAGTTTAATGCTTTAAAATGGAACCTTGATGCATATAATGAGTTAAAGTTGATAACTTAACGTTGGGTAATGTCAAACACACCTAGAAATGCATGTTTAGGCTTCTGTAATTGGTAAAAGAGGAACCTTTGGATGATATCTTCGCGAAAATGCAGAAATGCATTCTGTCGCGAAATATCTGGATATGGATATCCGGTTATGGATATCCGGATATGGGGTTCTGTGATATCCGGATATTGATATCTGAATATGCCCCCGACAAATATCCAGATATTCTGGGATTTCGAAGAACAGTAGTTGCACTGTTCATATAGTAGGCTATTGGGGGTTTGTGGACCCTAGTTTGAGGAAGTTGAACTTCTGTAATAAATGAACTAAGTCAGAATCAAGTGATTAAGGGCTTGTGGCTTGTGTGAAGCCTTAAGATGTAAAACGTAAGGAAAGGCGTTGTCTTTATGTTGTATGCTTGTAGAGTATGATTGTTGATATATTATTGGTCTATAACAGATTGTGATTTTGCTGTGTTTGGACTTTGAGCTGTGGACTCTTGGCTTGGATTGTTAGCTTGCAAGGTAAGCTTTCGTATCCTCGGTTTAGCCATGTTGTGGTTGCACCATGTCTCATGGAGGTATGGTTATATGCATGCTGTGTTACATGCTTTGATATATTGAAATGCTTTCTGTGCAATGGCTTATGATATGTATGTGGTGTTCACCCGATGGGATGGTATCCTAAGGGTAGGTACGGCAAGGCGCGTACTGTGTGGGTAATAGACGTATTCCTACATTTCTCTAGCCAGTAGATTACTGTTTTGACACACATGACATGATTATCTGCTGCATTGCACTATTTTGGAAATGATATTGTTAAACTGTTTGGGAACTTATATTGCACATGTAAGTGAGCTTGAGGTGGAAGATCCTTGAGGACCCCTTGTCTTACTGAGATTTCTTGTTTAGAGATCTCACCCCACGTTTGGGGCGCTTATTTCAGGTTCAGGTAGTACGGGGGCTGATGCCTCTAGCGGCAGGAGGCCAGAGCTTAGTTGATGATTATTGTTGTTTATTATGCTGACATATTGGATGCCAAATATTCTGCTGATGTTATGTTTTTAGTTGCTTTTATTATGCTGTTGATGTTGAGACTTCTGTTGGGCTTGTGCCTTGTTTGGGTGAGCATGGGGTTTGTCCATGCCACTTTATGTTAGTACTTTGAGTTGAGTTGTATAACTTAGTAGGTTGTTCGGTCTACGTATTGTAGCTCTGTGACTAGAGACTTATATCTATTATTTTAATTAATGAGGTATTCAGTTAGCTGTCTTTTTCAATTTACAAACAGGCATGGTTTTATTTAAATGATTAATTAAGCAAGTTGGTAATGATAATGACGTCATAAATGAAAAGAAAAAGATATTCTGCATTTTTAATTAAGCGTGGCTTAATACGATGACATGATAACAAACCGGATATATACGGGGTGTTACATTTTATGGTATCAGAGCAATGGTTCGAGGGAAAAGCCTGTATGTACACTACAAGAAATTTGTTTATTAGTGTCGCAAATTTCGTCACTACATATGAAGTTTCGTCACAAATGCCTGCGTCGCAAATTTATTTGTGACGAAATTTGATTATTTGTGTCGAAAATTATCATCTGTGACAAAATTTGTGACAAATTTTTTTGTCACAAATAAACTTTTTTCTTGTAGTGGTATTGCAATAACTAAGATGTTTGGTTGTGTCTGTCTAGTGTGTTTGCTCCGTTGGGTTTTATTATGATGATGCATATATGATCACATTGTGTGGGCCTGATCAACTCATAATTTGTGTAACTTGTGCAGAGTCATGGTAGGATCCAGGAGAACACGAGAGACTATTGAGGGTCAACCTGACCCAATCCTGACTACATTGGCTGAGATGCAGGAGGCCACTAGATTGGCTAACGTGGCAATGATGGACGCTGCTAGAGAAGCGAACCAGAAGGCCACAGAGGATGCTCTTGAGGAAAATCGGCTGGCGAACATGACCATGATGCGGGTTATGTTGGAGGAGATGAAGGCTGGTCCTGCTGTTGGTCAGTTCCCTTCGCCACCACCTCCACCGCCACCACTGTCGCCGCCTCCACCTAGTGTTCAGGATGAGAGCCTGAGTCACATTGGTAGTGCTACTCATATCACAGGGGTGATGGAACCCTTTATGGAGCCTGCTGAAGACCGTGATGTGATTGATCGCTGGCTTAATGCTTTTGGCAAGCATAAGCCACCTACTTTTGATGGATCTTATGATCTTATTGCTGCAGCGAGATGGTTTTAGACGCTGGACAAGATATTCTGGGTCATGCAGTGTACTGATCCGCAGAAGCTGATGTTTGCTACTTATATGCTGGAGGACGATGCCCATGAGTGGTGGATGAACACCTCTCGTGCTTTCGAGATGCAGGGTCATGTCTTGACGTGGCCATTCTTTGAGGATTGTTTTCTGGGTCGGTACTTCCCGTATGATGCGCAGGAGAGGAAATAGGGGGAGTTCGACAGGTTGGTTTAGGGTTCCTTGTCTGTTGACGAGTACCTAACCAAGTTTAATGAGCTGGTAAAGTTTGCACACTTTGGGATGGTTTCGCCTACTCCGATTATTGGCTGTTAAGTTCCGCATGGGACTTAGTGAGGATATTGCTGATCGTCTTGCTGGAGCAGCTTCGAGAGACTTTGGGACACTTGTGCAGCAATGTTGAGACATCGAGGATGTCTGCATCACGAGCAAGGCCAAGAGGGCCAAGGTTGCTGAGGTGAAGGGGACTGGTAGTTCCACTCCCACTTCCACCTCCTGGAGAGACATGAAGTTTGGTCCAAAAGGCAAGGGAAAGCAGTTTGCGACTAGGCAGGCACCTGGTCAGTTCAAGAGGACTTCTCCGCAGCAGGGGAGCTTTGTTAGGCCTTCTTCCACTCCTAGATGTTCGGGGTGTGGAAAGGAGCATGTGGGACGTTGTGCTTCGGGGCAGTTGGTATGCTTCTAGTGTGGCAAGGAGGGCCACTTTTCTAGATGTTGTCCGTCGTCAACGGTGAGAGCTGCAACTGTTCAGGCAGTTCCTTTGCAGATGGTTCCTTTGGCATCTACTTCGGCACTTGCAGTGCCACCTGTTTCTGGACCTGTGTACACGTTGGATCGCCAGCAGTCGGATAGAGCTCTGAACTCAGAGGTACTGTGTCTATTGGAGATTCATCAGTTGATGTTTTATTTGATTCCGGGGCTACGCATTCCTTTGTTGCAACCCCGATTGCTTTGGGGCTTGAGTTGCCCATGTCTGTTCTTTCTCCACCGTTGCGGGTGACTACCGCCACTGGAGAAAAGTGTGATGCTACCACTGTTCATCGCGAAGTAGGGTTTCAGTGGGGTGGCCGTGAGTTCTCAGTAGATCTAATAGGATTGTCGATGGCCAACTTGGAGATCATTCTGGGCATGAATTGGTTGTCCAGAAACTGTGCATTGATTGATTGTTGTGCAAAGCGCGTGGTGATGTCTCCGTGTGATTCCACAACTAGTTCCTCACCATTTATTTCTTTGCTACAGGCTAGGAAGGCCTTGAGAGCAGAGGCATTCAGATATGTCATGTTGGGAGGTTTGGTGAATGGGACATGGGATATATTGATTTGTAATTTTTTATTTTTTTAAATACAAAAGCAATATAAAATTTTGGATATCACTGGCATTCCTGTGGTGAGGGAATTCCTCGGAGTGTTTCCGGAGGAGATTCCTGAGTTTTCGCCTCAGAGGGAGATAGAGTTCTCGATTGACTTGTTGCCTAGTGTGGGGCCTAGTTCATTAGCTCCATATCGGATGTCGCCACCGGAGTTGGCACAGCTGAAGAAGCATATTGAGGATCTTTCAGGGAAAGATTTCATTCGACCGAGTGTGTCTCCTTGGGGAGCACCGATCATCTTTGTGAAGATGAAGGATGGGACAATGCGATTGTGCATCGACTACAGGGCAGTTGAACAAGGAGACGATCAAGAACAAGTATCCCCCTCCTCGGATTGACGATCTGTTGGATCAACTTAGGGGTGCTTGTGTGTATTTAAAGATTGATCTCCGGTCCGGATACCCTCAGATTCGGGTGAAGCCGGAGGATGTCCCTAAGACCGCGTTTCGTTCAAGATACGATCACTTTGAGTATTTGGTGATTCCTTTTGGACTCACAAATGCTCCCGCAGTGTTCATGGATTACATGAACAGGATTTTCCAGCCGTTTCTGGATCAGTTTGTGATTGTCTTCATTGACGACATTCTAATTTACTCCAAGATTGAGGAGGTGCATGCGGAGCATCTGAGGATTGTTCTGCAAGTGCTGAAGGAGAAAAAGCTTTATGCTAAGCCTTCTAAGTGTGAGTTTTGGCTCAAATCAGTCAAGTTTTTAGGGCATGTGATTTCAGCAGATGGAGTTGCAGTGGATCCCAACAAGATCGAGGCTGTGCTGGATTGGGAGAGACCCAAGACAGTTACGGAAGTGAGGAGCTTCTTAGGTTTGGCAGGTTACTACCGGAGGTTCATCAAGGGTTTCTCCACGATGGTTCTCCCTTTGACTCGCCTTACCCGAAATGAGACTCCATTTGTGTGGACTTACGAGTGTGAGGAGTGTTTTCAGGAGTTGAAGGAGAGATTGACGACTTCACCTGTGTTGATCCTTCCTGATCCTGAGGAGCAGTTTGAGCTTTACTGTGATGATTCTGGAAAGGGGCTGGGCTGTGTTTTGATGCAGTCTGGTAGAGCTGTTGCCTTTGCTTCGAGGCAGTTGAAACCTCATGAGGAGAACTACTCGACTCATGATTTGGAGTTGGTTGCGATTGTTTTTGCTTTCAAGATTTGAAGGCATTATCTGTTCGGTATGCAGTTTGCTGTGTTCAGTGATCACAAGAGCTTGAAGTATCTATTCGATCAAAAGGAATTGAACATGAGGCAGAGGAGATGGATGGAGTTTCTGAAGGACTACGACTTTGAGTTGAAGTACCATCCTGGCAAGGCCAATGTGGTAGCTGATGCTTTAAGTCAGAAATTCGTGAGTCTATCCAGTTTGACGATGGGTGACTTCGACATCATAGAGAACTTTCGAGATCTGAAAGTGACTTCTTTGTTTGGGGGTTCACTTCTTTAGATGGAGACTGTGAGAGTCAGGAATGAGCTTATGGACAAGATCCAAGAGGCACAAGTGCAGAGAGAGTCTCAATTACGTGAAGAACCAAGACGGTGTGTCTTGGAATGAGGATGGACTTCTGTTGTTTCAGAAGCGGATTATTGTCCCTCGAGGTGCTTTGACCGAAGAGGTTATGGCAGAGGCCCATAAGGGTCAGTTTACTGTTCACCCTGGTGCTACAAAGATGTATCAAGACCTGAAGGGAAATTTCTGGTGGCTAGGGATGAAGAAGGACATCGCTGTGTATGTGTCCAAGTGTTTGATCTGCTAGAAGGTGAAGATTGAACACCAGAAGCCGTCTGGTAAACTTCAACCTCTTGAGATTTCGGAATGGAAATGGGAGAGCATTTCCATGGACTTCGTAGTGGGTTTTCCTAAGACTCAGGTTGGCTGTGACTCGATTTGGGTCATTGTGGACAGATGACGAAGTCTGCCCATTTTTTTCCAGTGAAGGTGAGCTTCACTACTGAGCAGTTGGCCAAACTGTATGTTCGCGAGATCGTGAGGCTTCACGGGGTGCCCGAGAGTATCATTAGTGATAGGGACCAGAAGTTCACATCTCGGTTCTGGGAGGCGCTGCAGGAGGCTTTTGGTACGCAGTTGAGATTGAGTACCGCCTATCACCCTTAGACTGATGGACAGACTGAGAGGACCATCCAGACCTTGGAGGACATGTTGAGGGCTTGCACGGTGGAGCAGGGTTCAGCATGGGATAGGTACCTTTCGTTGGTTGAGTTTTCGTATAACAACAGCTTTCATGCTAACCTGGGCATGGCGCCTTACGAGGCGTTGTATGGTAGGAGGTGTCGAACTCCTACCTGCTGGTCTGAGATTGGAGATTGTGAATTTTTTGGCTTGGACTTTGTCCAAGATACCACCCTGCAGATCCAGATGATCAGGGAAAAGTTGAAGCAGGCGCAGAATCGTCAGAAGAGCTATTATGATGTTAAGCATCGTCCACTGGAGTTCAGTGAGGGGGAGAACGTGTTGTGAGACTTTCACCTGTCACCGGTGTTGGACGGGCACTCAGAGTGAGGAAGCTGAGCCCGCGATATATTGGGCCATACCAGATCCTTGGTAGAGTAGGACCTGTTGTCTACCGGCTAGCCTTGCCTCCGAACTTGGCCAACATCCACGACGTGTTTCACGTGTCTCAGCTTCGGAAGTATGTAGCGGATCCTTCGCACGTGGTGCAGCCGGATGATGTGGAGGTTCGAGAGAACTTGAAAACTCCCGTCGGACCACTCAAGATTCTCGATCGTGGCGAGAAGCAGCTGAGGAGCAAGATCATTCCGATGGTCAAAGTGCAGTGGACTGGAAGAACTCCTGAGGAGTGTACTTGGGAGCGTGAGGACGAGCTTCTCCGGCAATACCCCGAGTTTGGAGACAGGTATGTTTCTGATTTTGAGGACAAAACCCTAAAAAAGTTGGGTGAATGTAAGAACCCGCATCGTTAAATAAGGAAGTTAATTAATTAATTATGTGAAATTAGGAAATAATTCCATAATTGACCCTAATAATTATTATGAGGCTTAAATAAATATAGAAAGTGGTTAATAATGCTGAAAGACGCTTTTCAGACGAAAAGTGCAGATACCGGTTCTGCTAGTCGGTATAAATGCGTACCGATAAAGTATCCTGGAAAATTATAATGAGTGCATGATAATTCCTAGAATAATATATAGGACTTGTAAAACGAGTTTCAAGTTAAAATAATGAGAACTGGTGCCAGAAACTGATACTGGCTATGAAAAGCGCGTACCGAAAATATGCTGCGAAAAATATAAGAAAAATATGATAAATCTTGTAAAATTGAGTAGGTTAAGAATCCTGAGTTTGAGATTAAAATGCTAAGCGTAGAAATTAATGTTAATACTGTGTGTTAAAGGCTTAAGTGGGCTATATATACTTATTCTTTGGGCACAAAACCCTAGAGATTCTAATCGTACGTGAGTTATTGGTGGTTGGTCAGCTGGTGCTTGGGTTCATGGCCTTTCTTCACCATTTTTGTGACCAAGTTGTCACCTTTGCTTCATCTCTTCATCTCTAATCACCATTGCCTTGTGTGGGTTAGTCTTGTGAGGTTGTGAATGACTTCCTTGCTGAGTTGTAGCCTCTGGTTGAGTGTGTGGAGGTACTGACTTTGAGGGTTGGCTTGTGGGAGCTTGGGGTTGGCATTTTAAGCTTCAAAGTGTGATCCTTGTAGAGCAAGAACTCATCTTGTGTGGTATTTTCGTGTAACTTGTTAGTCAGAACTGTAGAGGCAGTATGGTGAGCTCCAAGAGCCTTTCTTGCTGAGTTTTGAGCTTGGGTAAGTGTCACCAACCTTGATCATGTATTTTTATGGATAAAAGTGGAGTCTTGCCATGTTTAATGAGTTAAACAAGTAACCCACTGGTTTGTGGACCTAAAACAGAATTAAAATGCATGCTTTGACGTTTTGAAGTGTTAAAAATGAAACCTTTGAAGGATATCTTCACGAAATGCAGAACTGCGTTCTGTCGTAAAATATCCGGATATTGGTATCCGGATATGATATCCGGATATGAGGTCTTTTGATATCCGCATATGGATATCCGGATATGTCCCCGACAAATATCCGGATATTCTGGGTTTGCGAGGAACAATAGCTTACTGTTCATCCAGAACTGATGTTTGAGGGTTTGTGGACCCTAGATTGAGTAATTTGAACTTCTGTAATAATTAAACTAAGTCAGAATCAAGTGATTAAGGGCTTGTGGCTTGTGTGAAGCCTTAAGACGTAAAACGTAAGGAAATGCGTTGTCTTTATGTTGTATGCTTGTAGAGTATGATTGTTGATATATTATTGGTCCATAACAGATTGTGATTCTGCTGTGTTTGGACTTTGAGCTGTGGACTCTTGGCTTGGATTGTTAGCTTGCAAGGTAAGCTTTCGTGTCCTCGGTTTAGCCATGTTGTGGTTCCACCATGTCCCATGGGGATATGGTTTTATGCATTCTTTGTTACATGCTTTGATATATTGAAATGCTTTTGAGCTTATATTGTGCAATGACTTATGATATGTATGTGGTGTTTACCCGATGGGATGATATCCTAAGGGTAGGTACGACAGGGCGCGTACTATGTGGTGTCCATACCACTTGATTGTTAGTACTTTGAGTTGAGTTGTTTAATCTATCAGGATTTGTCCGGTCTATATGTGTAGTTCCGTGATTAGAGACTTATATCTGTTATTTAAATTAATCAGGTATTTTAGTTAGCTGTATTTTGCAATTTACATACAGGCATGATTTTATTTAATTGATTAATTAAGCAAGTATGTAATGATAATGACGTCATAATTGAAAAGAAAAAGATATTCCGTATTTTTAATTAAGCGTAGCTTAATACGATGATATGATAACATTACTGGATATATACAGGGTGTTACACAAGCCAAAGCATCAAAAATCACTTGCTTACACGCCAAGAATCAAAATGATTATCCTATAGACCAAATTAAAAGTGAAGATGAAAAGAAAAGGAGAAAAAAGAAAGCATCAATCAACTATAGTAGCTTCAGTAACACCATCACCCTCAGCCATCATAGTGTCATCAGCAGTTACGCCACCTCCTTGGGAATTTTCCTTATCGTGCATAATATCCATGAAAACTTCTCAAGTCTCCTTGTTAGTAGAACCATCCCAAGTGGCCAAGTTTACCTTTTTTTCTGCCGAGGTCTCCAAGTTCATCCTCATAAATTTGCTATTCTTCACAAAATGTGTATAGTGGGCACCAGGAAAGTTAATCTTAATATTAGGATTAAGATGGAAAATTTGGGCAATTGCATCCCTAAAATCATCCTTAGTTGTTGAAGTTCAAACTCTCTCTGTAGTTTGAATTTCTTACTTTAGAGCAATGCTAGATTCCACCAACTTTTTTTTCTCGGTCTCTTTCCCCTTAACAAAAGCTGTGAGATCTTCCTTTTCCTTTGTTAGGGTTTCAACACTTTTATTGGCATAACAAAAATTCTTCTCAGCTTCCTTCCATCCTTCACCTCACCTTGTTATCTCGCGAGGAGACGAAGGACCAGAAGTGATGGTAGGAGCAACCCTCTTCTTCCCAAATTTTCCTTTCTTCATAGGTTGAGGAGTGGTATTCTCAAAACCAGTGATGTCGCGCATCGGAGACACATCTTGAACAGGTTGAGGTGAGGCCCTGGCAGGAGGCGTGACTTATCTCACTTAAGAAGTAAAGTCTGGAGGAGGAACTTGGTCATTTTGTTGCAAAGTCAATGTTGCATGAGTCAGAGCCAAATATCACGCCCTAGCATCTATGGTATTATCTACCAAAAAAACAAACAAAAATCGTTAGATGAATTATCCAAAAACCAAGACATTTGACAAATCACAAAGAAAGCGACATGTTCATACCAAGGAAAGCCCTTACTTCACTATCAGTATACTCAGTCAAAATAGTGGCAGTACTAAGTAAACATGTGTCACTATAGACTTGCACAAGCTTAATCAGCTTGGTAACCATTTCTCACTCCAAAAGGGTTAAATCTTGGAAGGTAAAACTAAATCCGCGACCTTCCTTATCATGGAAGCTACGAGACCAGTACAAAGGGAGAAGAGGTTCATTATTGTCACCCTGAAAGAAAGGATGATAAATGTCTTCCTTAAAGCTTAAAATATTATTCTTTCCAACAATGAATCACTTGGCAAAAGGATCACAAAAACGATAACTACCATTACTAAGGAGCAAGCCCAACTGTTTGAATGATTATCAGACCCATAGATATTGAAGAGACCAAAGAAGCATCTGACGAAAAGTTTAAGCTTATAAGCTTTGCATAACATTTCAAAAATCCAGAAAAAAATCCCATGCGTTGGGGTAAAGCTGGGCAGGAGTCACACCCAGATGATTAAAGGCTTCAATAATAAAGGTTGAAAAAGGAAGCTGAATCCCAATCAGAACAAAAAAAATGGAGTACATCATAAAAAAATGATGAGATTTATCATTCACATGCGAAGAACAAACTTTCTCGTCAGCAAGAACCAAGGACACATGCCACTCATGATCATTATTTTTGTCATGGGTGAGGTGAAAAGCCGAAGAAATCTCAGCAACATGTCGATCAGAATTTATCTTAGAAAGAATACCCAAAACTTCCTGAGTAACCCAGGCGAGATTGTTTATATCTCGCACGGTTGATTTTTTGGCAGCACGCTGCTCAACTAACTTCCTGGTACGACCCATTAATAACCTGATGGACGAAGAAGTGGAATCAGAAAAAAATAGAGGAAGATAAAGACGAATGAAAAAACACCTCGCCAAAAGGACATTCTTTAGGAACAAAGGAATCAAGATATATGACATTTAAAGGTTGGGGACTAAGAGAGTGGGATGAGACATATGGTCTAGGTGGGTTGGAAATTCCTGGGGACTCCTTCTCGAAATCATTCAAAATAACTAAAGGAACGAAAATAGGATTTCTCACTATTCTCACACTACTATGTTGCGAGGAAACATTAGGTATCTCGCGAAGAGGCATACGAGCCCTACGGGAACCTCTACTTCGTCTTTTTCCTCGAAAGGAATCACTTCCCTCCGAACCTTCACCATAGCCTCTGAATGTAGGAGGCATGGTCCCCATAAGCCTTCCTTTTTCCTACTGAGATACTCCCTCTCTAAAAAATACCAACTACCAGTACGCAACGAGGAAAGATGAGGCCTAATTTCTAGGTCAGTAGAATTGTTGCTCACAACCATTCTATAATAAGAAGATAAATTATGTTTAGAACACAATTTTACAAACACCCTCTAGAGTAAACACGGGAAAAACTCAAAAAGGAGAAAAGAAGGGAAACCTAGGAAAAAGCTTCAAGCTTTGCAAACAAAAAATTACCAGACATGGAAGAAAGAACGTAATAAATGGCAGATCAGTATTCAAAAACAAAGAAGAGAAATGGAGGAAATACCTGGAAAATAAAAGGCCCTTTATACGAAAGACCATCAGAAACCCACCAACTACTCATGCGATGTGTCAGCAAACAAAATGTAGAGAAAGATTAGATAAATTCAGACGAAAAAGAGAAAGGAAACAATGAATGCTTTCCCTCCACGAAACGAAAGGGTTAAAACATTCGAAAAGTCACAAGGGCAGAAAGGTAAAACATGAAAAATTGAAACGGTGAAAAATCAAAAGGAACACGTATTAGCCTCGGAAAGCCATAAAAAAGCATAAATGCATTTAATGCATGGCAAAGAGTTATAATGATAAACCAGCCAGTTAAGTCACATCAACCATTTTTTTAAGCGGCAAAAAAGTAGTTACCAACCAGTAAGAAGGATAGGGGGAGTTACGTGGCATCTGATCCCGCTCAAAAAGAACATCTCGCAAAATTTGTATACATATTGTTCCCTATACTTCTCAGGATAGACCAACGAGCAGGGGGGCTTCTGATTTGGATCTTTCATAAAACCCAAACTAGAAAAGCCCATTAAATGTTGCTTAACCAGAAAGGGAAACGTGCCCGAAAAAGGAAAGATGGAAGTGACCAGGCTATTGGGGTAGTTCTGGGCCAGAGGAAAGATAAACTCTTTGGAAGCATATACTACGCCAGTAAAACCTTAAATGAAGCCCAGGTGAACTATACAATCACCGAAAAAGAACTATTGGCTGTAGTATATGCATGCGAAAAGTTCAGGCTATACATTCTGGGATCAAAAGTCATTATTCACACTGACCATGCAGCTCTCAGATATCTACTTGCTAAGAAAGAAGCAAAACCACGATTAATAAGATGGATCCTATTGTTGCAAGAGTTCAATCTAGAGATCAAAGAGAGGAAAGGATGCGAAAATCAAATTGCTGATCGCCTGTCCAGATTGGAACACATTGAAGTTGGGCTACCTATCAAGGAAACGTTCCCTGACGAACAATTGTTTGTTATCAATGACAAAGAAGTGGACATTCCTCGGTTTGCTGATATAACCAACTTCCTTGCAGCAGGACTGGAACCATATGAAGCAAGCTGGATGCAGAAAAAGAAATTTTTTCTTGATTGCAGGAACTATCTCTGGGATGAACCTTTATTATTCAAAAGATGTGCGGACCAAATGATAAGAAGGTGTGTCCCAGAAGAAGAGCAACATCAAATCCTTTTTCAATGTCATTCATCCCCCTATGGAGGCCATCTGGGCGGAATCAGAACAACATCCAAGATACTTCATTCAGGTTTTTATTGGCCATCTCCTTTTAAAGATGCTCATCAATATGCTAAGCAATGTGATAAATGTCAAAGGGAGGGTAATTTTACTAAACAGAATGAAATGCCCCTTAATCTCATATTAGAAGTTGAATTGTTTGATATATAGGGCATTAATTTCATGGGCCCTTTTCCCCTTTTTGCGGGAACAAATTTATATTGATGGTTGTTGATTATGTAAGCAAGTGGGTAAAAGTTGTTGCCTTAATGACTAATGATGCCAATATGGTTATAAAATTTTTAAAGAAAAACATTTTGACAAGATATGGGACCCCCCACTATATCATCAGTGATGGTGGGAAACATTTCATTAACCACCAGTTTGAGAGGTTGTTGGAAAAATATGAAGTCAAACATAAAGTTGCAACTCCATATCATCCACAGACCAGTGGACTTATTGAAGTCTCTAACCGAGAGGTTAAGAGAATTCTAGAGAAGGTTGTCAAACCCTTCTCGGAAAGACTGGTCTCTCAAGTTAGATGAGGCATTATGGGCTTACAGAATAGCCTACAGAACACCATTAGGATGTTCCCCTTATAGATTGATATTTGGCAAAGCATGCCACCTCCCTCTAGAGCTAGAACACAAAGCATATTGGGCAGTTTACGCTCTCAACATAGATGAGAAGGAAGCAGGTGAAAAGAGAATGCTACAGCTTGAAGAACTGGATGAATTCAGAGGAAACACATATAAAAATCACAAGCTGTACAAAGAAAAGATGAAAAAGTGGCACGACAAAAGGATTAGGAGCAGAGAGCTTAAGATTGGTCAGAAAGTGTTACTATTCAATTCCAGGCTCCGATTGTTTCTGGGAAAGCTCAAATCAAGGTGGACTAGGTCATATCAAATTGTAAATGATGCAGGAAACGGAGCTTTTGAGATTCAGGGAACTGAACATGGCAGGTCTTTTAAAGTTAACGGGCACAGGTTGAAGTTGTATTCTGATGAAACGTTCAAAGAAAAAGAGGAAAGTATCCCTCTTTCTGATTCCAATTAAGAAGTAAGTAACATGTCTAGCTAAAGACATTAAACTAAGCGCTGACTGGGAGGCATCCCAGTGGATACCTTTGCACTCTCACAAAGAGCAAAGTTTTGGGGTAGTTAAACTTAGCCACACAGCTTCCAAAATGGAGGGAACACCTGATGTTCGAACTCCAAGTCCAAACAAATAAAATACGTTTCGTTCCAGGAACGTAGTTTTGGGGTTGCTCAAAAACCACATATTCCCCTTTTATTGCTTTTATTTCTGTTATTTCCCTTTTGTTTTCGTTCCTTAGTGTAAAATTTTAATTCCTTTTTGAAATGAAAAATATTTTTGTTCAAACTGTTTGAAGCATACATCTCATTTATAGTATTGTGGCTGTAAAATTTGAATAACCAATGGCATGAAACACAAAGTGAATAAGTAATTATTCTTATTCTTACTCTGAATGCTTGAGATAGAAAGGGTGAAATGAATTTAATCTTCAAATTTTTGAAGGAAACTGATCTGTGTGAACTAAAGCTGGTGAGGAACAAAAAAATGCCAAACACTTACTCATGAGAGCGTTCCTGAGATGTCACCACAATGAAACTTCTAACTTGCCTTAATGCTGTCAGTACTGTTGAAGAACAGGTGAATTTCACTAACAAGGATCAACCCTCAAACACTCACCCTTCCACAAACAAACAAACACTTCCATTTCCATTCATCCCACAATACAACCCCACATACACACTCATCCCATAGTCAACAAAAAGGAACAAGGAACAAATCCAAAAAGAGCAAAAGGACAAGAAGAAAAGAAAACAAAGAAAAATGGGAGCAGCCATTCAAAAGAATTCAGAAGAAAATACCAGAAAAGCTTCCTCCAAAGGAAGGAAAGAAGGTACAAAAGACAAGGTGTTCCC
The DNA here is from genome assembly GCF_033153095.1 of Gastrolobium bilobum. Lineage (NCBI taxonomy): Eukaryota > Viridiplantae > Streptophyta > Magnoliopsida > Fabales > Fabaceae > Gastrolobium > Gastrolobium bilobum. The sequence goes on along the minus strand of NW_026897937.1, from coordinate 156,309 downwards.
TCCAACAGAAAAGTCCAGCTCTAAAATAGAAAAATTGAAAAATGTTCCCTGGCCCAAGACCCGTGACTATTCCATTTTTAAACCTTTCCATCCGTCCTCTCACAAAGATCATTCGGAACGAAAGACACTTGCACTTCTTAGGAAAACAGCAGATAAGCAAGTTTGAAGAATCACATCCAGGAATGGACAGAGAAACACCAAGCCCTGAGTGATAGTGAAATAAAAGATCAGCAACCTTCACTTACCTGGAACAAATTCTTTCTACTTGTCACCTATGCAAAGTAGTTCATTCTTTGAAAAATTTATGATTACTTACTGGCTCAAGTTTCTGAAGTTGAGCTATTCTTTGAAATTAAGCAGCCTAAGCCACTATTTCTGAGTTGTTTGAGGACAACCAACAGTTTATTTTTGGGGTGTTTGATGGGATGAAAATTCGTGCTCATCTAAGCCCATTTTGATGGTAAAATGCCATCCGTTCCATCACCTGATGAGCAACTTTAGCACTAAAAGCATATGTTGAATATCTTTTTGACAAAAACACAGTGGGGAACGGATGGTGCCGTAAGTCTTTGGAAAATATATAAACAAGGGAACAAATTTGGAACATTAAATACACCTGCTCCACTCATTTAATATTTCTGACCACTTTGCAGGAAACGTTGGAAATAAGTTTCCTTAAAGCATAAGTGGTGCAACAATCAAGCAAGAGGAAACGTGCGCAACAGAGAATAAATAGTTCCTATTGGCTAAGGAGGAAAGCAAGGCATGGGACGATCAGAAGAAAAGACAAATCTCAACAATAACTGTCCCATCCAGCCACTTGCGCCCCTCAAAGCACTGTTCACACTGCCCCTTCAATGCAGTCAAGTAAACAACTCCAAGAGAATTATCCACTTTTCCCTTCACTCTTCTGCCTATAAATAGGACGTTCCAGCACGAAGACAAGAATCAAATTCCTTAAGAAGAGATCACTTCGTTTAGTTTATAGTTTTCTTTGTATTTTTTGTACAGTTTTAACTTTAGTTAAGTGACAACACTTCTTCTTCATTCTGTATCACCCACTTGAGACTCTTCATGAGAAACAACCATATTCTCCACTTTTCATTTTGTTGTAATCAAGTTATTTTCATTTAAATACAAGTGTTATTTCTCTCATTTCCATTCGTTATCTTTGAATTGAATCTCGGGTCTATGTGATTTCAGTTTGGAATAATTATGTTTAAACTAGTAGCCATGGGCTAACCTAACTGTGGAACGGAAAAACTGCAAAGTTCTTAAAGACTTATTTTCGAAACTTTTGTATTTAAGCTTTTGGATTTCTCTGGTTAAGTGAGCTATATTTATTGTGTATCAATGGAAATTGAACACATACTGAGAAAGGAACTTCCATAAGGAAGGGATTTCAGAAAGCTTAACCAGAGGGGGAAGGCAGTGTTGTGGAAACAACACTGCTGGTTGCCTTAGGAATAAGGGGCCACCTCGTTCATTTTAAGGTCCTGTACCAAGTACCTATTGGAGTCAAGGGAGCCATAAGAATATGGAAACTTCTGAGTCATCCAGTCCATAAGCTGAGGAATCAGACATTGACAGTTAAGAGACTGGAACAAAGACAAAAGTCTTAAAACTTGAGTAGAGAAAATATTTATTTAAGAATGGAACAGTGGATCCGTTCCTTCTGTTAAATTGTTTTACACCATCCATCATGTTGTCTTTTAATTACTGTTATTACTATTGTTATTTTTCTATTATTTGTTTGATCTTGTATCTATAACTCTCCCATGAATATTGCTTTTCCTTCTCTCAACAAGAAGGGCATCATACATAACGAAGCGATGAACTATTTGCTGTTAGATTGAACCTACTGTTCTTGAGGAACGTTGTCAAGACAGTAGGGAACATTTGACCAGATAGGTCAATTACTAACTTTTCTTTTCAATTTTATTCTTTGTAAAATAGTATAAGGCACTAATTAGAGTTCCATCATCGTGGGAACGATAATCTGGGCATTAACACTCCCATTTATTACTTGATGCGTGCACTTGCGCACTTGGGTTGAAACTAAGAGAGCAACTGTGTTCTTTCTTAGTTAACTGAGGAACGTCTTCATCGTAGTATATTTTTCACCCAACAGCTTTTGATCCAACAGCCATCATTCTGCGACATAGTCTGACAGGCAACAACTAGCCATCCTCACACCTTTAGTAGGAATAGTTGCTGCCATTCTCAGGAGGTATAACAAAGTGATCACAATAACTGTTGCTAGCATAAATACCCTGCATTTCCAAATTCACCTGGTTCAATCGTGTGTAAACAGGCCCAATAACTATTTGGCTGATCACAACCCTTTTTTTACCGTCCCTTATAATTATGTTTGTGACCATTTGATAAAAATCAAATCAACAGTTACAAAATGACATCAAGTGAGAATCATTGACTTATTTTTTATCCAATGGTAACGAAAATAGTTGTAAGAAATTATAAATAAAAAATATTATAAGTGAAAATCATGTTAGAAAACAAAATAAGAGGGAACAAGAAGAAATCAAAGGGAAATACGGTGGGTATTTTATTCTCATTATTTATTCATTTTCTAATATAAGCAACTTCGATATATAAAATTACAATAATGAATTAGAGAATTAATGCTCCATTAGTGTGATGATTATGAAATTATAAATAAATAATATTTGTATCATTAGTAGTTTAGTACCAATGGTTACAAAATTCATAGTCGAAAAATTTCAAATTATTCATAAATTAATATTTTCCAACATTTCTATATCTATATGAATATTTGATAGTATCCTCAAGTATTTTTTTTGGTAAACTCCTCAAGTATATTTATAATTATATTGTCTCACATTTCACTTGAAAAAATTATTTTTCTTAGTAATATACTTTAATTTATTTTGATATAAATAATTTTTTAGCGATCGGCAATTATATTTTCATCTTATGAATCTTAAATTCCTTTTATATAGTGTTTACTAATTCTAAAATATAATAAAAATATAAAAATATCTTTAAAATTTAAAAAATGTCTATAAATTCATTGAAACGATTCTGTAATGGAAAAAAATAAAAAATAAACGCACAATGTAACATGATTTTAAGTTAACTTCATGTGCATCAACATGTGGCCGCATATACACAAATCACTAATATGTCTCAATGTTATTAAATTCAGACTGATTATTAACTGATTCTGGGTAAAAAACTATTGAAACACATGAACGATATATATAAAGAAATATTTAAAAAATATGATGATAAAATTATTATAAAATAGGGTTCGCTTTTTCTCCAGTTATTAAAAAATGATATTCTCAAACATGTTGCAAAAGTTTCTTAAAAGTTTTTTAATTAACAGATTATTATTTGAAAAATATTAATATAATAAATAAATATATGACTAATTTGTAAATTTTTAAGGGTTTATATATAAACGAGTACAAATTTTTTATTTGTTGAACTAGAAACCTAACCAATAATTGGTCTGGTTCAGTCAATTGATTGGTTCACAACCGATACCAATTTTCTAGTTGAACCACCTAAAGGGAGATAATGTAATATTAACCATTAAATTACATCACTTTTGTTATTATATTATAACTATTTACGTATTTTCTACATATATTTACATAAATTCAATTCAATCTGTTTAACTAGTGACTCACTAGTTGAACCAGTAACTCATTAATTTGGTATCTTGACCAAGTCAATTATCTGCACTGCATGACATAATTACAAGTAAACAAGTTTCATGAAAGCTCTTATTTGAAAGTTAGCTCCAAGTTTAGCTAAAAAGTCTACACAAGTATATTCTTTTACCAAAATATAAAATATATATTCAATATAAGTATTCCATTTTAATTGGCTGGTGTAGGAGATGACAACCCCAAAAGTATGTATGTATTTGATGCAAGTTGATCATGAAAATGAGAGCAATTAGCTTACTCGCTTTCTACAATAGGCTGTGAAATTTCCCAAATGCCAAGTAAGTTCCAAATTCATGAGTTACCCCACATCTTTGTCACTACAACAGCAATACAGACACCAACATTTTTGGAAAGTGGGAATATATTTGGTGTGGAACATAAAGTTTTGATTTTAGAATCTCACATCTTTTTAAAGATTTTTTGCTTTCAACAATGGAAAGTAAATCAGGTCAGGTTTATACTCTACAATCTAAATTGTTGGGACGAACTTAGTCCCTCAATCTCGGCTAATAAGCTTTTGCGAAAGTTAAACGTCGAGCTCGGAGCTTGGCTCAATTAGAGAGGTCAGCCTGAATTTACCAGGTCGACCTATGCGTAGAAGAAACAGAAAATTATGAATAAAAAAAATGAATACAAGCAGATTTTAATGTGAAAAAATCTTTTCCAATATGAAGAAGTAAAAACCCATGGGACACTAGTCCAGAGTCAAACTTTCACTATGAAAATAATGGGTTACAAGAATCAAGCTTCACCAATAATGGTGGTATGCTCAAACCTCACCTACAATGGTGGTATACACTCAAACTTCTCTCAGGAGGTCTAACACTCAAGCATCTCCCTAGAGGTGCTTTCAAATTTTCTCACAAGCCCACTTTACCTCTATCTCACGATTAATGCTTATATAGGGAGGAAGAAGGTTTTGGGTTACTTGAGCCCCAAGTTCCTTGACAAACTTGAGCCCCAAGTTTCATCAACATTGGGTCTTGTACATTGAAGGAGGAAAAGCCCAACAAATCTCCCCCTTCTGACTTTAATGCGTCAGAAGAGGAAGATTTGTTGGGAAAGCACCTAGGCCAAGACCTAGGTGCTTTGTTCTTGAGATTTTTCTTCTGAATCATAGACTCTAGCTTTGTCCATAACTCATACGCATTCGTGAACTCGGACATGTGCTCAAAAAGGCTTTTGTCAGTATATTTTCTGATCATTGCTACTGCCTTCCGACTCAGGATCTCCCACTCCTTATTAGTTTTGCCTTTAGGCCTCTCATCAAGGATGATGGGCTCATATAGGTCTTTGCAGTACAGATGATCTTCCATTATCAGTCTCTAGTAAGTAAAGTTGTCTGCGGTCAGCTTGACCATGTCACCGTTATGTGAAATACCACTATTCTCCATCTCATCTCCCTCAGAATCCATCGAACTCAAGCTCTGATACCATTGTTGGGACGAACTCAGTCTCTCAATCTCGGCTAAGAAGCCTTTATAGAAGTCAAATGTTGAGCTCAGAGCTCGACTCAATCAGAGAGGTTGGCAACTTACCAAGTTGCCTATATAAGAACCCTCACCACCAAGTTAGGTCAAATAAAGAAATTAAGTAAGTGTTCAAGAGATCAAGTTGTGTTCAAGGAAATTGTGACAAGTTGTGTCAAATAATGATCAATTGATCATGAAATTGAGATGATAAGATATACAAGGATACAATTAATGCCAAACAAGTCAATTAGGATTCAACGGAAAATATTAGAAAAGTTTATCAATCAAAGTACAAATATGTATAAGTATAGGGACCATTTAGCAAATAAGAAAAATGAGGTCTAAACTTGATTTGGTTGATATAATTAAATTCCTTAGAGAACTTTATGGTTTTAAAATAGTCTTAGATTAGTCTATTTATGGTTAGATTAATTATTAAAAGTAGGTCAAAGTTGTAATAAAAACAACCAATAAGCCTTATAGGTCAAAGTGATGACTAGTTAACAAAGTAAGCTTAATGGCTAAGTTACTTTGATATTTCAAGTACTTAAATCAGTTTTTCCTCTTTCGATTACTACTTGCCGACATACTTGCAAGGGAAAGAAGATTGGTTAACTAGTTATTCAATTTAATTGGTTAGAAATTTAACAAAAGTGCCTAAAATATCTTTAAATTGTTTTTAGATGATTTTTCTTCTTAGTTCTTCTACTAACCACAAATTTTTCTGCATATTTCCTCCTCCATGACCAGCCACCATTCAAGAGCTTCGAGAGCTAATTTCTCATAGGAAACCTCACAAAAATATCATGACTATTTCATAAGAAATCAATCCTTGGAACCTTAGGATCCTATTTATGGTTTTAGTTTCTTTTCAAAAGCTTTCAGTCTCCTGATTTCTCCTCTTGATGGCCACGACCTAGGTAATGTTCATGGGTCCAAAGTTGAGTGTTTTCGCGGTTTGGAGCTTGGAGAAGGATCTCTAGGTGATTTGGAGTTCATTGGTGTTAAGAAACTCAAGTTTAAATGGTAAGTTTTCAAGTTATGATTTTAGGGTTTTCTGTTGAACATGGACGATGTTTTTATGTTGTGTTTTGTGTATATTCATGGTATTTGATGTTCATGGAGTTGATTTGATTAAGTTTTATTCATTGAAATATGTAAAAATTCGTGAAACCTTAATATACATCAAATCTGCCCCTGTCATGTAAAATTTATATCTGGAGTTGTAGAACTTCAATTTGAGTGTGGTTTGTTGCACATTAAAGGTACTATGTCTAGTATAACACAAAAAATTCAAGGCAAATGGATCAAAAATGGATTTTTCGTGTATTTATTAGTACATACTGTTCATTTTGGAAAATTAATGTTTCCATGGATTATTTTGTTAGTTAATTGTGTTCCTACTCATTGGAAGTTAATTAGAATAATTAAGTAGTCAATTTAAAGTGTGAAAGCTTGACGTTTTATGCATGTAAGAATTCAGCCATCGATAGAAAAAGGACGTGAAATATGATGTAATTCATTTAATTGTTAGAAAACAAGTTTGTGATGTGATTCAAGTATGTTAAAAAGATGGGAGACCTAAATAAAATTTAGGGTTAATATATTTATGATATTATGTAAGATTAAGGTTTATGTTTAAATAGTGTGTTGACTTATTTGGTATGGCATGGATTGACAAGTAAGCAAACATTGATGAAAGACTAAAGTAATGAACTTTAGCATATTTGTTGCACTGAATTAACCCTAATGGTTATTCATTGTTATTGATGGATAAGTCAGGTTTGAATCAAGTGACAGTGGGCTTCCATATTAGAGTTTGGAAGGTTGTGCTTAACTTTCTTGTATCCTAAGTAAGCTTTTCAGGAAAGCTTTTGCAGGTAAGCTCTTGGTTTAAGATTTTTTGCCTTCATTTTTGTTCCACCGTAGTCCAATATGGATAATGGTTCAGACGTGTGTATGCTGTGTTAGATATTTGGTATATGTGCATTTATATAGACATGTATATAAATGATGTGATGAATTTAATTCAAATAGACAAATAGACAAGATGTTGTGATGTGATTGAATGGTATAGTATCAAAATGACAAGTGGGAAGTACAAATGCTTCCGTAATCATTCAATTGGTATTATGTTGACAAGATTACATGTTGTATTATATACTTTATACCTAACCTTTCATACAGAAAGTGAACTCATGGGTGGAGACTACTCTATAAACCCAGAGTCTTATTGGGATTCATTTCTCACCTCGTCGTGGGGCTATAATTTAAATTGCAAGTACATCCGCCACAGGAGAACCCTAAAAGGGCAAAGGACCAGCACAATGAGGATAGAGGACTCAACAAGAGTGGACACTTAGTTATTTTGAATGTTTGTGTAGACATGTTTTGCTAGTGCATGAAGTATATGAGCATGCATGTATACAATTGATAATAATTTTGAGAGACATGTGTTTGCCTATGTGTATTTGTATATTATAGAGACATGATCTATGTGTTTATGTTTTGTACATGGTAGACGTAATCTAAATGGCACGGAGCCATATTTCAATTTATATACATTGGATATGAAATTGTCTGTTATCAGGTATAAGGTTAAATAGTGGGATATAATCCCTAGTTGTCAGTTTACAACCGTTATGTTATCCGATAAACTCTATACTGAATGATATAAATTTTCATATCTGTATAGTCATTGGTCATTGATTATGGTCACATGAAATTTAATTTGAAATTCTGTATAGGTATGAGACTGTACAATTCATTGAAACAAGACATATAATATAGATATAGCAAAGTGTAGAATAAATTAAAAGAAAAAGTTGCATCATGAAATTATATTGATAATTGTGAAAATTTTAGTAAGTCTTCTTCTAGGATAATCAAGTTCGTGTCTTTTATACCATTAGTAAGTTAACAATTCGATTATTAAATTAGGGTGTTACAGCCTATGCGCAGTCGAAACAGAAAATTATAAAGGAAATAGAGAGAGAAAAATGAACACAAAGATTTTAACGTGAGAAAACCTTCTCCAATGTGAAGAAGTAAAAACCCATGAGACACTAGTCCAAAGTCAAACTTTCACTATGAAAATAATGGGTTACAAGAATCAAGCTTCACCAATAATGGTGTATACTCAAACCTCACCTACAATAGTGGTATTCACTCAAACTTCCCTAAGGAGGTCTAACACTCAAACTTCTCCGTAGAGGTGCTCATAAATTTTCTCACAAGCCAACCTTACCTCCATCCCACAACTAATGCTTATATAGGGAGGAAGAAAGTTTAGGGTTACTTAAGCCCCAAGATCCTTGATAAACTTGAGCCTCAACTTTCATCAACATTAGGCCTTGTACATTGAAGGAGGAAAAGCCCAACAAAAACAATTAAAAAATTTAAATCTAGGATTTTCAAAGTATAAAAGCTTTATATTTCAGGTTTATAGAAAGAGTTTGCTATTTCTCATGTCGTTGCAGATAAAATTATCTCCTACGCACACACACACATAAAAATGTGTAGGACCTATGTGATGTTACAGGGGCGAACCAAACAGAGCCCAATGTGGAGATAGACAGTAATCAGATAAGCAGGCCCAACCGTATCAAAAGGGCACCTACTTGGATGGAGGGCTACGTGTAGTCAAGAAAAGAAACTTGAGGCTACTGTTAACCTTTCTGTTAGACGTGTAATAAGGGACGTGGCACTTGCTGCGCATGATATGGATTCTGTCATCTGATAGCTGTTGCCTTGTTATATTGGCCATAGTGGGTTGTAACAGAGGGCATAGAAATATTGGATTGATTTAGTTTTTTTTTAATTTCCTTTTTCTTCTGGAACTTTGTTCCTAACAAATTGGTGCTTTCATTCTGGACTCACAAGAAATATCACCGGTGGTGATGAAGGTCCAAGAACTTGCCGAAGAGGTGCATAACATGCAGTCGGAATTGAACCAATGCTTGGATCAACTGACGGAGAGCATGCTTGCAATCGATCTTCGCTTACGGGAACTCTCAGCAATTCCCACCTCCCCGAATCACTCTTCAGCTGGGAATGGTCATCACTCCTCATCCCGGCATAAGAATACAGAGTATAATCACCTCCTGAAAAGGGTAAAAATGGAGATACCCACATTCAACGGTTCCAATCCTCATAATTGGTTGTTTAAATCGAAAATGTATTTTCGCCTCCAACAGGTGCCTGAACATCTCAAGATCTCGTTGGTAGGGTTACGTATGGAGGGGGTTGCTTCCGAATGGTACCAGTGGATTTTCTTGAGCAACCGTGTGAATTCTTGGCCAGAGTTTGCCTTTGCGGTGAAGGAGCATTTTGGTTCTTCTGATTATTACGATTTGAAGGGTTTATTATCCAAATTATCCCAACAAGGTTCCTTATTTGATTACGTCCGTGAATTCGAAAGCCTCATCAATCAGGTCACAGAGTTCTCAGATGATCAGCTTATGAGGTTTTTTTATCTCTGGACTGCATCTTGATCTTCGCCGCGCTATTCAATTGCATTGGCCATCTTCCCTTCATCAGGCAATGCAGCTTGCTGCTGCTTATGAGGCCCATCATTCAGAGTTGCGTTCTTCATTCACTTCTTCCTCTAAGAAGTATTACAACACTTCCAAGTCTTCACCAATTTCTTCGGCCTCTCCCTTGTCGTAGTAGGTACCTGAGAAAAGTGCGTGCAGATCCTGGAAAAATTGAGGCCATGATTAATTGGCCAATACCTGGGACTTTGAAGCGGCTACGTGGCTTCCTTGGTCTTACGGGGTATTATCGTCGGTTTGTCCACAATTATGCTATGATTGCTGCTCCAATGTCAGACCTTCTGAAGGGGGATGGAAAATTTAATTGGTCTCCTGCAGCAGAGTTAGCCTTTCAACATCTGAAGACCATCATGACTGGGACACTTGTTCTTGCACTACCAGACTTCTCATCCCCTTTTGTGTTAGAAACAGATGCGCCTACTACTGTTGTGGGAGTTGTGTTATGTAAGAACCCGCTCCGTTGATTTAGAAAATTAATTAAAGAAATATGAGAATTAGGAAATAATTCCATAATTGACCATACTAATTATGATAAAGCTTAAATAATTATAGTAAGTATGAAATAATACTGAAAGTCGCTTTTCTGACAAAAAGTGTAGATACTGGTTCTGCTACTCGGTATAAATGCATACCGATGAAGTATCCCGAAAAATTATAACAAGTTCATGAATATTCCTAGAATAATATATAGGACTTGTAAAACAAGTTTCAGGCTAAAATAATGAGAACTGGTGCCAGAACTGAAACTGGCTATGGAAAGGCGCGTACCGGAAATGTGCTGCGAAAAATTAAATAAAAATATGACAAATCTTAGAAAAATGAGTAGGTTCAGAATCCTGAGTTTGGGATTAAAATGCTAAGCGTAGCTATTAGCGCTAATATAGTGCGATTAAAACTTAAGTGACTATAAATAGCAAAGTGGCACATGATCCTAGGTCATTTGTGCAATCCTACGTGAGTCCTTGGAGCTGCTGACCAGCCTCCTCCATGTTCATGCCTTCCTCTCTTTGAAAAACCACCAAATTGTCACCTTTTGCTTGATTTCTTCCCTCTAAACCTTATAAACACTTAGTGAAGTGGCTTGTGAGTGTGTGAGGCAACCATTATTCTGATGTTGAGCCTCTGTTTGCTGAGGTTTGGGGCTGTCTTCATGAGGGAGAGTTGAAGGAACCATTGTGATGACATCTTGAGCTTCAAGAAGCTACCTTTGGTGAGAAAGGACCAACCTTGATCACCATTTTTGTGTTCATTGGAGGTCAGACTTGTGGAGCTGTTGTGAGAGCACCAAGAGCATCATCCACCTCTGTTTTGAGCTTGTGGTATGATAACCACTCTTGTTCTTGAGTTTCCTTGGTTAAAAAAGGAACCTTGATGCATGTAATAAACTAAAGTTGATAACTTAAGGTTGGGTAAGGTTAAACACACCTAGAAATGCATGTTTAAGCTTCTGTAGACGTTAAAAGAGCCACCTTTGGGAAGGATATCTCGCGAAATGCAGAACTGCATTCTGTCGCAAAATATCCGGATATAATATCCGGATATGGGTCTTGAGATATCCGAATATGGATATCCGGATATGATATCCAGATATGGCCTCGACATATATCTGGATATTCTGGGTTTTCGTGAACAGTAACGGTATTGTTCATACATAATGCTATTTTTGGGTTTGTGGACCCATGATTAGTTGATGTGGACTTCTGTGTTAATTAATCTAAGTCAGAACCTAAGTGGTTAAGGGCTTATGGCTTTGTGAGAAGCCCAAAGACATGAAACGTAGAAGAGAAGCGTTGTCTTTTTGTTATATGCTTATGAGCCGTGGTTGTTGATATGATTGCTGGTCCAAAACAGATTGTGATTCTGTTGTGTTTGGGTTTGAGCTTGTGTGGACTCTTGGCTTGGATAACTAGCTTGCAAGGTAAGCTTTCATGTCCTCGATTTAGGCATTGTTTGTTCCACCATACCCCATGGAGGAATGGTTTATATGCATGATGTGTTTGCATGCTTTGATAATTGAAAATGCTGTTGAGCTTTATGTGCAATTGCTTTTAATATGTATGTGTTGTTCCACTTAGATGGTAAGCCTGAGTATGTGGCATCATACAAGACGGTGACATTGTGGGTGGGTGCAAGTGGCGTCTTGCACTAGTGTGGGTAATAGACGTATTCCTGCATTTCTCTGGCCAGTAGAATAATTATAACGCACATGACATGATTATCTGCTGCATTGCACTGGTTTTGGAATTTATATTGTTAAACTGCTTTTGAACTTATATTGCACATGTAAGTGAGCTTGGGGTGGAAAATCCTTGAGGACCCATTGTCTTACTGAGATTTCTGTTTAGAGATCTCACCCCACGTTTGGGGCACATATTTCAGGTTCAGGTAACCCAGGGGTTGAGACCTCGGGCAGCAAGAGGCCGGAGCTGAGTTAGATGTCTGCTGTTACTATTATATGCTGGATGCTGTTATGTTATCTTGATGATTATGTTGTTATTATTGAGACTGTTGTTGGGCCTTGTTGCCTTATTTGGTGAGCATGGGGATTGTCCATGCCACATTTGATTATGTATCGTTGTTTAGACTTGAAGTGTATAAACTATCAGGGTTTGTCCGGCCTATGTGTTGTAATGTCGTGACTAGAGACACAGTTAATGATTTATATATATGAGGTTATTCAGTGTAGATAGCTGTCTTTTGCAATTTACATACATGCAATATTTTGGAAATGAATGAAGTAATTCAACTTGGTAATATTAATGATGTCATAATTGAAAGGAAAAAGATATTCCGCAATTTTAAATTAAGCGTGGCTTAATACGATGACATGATAACAAACCGGGTATACACGAGGTGTTACATTTTATGGTATCAGAGCACTTTATAGGGAAAAGCCTGTATGTATTGCAATAATTTAGGATGTTTTGTTGCGAGTCTGTCTTGTGTGTTTCCTCTGTTGGGTTTTGCTGTGATGATGCATGTGTGACCACATTGCGTGGGCCTAATCAACTCATTTGTTGTGTAACTCATGCAGAGTCATGGTAATGCCTAGGAGAAACCGAGAGACGAACGAGGATCAACCAGATCCTATCTTGACTGCATTGGCTGAGATGCAGGCGGCTAGGATAGCCGATCAGGAGGCCACTAGATTGGCCAACTTGGCGATGATGGACGCCGTTCGAGAGGCGAACCAGAAGGCCACAGAAGATGTGCTAGAGGCGAACCGGCTGGCGAACATGGCTTTGATGAGGGTCATGTCGGAGGTGATGAGGACTGGTCCTGTTGGTGATCAGCATCCTCCGCCACCACCTCCACCGCCACCACCTCCGCAGCCTCCACGTAGCCTTCAGGACGAGAGCCTAAGTCACGTTGAGGGTGCCACTCCTCTTACCGGGGTGATGGAACCCTACTTGGAGGCTGTTGAGGATCGTGATGTGATTGACCGTCGGCTTAATGCTTTCCGCAAGCATAAGCCACCTTTCTTTGATGGGTCTTATGATTCTATTGCTGCTGCGAGATGGTTACAGGCATTGGACATAAGTTGATGTTCGCCACATATATGCTGGAGGGCGATGCTCATAAGTGGTGGATGAACACCTCTCACACTTATGAGATGTAGGGTCATGTGATGACATGGCCATTATTCGAGGACTGCTTTTTGGGTATATATTTCCCTTATGATGCGCAGGAGAGAAAGCAGGGGGAATTTGACAAATTGGTGCAGGGCTCGATATCTGTTGACGACTACCTGGTGAAGTTTAATGAGCTAGTTAAGTTCGCTCACTTTCGTATGGTTGTGCCTACTCTGACCTTTTTGGCTGCTAAGTTTCGCAGGGGACTTAGTGAGGAGATTGCAGAGCGTATTGCTGGAGCAGCATCGAGAGATTTTGGTAAACTGGTACAGCAGTGTAAAGACATCGAGGATGTCTGCATAGTGAGTAAGGCCAAGAGGGCCAAGGTTGCTGAGACGAAGGAAACTGGTAGTTCCACTTCCTAGAGGGACAAGAAGTTTGCTGGCAAGAACAAAGGAAAGCAGTTGGCGGCTAGGCAAGCGCCAAATCAGTTTAAGAGGACTTCCACTCAGGGGAGTGCAGCGAGACCTCCTGCTCCCAGATGCGCGAGATGTGGGAAGGCTCATGTGGGGCCTTGTGCGATAGGCCAGTTGATATGTTTCCAGTGTGGCAAGGAGGGCCACTACTCTAGAGATTGTCCGTCGTCGACTGCGAGAGCTGTAGCGATGTAGGCAGTTCCACTTCATATGGTTCCCCTTCCACCTACAGCAGCACCTGTTGTGCCACCTGCCACTGGGCGAGTTTACACTTTGGATCGGCAGCAGTCGGACCGAGCTCGAACCTTGTCAGAGGTACTGTTTCCATTGGTGATTCGATAGTTGATGTCTTGTTTGACTCTGGGGCTACGCATTCTTTTATTGCAACCCCGATTGCTGTGGGGCTTGAGTTGCCCATTGCTGTGCTTTCTCCACCGTTGCAGATGACTACCGCCACCGAAGAAAAGTGTGATACCTCCACTGTACATCGAGATGTCGTGTTTTAGTGGGATGGCCGTGACTACTCGGTAGATTTGATTGGATTGCCGATGGCTTATTTGGAAATCATTCTGGGCATGGATTGGTTGTCCAGAGATTGTGTGATGATTGACTGTTGTGTAGTGATGGTGTCTCCATGTGATTCCACAGCCAGTCCCTCGCCTTTTATTTCAGTGCTGCAGGCTAGAAGAGCCTTGTGAGCAGGGACATTGGTGATGTCTTGTTGGAAGGTTTGATGATTGGGACACAGAAAGATATCACTGGAATTCCTGTGGTGGGGGAATTCCTCGAGGTGTTTCGTGAGGAGATTCCTAAGCTTCTGCCACAGAGGGTGATAGAGTTCTCCATTGATTTGTTGCCTGGTGTGGCGCCTATTTCATTAGCTCCATATCGGATGTCGCCACCAGAGTTGGCGGAGTTGACGGAGCATTTTGAGGATCTTTCGGTGAAAGACTTCTTTCGACCGAGCGTGTCTCCATGGGGAGCACCGGTCACTTTTTTTAAAGGTAAGATGCCTTACGCTACTACTTAATCGTGATGGTGCCTTGTTTGAGACTGTGAAATTCTCTTCAAGGAATTAAGTGTGTAACACTTGGACTTTGTGGCAAGGCCACGTGCGATCTTGTATTCGCGAGTCTAGTGCGTGTACAAGTAGTTTGTGGGTTGAGTGGTCTCCATGACTCTAGGTTCTTATGTTGATTATTGATATGCTTCATAAGTAGTTGACATGTTAACACCATGGGTAGTGTAAAACATGAAATAAGTACAATAAGTTGTGGTAATGTACCCATGCTATTTCATCTTTAATTGACTCTCGATTTTGCAGATACCATGGAGATTGAGGTATACCGTTGCATAGAGTTTTTGATTTATTATGTTATTGAAATTGAAAATTTTGCAGGTGTACGTGAACTAAGGTACGTTACTATGTGAATCAGCATACTAACTAACATGTATTTGTAGGAATGAACATGATTATGATTTCGTGCTGTGAAAGGTATATGTATTTATTTTGAGAATAATGATTTATAAAAATAGTAAGTCTAGTCGATGTTAGAGTCATGGAATAGGACCAAACTCACTCAAGCCTTGTGTAGATTAGAATTTGTGGGGTCAGGTCACCTCTCTTGAGAAAGTGACTGGTGATCCTAGAGGATCAAATGACATTTTTGATGTCATTGTGAAATTTCGAGTTTTGACGGTGACTTCTTTGTTTGGGGGTGCACTTCTCGAAATGGAAACCATGCAAGTTGAAAATGAGCTCATGGAAAAGATCAAAGAGGCGCAAGAGTAGAGAGAGTGCCTAGATTATGTGAAGAACTAGGACGGTGTACCTTGGAATGAGGACGAATTGTTGACCTTTCAGAAAAGGATTGTGGTTCCTCGAGGTTCGTTGACTATTGAGGTGATGACAGAGGCTCATAAGGGGCAGTTTACTGTCCACCCTGGTGCTACAAAGATGTACCAGGACATGAAGAGAAATTATTGGTGGCCGGGCATGAAGAAAGACATAGCTGTGTTTGTGTCCAAGTGCTTGATTTGCTAGAAGGTGAAGATAGAACACCAGAAGCCGTCTGGTAAACTTCAACCTCTTGAGATTCCGGAATGGAAATGGGAGAGCATTTCCATGGACTTCGTTGTGGGTTTGCCGAAGACTCAGGCTGGTTGTGACTCTATCTGGGTCATTATGAACAGATTGACGAAGTCTGCCCACTTTCTTCCGGTGAAGGTGAGCTTCACTACTGAGCAGTTGGCCAGACTTTATGTTCGCGAGATTGTGAGACTTCACCGGGTGCCCGAGAGTATCATCAATGACAGGGACCCGAAGTTCACATCTCGGTTCTGGGAGGCGCTGCAGGGAGCTTTTGGTACGCAGTTGAGACTGAGTACAACCTATCACCCTCAGACTGACAGACTGACTGAGCGGACCATCCAGACATTAGAGGACATGCTGAGGGCTTGCACTTTGGAGCACGGTTCAGCATGGGATATGTACCTGCCATTAGTTGAGTTTTCGTATAACAACAGTTTTCTTGCTAGCCTGGGCATGGCACCCTACGAGGTGTTGTATGGTAGGAGGTGTCGGACCCCTACCTGCTGGTCTGAGATTGGAGATAAGGAATTGTTTGGCTTGGACCTTGTCCAAGGTTCTACCCAGCATATCCAGTTGATCAGGGAAAAGCTGAAGCAGGCGCAGAATCGCCAGAAGAGTTACTATGATGTTAAGCATAGTGCACTGGAATTCAGTGAGGGTGAGCACGTGTTTGTGAGACTTTCACCTGTCATCGGTGTTGGTCGGGCCCTCGGAGTGAGGAAGCTGAGCCCGAGATTCATAGGGCCTTACCAGATCCTTGGTAGAGTAGGACCTGTTGCCTACCGGCTTGCCTTGCCTCCGAACTTGGCCAACATCCACGACGTGTTCCACGTGTCTCGACTTCAGAAGTACGTAGCGGATCCTTCGCACGTGGTGCAACCGGATGATGTGGAGGTACGGAAGAACTTGAAAACTCCTGTCAGACCACTCAAGATTCTCGATCGTGGCGAGAAGCAACTGAGGAGAAAGAGCATTCTGATGGTCAAAGTGCAATGGACTGGAAGAAATCCTGAGGAGTGTACCTGGGAGCGAGAGGACGAGCTTCTCCGGTAATATCTCGACTTCCGAAACATGTATGTTTCTGATTTTGAGGACAAAATTCTTAAAAAGCTGGGGTGAGTGTAAGAACCCTCTCCGTTAATTTAGGAAATTAATTAAAGAAATATGAGAATTAGGAAATAATTTCATAATTGACCATAATAATTATGACAAGGCATAAATAATTATAGTAAGTGTGAAATAATACTGAAAGTTGCTTTTCTGACGAAAAGTGCAGATACCGATTATGCTACTCGGTATAAATTTGTACCGATGAAGTATCCCGGAAAATTATACAAGTGCATGAATATTCCTAGAATAAAATATAGGACTTGTAAAACAAGTTTCAAGCTAAAATAATGAGAATTTGTGCCAGAACTGATACTGGCTATGGAAAAGCGCGTACCAGAAAGATGCTGCGAAAAATAAAATAAAAATATGACAAATCTTAGAAAAATGAGTAGGTTCATAATCTTGAGTTTGGGATTAAAATGCTAAGCGTAGCTATTAGCGCTAATATAATGCGATTAAAACTTAAGTGACTATATATAGCCAAGTGACATATGATCCTAGGTCATTTCTGCAATCCTACGTGAGTCTTTGGAGCTGCTGACCAGCCTCCTCCATGTTCATGCCTTCCTCTCTTTGAAAAACCACCAAGTTGTCACCTTTTGCTTGATTTCTTCCCTCTAAACCTTATAAACACTTAGTGGAGTGGCTTGTGAGTGTGTGAGGCAGCCATTATTCTGATGTTGAGCCTCTGTTTGGTGAGGTTTGAGGCTGTCTTCATGAGGGAGAGTTGAAGGAACCATTGTGATGACATCTTGAGCTTCAAGAAGCTACCTTTGGTGAGAAATGACCAACCTTGATCACCATTTTCGTGTTCATTGGAGGTCAGACTTGTGGAGCTGTTGTGAGAGCTCCAAGAGCATCATCCACCTTTGTTTTGAGCTTGTGGTATGATCACCACTCTTGTTCTTGAGTTTCCTTGGTTAAAAATGGAACCTTGATGCATGTAATAAACTAAAGTTGATAACTTAAGGTTTGGTAAGGCTAAACACACCTAGAAATGCATGTTTAAGCTTTTGTAGTCGTTAAAAGAGCCACCTTTTGGAAGGATATCTCGCGAAATGCATAACTACATTCTATCGCGAAATATCCGGATATGATATCCGGATATGGATATCCGGATATGGATATCCGGATATGGGATATCCGGATATGGCCCCGACATATATCCGGATATTCTGGGTTTTCGTGAACAGTAACGGCACTGTTCATACAGAATGCTATTTTTGGGTTTGTGAACCCATGATTAGTTGATGTGGACTTCTGTGTTAATTAATCTAAGTCAGAACCTAAGTGGTTAAGGACTTATGACTTTGTGAGAAGCCCAAAGACATGAAACGTAGAAGAGAAGCGTTGTCTTTTTGTTATATGCTTATGAGCTATGGTTGTTGTTATGATTGCTGGTCCAAAACAGATTGTGATTCTGCTGTGTTGAAGGTGTTCGCATTAAATCCACGCATGGCCTTGGTTCCTCCTTCATTATTCGCACGGATCATCGTAGCATTAAGGAGTTATTCACTCAAACTGTTTTGACACCGGATCAGCATAAATATGTGTGAAAATTAATGGGGTACTCTTTCTCTATTAAGTACAAGGTAGGATATTCCAATATAGTTGCTGATAGTCTTTCTCGTCAGTTTGAAGGAAGTCTTGCAGAAGTTATTAATCTGGTTGCATCTATTGTGGGGAATGTCAATGTGTTGTTCTCTCAACCAACATTTGATATTGTTTCCAGAATCCGTGAAGAAAATGCATCTGATCCCTACTTGCTAACCATTCATCAAGCTATTTCTTCAGGTTCTTGTAAGGATTCTGCCATTACATGTAAGGATGGCATATTATTTCACCGTGCTAGATACCTCTTGGGTCCTACCTCACAACTTAAGGCCTTGCTTTTGTCAGAAGCTCATAATACCCCAATTGGAAGGCATGCTGGAGTTACTCGGACACTTTTGCGATTATCTTCGTCATTTTATTGGCAGAAAATGCGTTGATATCTGTATTTTTGTGGAACCTCTCCACGCTACACCAAGTGGTCTTTTGCAACCACCCCCTATACCCAATGGTGTCTTTGAGGACCTTTCATTAGATTTCATCACGGGTCTACCTACTTCTAATGGGTTCACTTGTATTTTAGTTGTGGTTGACCGTCTAACGAAGTTTGCCCATTTTAGGCCTTTACCAACTTCATATACTTCAGCAGTGGTGGCTCGGTTATTTTATGAAATGGTTGTCAAAATCCATGGTTTTCCTCGCACATTGGTTTCTGATAGGGACCCTATATTCATCAGTAGTTTTTGGCGTAACCTTTTCAAGTTGAGTGGTACACAGTTGCTCACAAGTTCTTCATATCATCCCCAAACCGATGGGTTGACTGAAGTGACAAACCAATACTTGGAACAATATTTAAGGGCATTTTGCAGTGATCAAAATAATATGTAGTCCAAGTTCTTATGTTGGGCAGAAATACATTACAACACTGCCTTCCATTCTGCTATTTCCATGTCCCCTTTTGAAGCATTACATGGTAGGGAACCTACTTTACTTCCTCATTACTCTCCAGGTTCTTTGAAGGTGGAGTCTTTGGATTCTTTGTTGTGCCAGCGTAATGAACTCCTTGCCAATCTCAAGAAAAACCTGCAACTTTCTCAAAACCGCATGAAGATGCAAGTTGACAAACACTGTCGCGATCGTACTTTTGCAGTTGGAGACCTCGTTTGGGTGCGTCTTCAATCTTACCGCCAACTTTCAGTGGTGAAACGTAACAACCACAAACTATCCAAAAGGTACTTTGCACCATTCCCTGTGGCACGGGTTATTAGCTATGTTTCTTATCAGCTTACATTACCGGAAGGTGTTCGCATTCACCCTACCTTCCATGTTTCACTCCTCAAGCCTTTCCATGGTTCAAATCAGCAAGTTGTGCCTCTGCCAACAGAAATTGTAGGTAATTGTCCAGTCCAATCTCCTCTATCTATTCTTATGACTCGAGAGATCCGAGTTCATGGAGCTTCTCAACGCCAATTTCTGGTGCAATGGTCAAATGCCTTGCCTGAAGATGCCACATGGGAAGATGATAATGCTCTTAAAATGGCTTATCCTAATCTGAACCTTGAGGACAAGGTCCTCTTTGAAGGGGGAATAGATGTTATGGGGGGCGAACCAAACAGAGCCCAATGTGGAGATAGCCAAGCCCAATGAGGAGATAGACAGTAATCAGATAAGCAGGCCCAACTGTATCAAAAGGGCACCTACTTGGATGGAGGGCTACGTGTAGTCAAGAGAAGACACTTGAGGCTACTGTTAACCTTTCTGTTAGACGTGTAATAAGGGACGTGGCACTTGCTGCGCATGATAAGGATTCTGTTATTTGGTAGCTGTTGCCTTGTTATATTGGCATAGTGGGTTGTAACAGAGGGCATAGGAAATATTGGATTGATTCAGTTTTTTAAAATTTCCTTTTTCTTCTGGAACTTTGTTCCTAACAGAGCCTATGTTAAAAGAAGAGAGAGAAAAAAAAATATGGATCTCACAAATTTTTATATGTGTGTAAGAGGTAATTT
Organism: Gastrolobium bilobum; assembly: GCF_033153095.1. NCBI lineage: Eukaryota > Viridiplantae > Streptophyta > Magnoliopsida > Fabales > Fabaceae > Gastrolobium > Gastrolobium bilobum. Next base: position 135,755 of record NW_026897937.1, on the reverse strand, counting down.
TATCTCTTATAACATAAGAAACATTAAAAAGAAAAAAAACACACCTATTTCTTCTAGTAAACAACAGCACAAAATGATTTAAAAAAAAGAAAAAAAAAGAACAAAATGGCATGGCTTCTTTCGCCAAGGTACCAAAACAACACACCATTCGATTTAATAGACAGAGACAAAACGCTAAGCCAGAAATCAACTCAGTCTTCAACATTAGTCTAACATACAATTCTAGTAATCTAAAATATTAAAAAATTTATCTAATAAAAAAAAAAAACTTTGTCTCAGTAGCAGTAACCGATGGCCAATATGCAAATGCATGTAATCAAATTAAATGAAACACATGAGAACAAAAGAATTTTAGAATATTGTGAAAGAGCCCAACTTTGAGTAAAGCAATACTGACAAAAAATAAGCAGAAAATGGATACAATGTGATTTATTCTGTTAAGAGTGATTGTTGAGGTTGTTTCGTCCACAGATTGGGAAGAGGTTAAGCAAAAGAAATATAGAAAATTGGTGTCCAATAAACATTTTTAAAGAAAGAAGAGTGAGCTTGATGCTAATCTATTAATTTGGTGTGTAATTATATTCTCAGTTGTGTTAATTTCTTGTGTGCCATTGTTTAGCCTTATAATGGAATTGCCTCCTTCTCCCTAAGCCCATTGTGCTCGCTTTTCAATGGTATGGACAGTGAGTGATTACAAGCTGTATAGCCTAATCTATTTTATTTTTTTTGAAAGACAGTATAGCCTAATCTATGCATAAACCAGAGTGCTACCACTACTAGTCAACTACAATTAAGACTCTCAAGAACTGACACATTTTGCATTATTTCAGAAATTCAGCAGTTAATCAAGAAAAACAGAGATTGTAAATAGAGGATTTGAAAAGAGAAGATATCAATTATCTTAGAAGATCTTCATAATTCAACACTCAAAGAATGAAAACTGGTGTCCAACATGATGCATATCCTTTGTCTATAACAAATAACAATCTACAAAAATGATACCGATACATACCCATTGTACAAAACAGACTCCATACCTTCCAGGTAAGGGAGTTGGGAAGATTAACATCAATAATTTGTTAAAAAATATGATATAAAATTATTGATTAATTTTCACCTAATAGATTAAGTTTTTGAAGTCTCTATGATCATTTGGTCACAGTACATACTGCTCTCATTCTATTAAAAATAATAATTAAATATTATGGAGTTTAGCAAAAGTAGACGGGATCTAGTGCATTATCCATCCTTTAAGTCCATTAGATTTTGGTGTGAAGGGATATATTAGAGAAATATAATATCAAACTATTAATTTGAGTATTTTAAAATCTTATTAAGGGCAACCCAAAACTTAATTAATTGAAGAACGAGGAAAACCAAAAATTAAAGAAATTAAAAATCAAATTTAGCATAAATTCTACCATCAAGACTTGAGTGAATAACCGACTTGTATAAGCAGAGAAATAAAAACACACACCTCAAATTGGTCTCTGTTTTTCCCAATTGAAGAATTTGCTTGACTAGTCATTTATATGTAGTATCTGTTAATTAGAATGATAGTTCATCAAACCACAAGACGTAGTTTAATAGGTAAATTGAGTTCTATGAAACTATAATTGGAATACAAACTCGAAACCAACTAAAAGTACCTGCTCGACATGTTTGGATATAATCTCACACTTAAAAAATGGGACACCTTATTTTTTTCCAGTCACTCTAAAAATATTCAATAAATTTGTTTTTGAGATAAAAAAAAATTTGTTTGATTGTGTTTTGATATTTTTTTTCACTTAAAACTGTTTTGTAGAATAGTTAATGAATAGTTACTACTTTTTTTACTACTTATTACTACCAAATCTTAATCTTTGATTTCCGTCAATCCAACGGTTACAATTTATTAGAATTAATAATTAATTAATAAATGTGACCCGATAAATTATTATCGTTAGATTGACAGAAATCAACAGTTAAGATTTGGTAATAACAACTCATATATATAAGTGTATTTGAATATGTTTTGGTTTTTGTTTTTTAAAAACTATTTTATAAAATAACTTATACAAGCTGTTTTGTAAAAAAAAGAAGAAAATAAATCTGTTTGATTATAATTACTATAATACCATTAACAAAATGTTGTTTTCCGTGTTTTTATCATTTTTAAGAGTAAAAGTAAGAAAAGAGAACAAAAGCATGTGAGAGTTATTCTCTATTTTTTGTTTTAAAAACTAAATAACAAATGTTGTTTTTAGAATAGCAAACACAGAAAACTCATATTAAATATATTTTTAATTTTTTTTTGTTTTTAAAATTAAAAAACTGTTCTACAGAACAGAAATCAAAGAGTCTTATTAAACGAGTTGATTTTTAATTTATTTTTTTTGAAAATGAAAAAACAAATTTTAGAACAGATTTCAAACATGCCCAGTGAAAAATAGTTGATTTGGTAAGGAGACATCACAATTATATGCGTCCTTATTTGTGGTTAACATAAAAGAGAGAGAAAATTTGTTATCATTTATGTATCTTAAACGCTTCTGGAAGCTGGTTGAGGAAGCTTCAACACGGATACCGCCCAAGGCATGAAAAGTGTTGCGGCGGCTTCCATTCCGCTACGGACAAGGTTATAATCTTAGAAGATGCGAGAAATTAATAATATATCTCAACGTGCTTTGACTTCCTCACTATCGGCACTAGCAGGGCCCTGTATCATGTCTCAATCTCAAGGTTCGTGGAACAGTAATCATAATGTTGCTGTTTACCAAATTTTTTACCTAAATGACACGTGAATAATTTATTTCTCAATCTGCTACGGATACAAGTTTGCTATCCGGTATAGCGAACTCGATTTGTTGACGTGTCACGTTTCTAGTAGACACCAAATTCGCTACACGGGATAGCAAACCTGGTTTTAACCAAGTTCGCTACCCAATGTAACGAACTTCAAACTTTTTTTTTTAACTTGGTACTTGTTATCTGTAAGCAATTTAATCAGTAATTCATGATTCATGTTCAACAGTAATAGTTAATAACATGATACAGGATCTTTAGAATTTATGAGTTTCACATAAGAGTGTACCTTTCTCCATTAGTGCGGAAGAACTTTGATGGTGAAATCCTTTCTCAGAGTCTTAACCCTTCACTATTCTTGTATCTTCTTTGACAGGAATTTGATACAACTCTTCTGGGTAGACAATGATGGAGAGCATTTCTGTAAACCACCTTTTATCAGAAAATCTCCTTTCTCTGAACGTAACTGAACCTGTCACCAGTTACTCCTTTATAAAACTTCCCTTGATAGTCAAAACGTCAATCACCATTAATGCAAAATGTCAATTACCATAAAGCCTCTTTTATTATTAATTAAACCGATTGACACACGTTACACATGAGACACAAATAGTTTTACATTCTCCCACTTGGCTCATGTCATAAGGTGTCCCTTCATGATTTAATTAAAATTCACTATAATGCGCATTTACTAGGCTAAAGGTTCCATACATTGACGTCATCATAATTCATTATTAGAAATAAAATCAACATGAGTCATGGCGGTTGTATGCTATCAAGTCGGCATAGTCCCTTCCATGTACTACTATATTGACTCTTCTTCCTAACATGATACTTTAATAGGAAGTACACATTATGTCCAACAATAATGTCTTCATAACGGACCACAAATATTTTCAATATCATCACATATACTTGCATGCATACATAAATTGAAAACAAGACAATATCAGAAACATATATTCATCAATGAGCTCAGAGTGTCAATACTTTAATACATAACTATAATTTTTATCATTCATTAGCTGACATAATGCCCATTCTACATACATGACCAGTAAATGTCTTGGGCGGTAATCCCTTCGTCAAGGGATCAGCTATCATAAGATCGGTGCTAATATGCTCTATAGACACTCTTTGTTTCTGAACCTCTTCTTTAACGGCAAAGTACTTTAATTCCATATGTTTAGCACCTTTGGAATATTTGTCGTGTTTAGAAAAGAAGACAGCTGCGGAATTATCACAATAAATTTTCAGCGGCTTTGCAATATTGTCGACCAATCCAAGCCCTGAAATAAAGTTCCGTAGCCATTTAGCCTGAATCGTGGCTTCAAAGCATGCCACAAATTCAACTTCCATAGTGGACGCAGCTATTACAGTCTGCTTTGCACTTTTCCATGATATAGCTCCTTCAGCTAAAAAATACAGGTAACCACATGTAGGTTTTCTTGTGTCTACGCATCCTGCAAAATCCGAATCTGTGTATCCAATAACTTCAAGGTTGCTAGACCTTCTATAAGTAAGCATGTGACCTTTAGTTCCTTGCAAATATCTCAGAACTTTCTTTGCTGCTTTCCAGTGATCCATACCGGGATTACTTTGGTATCTACCCAACATCCCAACTGCAAAGCTAATATCTGGTCTCGTACAAGTCTGAGCATACATTAAACTCCCAACTAATGATGCATACGGAATTGCTTCCATTTCTTTTCGTTCCAATTCACTTTTAGGACATTGTAAGAGACTAAACTTATCTCCTTTCTGAATTGGAACTGGAGACGATGAGCAGTTTTCCATTCTGAATCTCTCTAGAACTTTATTAATATATGCTTTCTGAGACAAACCTAACAGTCCTTGTGATCTATCACGGAATATTTCTATTCCTATCACATAAGCTGCCTCACCCATATCTTTCATTTCAAAGTTACTAGAGAGAAACTTCTTAGTTTCAGTTAAAAGACCAAGATCGTTAGTTGCAAGCAAAATATCATCAACATACAGAACCAATAAGATGAACTTGCTCCCACTGATCTTCAGATATATACATCGATCAACGATGTTTTCTTTAAATCCAAAGGAAACAACAGTATCATTAAATTTAAGATACCATTGTCGTGAAGCTTGTTTAAGTCCGTATATTGACTTCTTAAGTTTGCACACCATGTGCTCTTTACCCTTTTCTATGAACCCCATTGGTTGGTCCATGTACACATCTTCATCTAAATTTCCATTTAGAAAGGCGGTTTTCACATCCATTTGGTGTAACTCTAGATCATAATGAGCCACCAATGCCATAATAATTCTTAAAGAATCCTTTGAAACTGGTGAAAAAGTTTCTTTATAGTCAATGCCATCTTTCTGAGTGAATCCTTTTGCAACTAGTCTGGCCTTGTGACGTTCCAAGTTACCATGAGAGTCATGTTTGGTCTTAAAGACCCATTTACAACCAACTCTCTTGCACCCTTCTGGTAACTCAACAAGATCCCAGACCTTATTCTCTTCCATAGATTTCAACTCATCTTTCATAGCATCTAACCATTTATCACCATTTTCTCCATTCATGGCTTGTGAAAACGTTACTGGATCATCCTGAATACCCATGTCAAATTCAGACTCTTGTAGATATACCACATAATCATTAGAAATAGCAGGTCTCCATTCTCTTTGAGATCTTCTTAATGCTATTTGTTGTGGTTCTTCTACTATGGGTTCATTCGGTTCATCAACAATGATTTCTTCATGAATAGTGGGATCATTAACTTGTCCTTCATTATTATTGATTGGTTCAATAGCATAAGGAACAATAACTTTACTAGAGCTACAAGGTAATGGAACTTGTACTCTCACTTCATGAATATCCACTTTACGTGGTGTTTCACTCCCACTAACTTCACCATTCTCAATGAACCTTGCATTTCCAGATTCAATAATCCTTGTAGTATGATAAGGACAGTAAAATCTATACCCTTTCGATTTTTCTGGATAACCAATGAAATAACCACTGATTGTCCTTGCATCCAGTTTCTTTTCTTGCGGATTGTAGTATCTAATCTCTGCCTGACAACCCCAAACATGCAGGTGTCTTATACTAGGTTTCCTTCCAGTCCAAAGTTCAAAAGGAGTCTTTGGAACTGACTTACTAGGAACCCTATTCAATACGTACATGGCAGTTTTTAGAGCATAAGTCCACAATGAAACAGGTAAAGAAGAATTACTTAACATACTCCTAACCATATCCAGTAAGGTCCTATTACGCCTTTCTGATACACCATTCTGTTGCGGTGTACCGGGCATTGTGTATTGAGCACAAATACCACGCTTTTCCAGAAATTTAGCAAATGGGCCCGGATGTTGTCCACTTTCATCATACCTTCCATAATATTCACCACCCCTATCAGACCTGACAATCTTCACCTTTCTGTCTAATTGCCTTTCAACTTCATTAATATAAATCTCCAAAGCATTTGCAGCTTGAGACTTATCATGCAGCAAATAGACATAACCATAACGTGAATAATCATCAATGAAAGTGATAAAATATTTTTCTTTATTGAAAGCATTAACATCAAACGGACCACATACATCAGTGTGTATAATTTCAAGAAGCTGAGTGCTCCTTGTGGCTCCTTTCTTTGTGTGTTTTGTTTGTTTTCCTTTAATACAATCCACACAAATATTTAAATCAGTAAAGTCTAAATCCGGAAGGATTTCATTATTTACCAATCTTTTCATCCTTTCTTTGGAAATGTGTCCCAAACGTTTGTGCCACAAGTAAGCAGAACATTCATTAATTAAGGCACGTTTAGTACCAACATTATGATGCAGAGTCATAAGTGTTTCAGCATAAAGATTATCAAGACATAATTTATATAATCCATCACATAAAGTACCATTACCAATCAAATGATTGTGCTTGTACAAACTAAAACTACCACTACCAAATTTAAAAGAGTATCCAGCAACATCAAGTTTGGAAATTGAAACTAAATTCCTAGATATACTAGGTACATAAAGAGTTTCACGTAAATCCAAATGAAATCCACTGTCGAGAATTAAACGGTACGTCCCAACAGCTTCCACCGGAACTTTCACTCTATTGCCCATAAGGACAAACTTTTCATTTGGCCTTGTGGTTTGGGTCATAAGAAATCCCTGCATTGTATTAGAAACATGAGTAGTACAACCAGAATCAATCCACCAAGTATTATAAGGAACTTCAGCCAGGTTTGATTCATAACATACATAAGCACTAGGCTTACCTTTCTTTTCGAACCAAGCCTTACGTTTCAGGCAATCCTTTTTGAAATGCCCTTCCTTTTTACAGAAATGGCACCTCATCTTTGCATTACTTTCCTTTTTGTGGATTTTAGAAGAAGAGGCCTCATTCACTTTAAGGGGTCCTCCTCCTCCTTTCTTCTCATGCTTCTTTCCTTTATTCTTTTCAACTCCTTGATGCTTTACATAATTGATAGAATGAGCTCCCTGATTCTTAAGTTTGGTTTCCTCCTGAACTAACATACTGTGCAATTCATGCACATTCCATTTGTCTTTCATGGTATTATAGTTCATTTGGAAAGGACCATACTCAGACGGTAATGAGTTCAATACGAACTGCACCAGGAAGTTCTCATCCACATCCATTCCCAATGCTTTCAATTTTGCCGCAATGCTTGTCATTTCAATAACATGCTCATGCATAGTACGCAAACCATCAAACTTCATGGTGGTCAGTGTACTCATAAGTGTCCCAGCAAGAGACTTATCAGCGGTTTGGGAGCGTTCTTCCACAAGTTTCATCATTTCGATGGCACTTTCAGTTTGTGGAAGAGCTGACTTAATGTTGCTTGCTATGCTCATTTTCATGTACATCAAACTTAATCTGTTGGATCTTTCCCAGTTCTTAAAATGGTCCCTTTCATCCTCAGTGCTTTCATCAGTAATAGCACCAGGTTCCTCTTCTCTAAGAGCCATATCCATATCCATTACCCCAAGGTAAAATTGGATTTGCTCTTTCCATTCAGAGAAGTTCAGCCCATTAAAAACTGTAACAGTTGAGAACATGGAATGTGTAGCAACAGGTACTGCAAGGAATAATATTTAAACATTAATGCTTAGAGTCATACATGTCACATACTAACATACTTCACATATTCAACTATACTAACTTCAATGCATATTAATGTTCGCCTTTGGGGATCCATTAACATACAACATAACTATAATGATGCTATATAAATTTCGCATAATTTGGCAATGATGCATACCCCTATCATAAATATTTGTCATCTTTGGATGTCCAAATGCAAGGAAATATGCCAACAATACCAACATTCATGTTCATTTTATAAAACAAATAATCAACCTTTGGGTTGATCCCTAACTGTTCTATAATAATGAACTTCAATATACCACAACATGAATAATTATATCATACTACTCACAGCATCACAGTCATGGTAATTGAAATAAAATTCATAATATTTGGAATTAAAACAACTCTTCAAGATTTGGCCACTTTGGTGACTAACAAATCTACCATAATTAATTCCAAAATTTTAATATTTCATGAACAATAATAAGATTAAATTTTCACATTCAATTTTAATCCAACCACATCACATAATCATAAAATCAATATGAAAACCGTAAGAATGGGATTAGCTTACGTGACTGAATTTGACATGGCTTTTATCTTTCAATTTTATTTCTTAAAAAAACCGTACGGTGGTTATATTTCATTCAAATCAATTGAAAGGCTCTCTTGTTTTTCAATAATTCATAAAAGTTTCAACTTTGTCCATTAAGCACGAAAACCGAGAAGACATTGTGAAAAGAAAACAACTTGCAACTCGGTTCAACACAAATCGGCGACTTGCTTAATATGCACATACAATATCATTCATACAAGAAGCCATAAATATGCATTCGTTTCGTCCTTTTGTGAATTGATCAAAAACCGAGAAGTAATTTACGTTTAAAAATTCACAGAGTACCTTGCTTCAAAATACCAAACAGTGGTTTTCATTTTATGGAAATTCTCATGTAACCGTTTGACTTTTATAAGAATCGAATTCCAATGATAAAACTTTGCAAATCGGTAATTTGGAAATCGTGAATTTTGGAAATAAAATAAGATATGATTTGCAAATCAGAATCGATAATTTGCAAAGAACCCTAACATTTCCAAATCAAGAATCCATTTATAATCAAAAAAACATAAATTCTTAAACACATGCTCTGATACCACATGTAAGCAATTTCATAAGTAAATCAGTAATACATGTTCAATATTCTACATGCAAGAACATGATACAGGATCTTTAGAATTTATGAGTTTCACATAACTTTGATGGTGAAATCGAATCTTAACCCTTCTCTATTCTTGTATCTTCTTTAACAGGAATTTGATACAACTCTTCTGGGTAGACAATGATGGAGAGCGTTTCTGTAAACCACCTTTTATCAGAAAATCTCCTTTCTCTGAACGTAACTGAACCTGTCACCAGTTATTCCTTTATAAAACTTCCCTTGATAGTCAAAACGTCAATCACCATTAATGCAAAACGTCAATTACCATAAAGCCTCTTTTATTATTAATTAAACCGATTGACACACGTTACACATGAGACACAAATAGTTTTACAATATGTTTCAACAGAGAACTTCATCTTCGCATTAATAAAAAAAAAATTTCTATTCACATCTAAGCATGTTATATATCCAAATTTGTATTGAAATAAATTGTATACAAATATATCTTGGTAATATTGTGGATAATAATTTTTATTTTTTTTTGCAATAGTAATTGAAGAAAATCAATGTTTTTATTAAGATCATTTTACCATCGTTATTTTTAGTTTTCCGCTAGAGTTTTTATATTCTGTTAGGATTCTTCGTGAGAATTTTTTTTTTTTTTTTTTTGGTATCCTGGATGGGGTATGACCCCAAGCAGGCTAAAAGGAAGAAATACATACCCAAACTACTTAAATCAGCTAAATACAGCAAATAAACTCCTAGAGGAGGATCAGGAAAGGAACAATAATCCTCTTGCTCTAGATTATCAAAGGAAAGTGAGAAAATCTTTATTTGATGACATCTTTTAATAATGAATTTAATAGAGATAGTAATTAAATTTTCACTTATATTAAAATTTTATTAGCATTTTCACTTGTATATTTGTGTACAAATATTATTTTATTATAAAAAATTAAATTATAAAAAATTTATAATTTGTATAAAATATGTTAAGAAAGTATTAAATATTTATTTGTTAAAATATTTAATGTATTAAGTACGATAAAAAAAATTATGAAATTATAATTTTGGATAGCCTGCGGGTTGACCCTAACCCATAGAACTTTTGGGCCATGCGAACCTTTATTATTGAGTTTCCGACCCCTTGTTTGAGGATCATGAGGCTTATCACTAAACCATTTTTATTTGTTGGACATAATGTTCATAATTTAATATTTATTATATATTAGTTTAAAATCATGTTGAATCCTCGTAGAACCACTAACCCAGTACCTCGATTGAGTCAAGGATCGGTCCAAGTTTTAAAACACTGGTCATGAGACAGGAGACAAACAGGAGTATGAATCAGTATTTTAAAAATCGAATCAGACTGACCGGGTCGACCCGGGTCTCGATGACCTCGTGGGTTCCCCGGTTCGAGTGGCTCTTTGAATCGATTACGCTATCAATCTAGTTTGAACCGGTCTACCGGCTAGGTCTCAGTGACCCGGCGAGTTAAATGGAACCTGGTTTAGACCGGTCAAATGTTTTCTTTTTTAAAAAAAATGAGTATAAACCACGTAGTTGGTGACATTGGGTGTCACCCAAAAAACCTAAATCACTCTGATATCTCATCTCATTGTCCATCGCCGTTCGATTGTTGCAACAGCGTCGTTCTCCTCTGCTCTGTTTCACAGTTTCTCTCGGTTCCCATTTGCATGCGTTGTAAGTTTCGGTAACTCTCAATGGATTTGTTTGGTACTTATTTGCTTCAAAGGAAATTGCAAAAGCTTTTTGCTTGGTGATGTCTCTATAGTTATGTTGGAAGTTGCCATGAAACTTAGATGAATATATGCCTATAAGTTAAATTTGGTTTGTTTGTTCATGCTTATTTTGTAGTTGGTACTATTTCTTGAATATTTTTTCTTCACAATCACTCTGTCTGAACTTTATTAGAACTTTCCTTGACCAAACCGTAAGTTTTCAGAACTGCCACTGCATAAAGTGTTTGATTAAGATATGCATACTTGTATTCTTGATATGCTTGGTCATTTTCCTTGTGGTTTGTATTTTGGGTTCTGCTTGTTATCATGCATATGGTTCCATATATTCTGCTTTTTCGGTTGTCTTTGATTTGTCTTGTTTCTATTGATTTGTCTTATATTTTTCATTTGTCAGTACAAGCAATGTGTAATCTTTTGCAAAGTCATTTGTTAATCTTTCTACCCTGGCCTTTCATCTTTTTCTGTTTCTTCTTGTTACTGTGATAGGATGAGATTGAAAACATTCACATAACAAGTTTAAGTCTCTACATAGAAAAAAGCTTGCCCAGTATTTTCTTTCTAATATTGCACCTAATTTTATCCTCTGTTTTCTTTTCAATCTATTGTCAAATACTGCTTTTACCAAAATCAACATGTTAGACAAAAAAAATTGAATCAGATCATTGAAAAGTGATTCGATAAAAGATGATTACATAAAGTTGTTAAAAAAATGACATTTAATTTTCTTGTCATGTTGCTAGGCTGTTTGCGGTTGTGGATGACATCTGATTGTTTCAAGGCCACATTGAGAATGTTGGTAATCTTAAGCAACAATATGAATACTCAATTGCTACTGGAAAGTAAGAGAATTTATATGAAATTAGGAGGGAAACAGCGAAAGTTTATATTAGTGAAGTGGGTATCGAAAGATGGTGTATGCAACTTTTGTTAAATGGAAAACGAATTGCCAGAGAAAGCTCGAGCATTGAAGCTCTCAGCCTCTCACCAACACAGGATTTAAAGGATGCTAGCATGATGCACTGTTTATCTTTTTGCAACCAGTGGTTGTATTTTTTATTTTATTTTATTTTTAACTCATTAATATTTGTAAAGTATAACTGTATAAGGACAAATCATTCAAAAACAATAGGAACTAATACCTTAGTATGTACGAAAAGAGTGCCCTCATGTAATTATCTTCTTCGTTTGGCCAATACTTACCAAGAGAAGGATAATTACATATGAATGCACCCTTACCTTCCCTTCAGAGTTCAGAACCACAACAATGCGAATCAACTTTGGTAAAATGAGAACACGCCCAAAATATTATGCCAGAAAGGCCAGCAAAGAATAAGGACTGCTCAATAGTCTGCTCTAATTAGAGAATATGTAACTGAAAGACCACAGCCCATTCCCTCAATACCCTCTAAATTTCAATCGTCATTACTTTAATAAAAGGTTTAAACAACATATAACATCACTGACCTTAACACCACTGCTTATGATTTTCTATGGTACAATGCTTTATAAGAAAAGCAATCGAATTCTACACCAACTACTTTTAGGATGAAGATGCTAATTGCTTCAATTTTGCCTGCAAAATAACCCCAGCTTCATCTGCCACATTTTTCTTTTTGGATGTAACCTGCAGTTTTGGATTTTGCTTCTTAAATACAAATTCATTGAAAAGACGATGTGAAAAGGTAATTTAGTTGCAAATTTGCAAATAAAAGGGAGAAATATTGTTTAGTCCATTTTATAAACAGAATATCAATTGGTGCGAAAAAATTGTATTAGAAAAAGTTATTCGTATTTGAATAATCACTTTCCACGATAGAATAACCACATTTAGCATAAACATACAAAATCACCTCATTTAGCAAAAAAAGACAACATTTTATGTTGTGGTTATTCCATGGTGAAGACTGAAGAGTGATTATTTAAAAGATAGTTTTGGGAGATAATAAAATAAAACTAACAAAAGATTGTAACAATATGCCATGGAAAAAAACCACTGCATATGCACATATCATAATTTGGAACAAGACGTGAAACAGGAAGCTTACCTCAAAAAGTTGATCAAAGTTTGACTTCAGTAAGTTGATTTTGCGCTCACAGTAATCTTTTCCTTCGGCCATTGTTTTCTGATTTTGGCATGAAGGAAACATTTAATGAAGTAGTAATACAATTACAAAGCTTCAGTGTACTATAACTAAATATGATATCCATAATATTTCTTTGGCTCCATTTGTTTATAAGGAAAATTCCAAAATAGCTCACAATAAAATTACATTCTACTAGTAGAAAATATGAAGAAAATTCATATTTGAAATTAGCGTCTCTTAAGAAAACAAATACATTCTCAGTGACAAACCATAATAGCTGACCAGGGTTGCATTAAGATCAAGATCGAGTGATTGAAAAAAAAAATTTATGTGGTTTGGATCTAATCAATGAAATTAAACAACGCAATCAACTAATCAAGTGTTAGGTTTTGATCTATTTATAGGATTGATTGATATTAACTAAATAGGTATAAATAAAATAAAATAAAAAAGGAAAAGCGAAGAAGTGACCTCAATGAAATAGCCGGTTCCAACATCGACCAAAACATTATGAGAATCGTGAAGAGTGGCGGGTACATAGAGGGAAGCAGTGAGAGGAACAAGCATTCTCTGACCCTGAGGGCGAAGAGAGAGATCGTGAAGTGCAGAAGAAGCCATATCGAGACGAGTAGTGGCGGTGCGAATGTTGGAGAGACTATCTTGGAGAAGATTAACTTCGAGATCTGCTTGTTCTTTCACTGCCTTAAGCTGTTCTACACTCATCCTCTCCAAGGAAATCGCTCCGCCACCGTTTCCACTCTTCGATGAAGCCATTCTTCTTTCTTTACTCACTCAGAAACCCTCCAATTCTTTCTGTTATATAACAAAGTGTTTCCAAACAACTCCAATAAATATTTTGCTTTTCCCTTCTTCTTTTTTATTTAAAAATACAAACCCTGTTGAAATCACATCCGTAAAGTATTTTGAAAATTAAACTAAATTAATATTTAGGGAAAATATTTTCTCATGTTGCATGAGAATTGAATTCTCATGTTGTGACTCTTCGATTTATTTGCAAAGCTTTTCTTTTCTTTTTCTCTTTTTAATATATGTGAGGCCCATCATTGATTGTGTCACAACATGAGAATTGAATTCTCATTCAACATGAGAAAATCAAATCCCTAATATTTATACAGAAACATGTACATGATTTTTTGAAAAATAATTGATTAAAAGATTAAGTCACTTTCAATGTATTATACTCTGATAAAAATATCTCATATTTTATATAAGATATAAAAAATATATTCTCAGGTAATAAGGATAAATAGGAAAGTATCATTATCAGTTTTTTTTTTTTTTTTTTTTACACATTAACATTATTTAATTGAAGAAATTGTGTTAAATTGCATATTTAATTATTTTACACAATGTGATTATAAAAATTAGAAATAAATTATACATAATAATAACAATTCATAACTACCAAGAATTAATAATTTGCATTAGAGCAAACTTTAAAAAAAAAAAAAAAAGTAGGAGTGCCGTTAACAAGCCAATAATTATAACATTATTGAAGATGTTAAAATATAACAATGTATATACAATTAGTTAATAATATAAAGTATTTTCATGTATTAACATGAATTAAAATCGCTCGACTTCGAGTCATTTTTTATTTTTCAACCACGCATCCTCCAACTCTATCGATTCAATTGCAACCAATTTTTCAAAATAATCAGATAAATGTTTTATTTATTTATTTTGATACTGTTTAATTTGTACGTATGTTTGAAAAATTAAATTAAATATATTTTTAGAAGTAATTTAAATTTCATTATCAATTCAACATTTTCAAATTTTCTAAAAAATATTAAATTTCTCAAGATAATAATAAAAAATAAATTAAAACAAAGAGAGAATGAACTGAAAGAAGAAAAATCTGATATTTATTATTATGTGAAAATAAATAGTTAGAATATGAAAAAGATAATAATAAAAAGGAAAAAGGTTTATCTTTTTAAAGAATAACATCTGAAGATGACTTAACAATAACATCTAAAAACTACAACAATAACATCTGAAGTATTTTTTAAAGGGATAATATGTTTGCCTTAATTTTGTTTTAGCTTAAAAGTTACTTAAAAATAAAAAATTAACAAATAAAATTAAAACTATTTAGTGATTGTATGATTTTTTAACTTCAAAATTATTTTAGAATTCAAATTATAAATAAATTGTTTCGTAAATTAATTTATATAAACTTTTATTCTAATTAAAATTAACATGAGTAGTATATATAATTGAAAATATGTATATTACTTAAAAGCTTCAGATAAACATAAATGTTGTTTAAAGAATGAAGACAAATTCTGAAAAAATAATAAATACTTATTTGTAAATATCTAAAAAATTATATTGATTTATAAATAACATTTAATAAGTATTTTTATTTTTATTCATCAGATATTTATTTATATAAATATTTTTAATATAACAAGAAAAAAATTTAATGACATGTCTCACTAGACTAATTAAATAACCAACAAAAATACAATATTTTTTTATATCATTTTGATATCATGTTGGGCCAAAAAACTTTGCGAGCTTGAACATGATATCTACATCGCTATGCACAAGACAGGAAAAAATGATCACATGTGAAGAATGTGAGTTGGTTTTTGTTTTTGTTTTTTTTTAAATAATAACATAAAAGCCTGAAGATCCCTTTGGCCTATGGGAGCTTTTAATAATAAAAAAAGAAGCTATTTTTCTTGCCTTTTTTTTTTTTAAGATGTGTTATGAAAAAATATTTGATTCCTCTTCTGACAACGAAGACGACGATTCTACCCCTTTTGTCACATCGTTTACTAATCAGCCACCCAATGGGCGTCCCATTAGCAGCCCTACCACCAATAAATAGCATGTAATCTCTTATTGGGTATAAAATAAAGGGCTTTATTAATCTCATCTGACATAAGAGAAGCTCTCTTATATTATAGAGATAGTTATGAGTGGGATCCACTTACTTAAAGAAAAAAAATAAAAAATAAAAATAACACGGAAGTCGATGTACGTATAAAAGAGAAAAATACTCTATAATATTTTCCCTAAAATAAAAGACAGAGGGGTAGAAACATGTAAGCTTCTCTACCGATCTACCCCGGGAGATGAACCCATAAGCAACAATACTAATTTGTGGATTTTTGTGTAAAACTACTGATTTTACAATCATAAATGTAATTATTATTGGATTTGGTGTTTGTCTTTCTAAAAAACATAAAATCGTGTTATTTAAAGTGAAAGAGAGATATATACAATGAACACCATGAGGGAGAAAATGAGTGATTTTTTTATTTTAGATTTTAAATAAAAAACACTAATTTTAACAAAAATGAACATGCTTTAAAAGGACAAATATTTTTTCCATTATTTATTATTATTATTTACACTAATAAATTGCATCCACTTGGACCACTACGCACCACCTTCTATACGAGGTTGTGCTATATTAATGTTTTATAAGCCAGGATTAATTATTACAAATACAATAACATCTAACCGCATTTAATTAATATAGTATTTTTACTCGTATTGAAAAAAAAAAAATTAGACATCATTGAAAAATAAAGTATCCGACATTGTTATGGCAACAATTTTGAAGTGTTAAATTTTAAATTTTCCTTTTTTGATCTTTTTATAAAGACATCGAACCACGCAGAATCCGACCAATTGCAATTCGGATTTGGATACGACCCACAAATATGTTGTGGCATATTGTGTGGCCCAATTACGTAACCCAAGTGCAATGGCCCTAAAAAATAACGTGGGTCCATAATCAGTTTCCATTTTCGAAGCAAGTTCAAAACGTCCATCATACGATAGTTTAAATATTGTCCCAAATCATAACATGGTTTTTAACTTGTTTCACCACGACATTTAGTTCGAGGGACCCATCAATTATTGGGAGCTGACCCTTCTGTTTAGCAATAATTAAGAAAACACGTTGGAATCCCTATATTTGAAAACCCCACCAACAATCCATACTCAGAAAAGTACAAAATGAACATAATGATGAGTTGGCATACTCAACCTCTTCAGTTTCGCTATCTCATGCCATCCATAAATTCTTATCTACTCACAGAGCTACACCAGTCACTAAAAACATATTACTTGACCAAAGCGGTGTAACGTCAAATATTAACTGACCAATGACACATTTTTGCACCAACTCACCTGGACCAAGAAATGAGATTATATTTACAAATGCTTAGCCGTAGAGATGCTCTGAAATTCCTTCTGGGGGCAGAAGTTGAATGCAACAATTCCTTCGTTTTCACTGCAAATATCATGTTTAGTTAACAATATATCATCCATCCAATCAACTACCTCCTATTTCCTTTATATTATGCCTCAAAGGTGTCAGGCATCTTCCAAATGAATTTTAAATTTGGAGGAGGATTGAAATAAAATCCCAAATTAGTTACACATTAAAAGCAATTGTCATGTTAGACACGCTTCAGGTGATCCTTTTTCCACTGCTACTCAGCATTGTGTGTGCTTTCTGAGGAAGGTAAAATAAGCCAGCGTGCAGAAGCACATGATAGTTTCAATGGGTGTGGCAATTAAAAGCCAAAGTCATAACAACCAGTATAAATATGTCATTATTGAGATACAACATATCAGCCAAAATTGAGTTTTTACATCAATAACAACCCAGGTCGAATGTTGAATCAAATGCACCAACACCATATTTGTTTTAACCTAAGGTGAAACAATAAAAATAGTAACCACACCATGTAGGTTAGATCTTTATTGTTATGAATTTAAGACTTGAATACAGGTTGTACCTAACCTTATCTTTCCTTTCCTTAATTACTGAAAAAGCCAGAGTACAAGTTCCCAGAAACAGTACCATGGAAATTACAAAAACTAGCAGAAAACTGAAGATACTACGACGAAATCAAACATGGTGGAAGTTTCAAAACACTCAAATGAATTATAATATAGGCAGGCCATATTCAGAAAGGTCCAATTCCCTATAAGAATTTAATAACAGAAAGCACACTGAATCGAATGACATTCAAAATTGAAAAAAGAACGTGGCAAGTGATTAAAATATAAAGAAAGAAACAGATGGGTTTTTTATTCACACCCAAAACAATCCACTTACATACAAGAAAACATTATTCTCACGCTGATCAATCTAAGAAATGGCTAAGAATTGCAGATAAAAATCTCAAAACAGAGGTCATACAGTGTACAACCAGAGCTTTATCTTTCACACACCAGTGACCTCTGAAACAACTAAGACCAACAAGGAGCGTGAAAGCGGAGGAGAGAAAGCATAACTCACCAGCAGCTGTGCCAAATTCATAACATAGCCACTTTAAACGGACCTCAATCCCTTAAAAGATGCCCCAATTGCAGCCAAGAGAACATAAATTCTCAATCTATACTGGAAAGTAGGGTACTCCAACAAATTGGGAGTGACAGTTTAACTTGAGAAACACAATCACTCAGCTTAAAAACAAGCTTGCAAGCACTAATTACTTCAACTGCAACAATAACCAAACTTCTAGACCCAATTAGTCGAGTCAGTCAAACCTCAAAACCCACTAATAAAGTGAAACAGAAGCAACAATGCAATTCCATCATTCCAAGCTTGGTCTTCAACTTGGAGAACTCTACTCAGCTTCACAACAACAATATGAATTCCACTGTACTTGCATACTGATCAAGGTTCTGAAAACCGCTTCCAGCCTCAATCCGTAGCAATTTATCACCATCACAAATATAAATATTATAATCTCCGTTTTTCTCCTCCAGCAAAACCCCAGAATCTAAACAATTTTGAACTTCTAAAAACCTAACTAATTTTTCCAAACCAGAAGGAAATAAAAATCCTAATTGGATTCCTTGATTGATGGACTTCTCCACTTAAAACTAAAAAAGAAAAAAAATAAACTAACCCTAAATTATACTCAGAATCTTCTGCTTTCCACACACAACAAAGCGATAGCCATAACGCAAAATATATATAAATATATATACGAAGAAAACACCACCACCTTCCACAATCCACCACCAACAAGTAGCTCCGAGAACCAATCAACGAGGCTCATCGTCTCTCCGACCAGAATTTCCAGGACCTCCGGACAATGAAGCTAGCAAATTCAGATGCCCCGGAAGATAATTCCCCAGTCTCGCCGCCGAAGCTTCTCCCATGGCTTGTTGCTGCTGCTGATGATGATGCTGATGATGAACGAACAACGAAGCCTGCTGCTGCTGAGAAACCGACACCGCCGCCGGCTGCACCACCATTTCCGGCGGAGCAGCAGCCGCAGCGAAGCTCCAAAATTGTCCGAAATCGGGCCTCGTGGGAAGGGCCCACAACCCGGCAGGGGCAGCAGGCCCAACCAAAGACCCTACAGAGACGCCATCATCCTTTGAAGCAGGAGAGGCGTCGTCATCCGTGCGTATACGCTTGCCGAGTATAAAGGGCGTGGGAGCAAGCAAGGGCTTATGATCGGAGGTGGTGGAAGGGGAGGAGAGTGAGTTGGAGACGGCGCCGCCGCGGAGGGAGACGGAGACGGAGGAGAAGCTGGCGGGAGTGGTGCCAGTGCCGGTGGCGGCTATGATAGAGGGCTCGGCTTGACGAAGTAACCACTCGATGGTTTGACCGTCGGACTTGTGGCCCAACTCGCGCGTGAGCTGGAAGACACGTGCGGCGCATATGATTGGCATCCTTATACGGCGTCCACGGCCGTCGACCTTGCTGTGACGGTCCTTGGACGGCGGTTTCTTGACGGTTATTTGTTGACGCTGTGGATCAATGATTGAGCCGTTACTGACGCCGTTAGTGGTTCCGTCGGAGCTAGACATGGGGGATTGGGGGGTTGTTGTTTTAAGTAAGAGAGAGAAAGCAATGGTTGGTTTTATTGTACTGAGAGAAGAGAACAAGAGAGAGAGAGAAGAGAAGAAGAGAGAGAGGATGAGGGTTTATGGTTGTTGAGAGTGTTTTGAGAGAGTGAGTGAGTTTGGAGTTTAGAGTTTAGAGAGAGGGGAACAGAGGGGTCTAATGATTGAGCGGCAGGAGCTGGTGGAGACAGAGGAAGAGTGCACATGGGTGGTGGGATCCACTACTCAACCCCCACACTCTCACTCACGCGCCTTCTCCTCCTCCTCCTTATTCTCCACTTTTCTTATTCATATTTCATCCCATTATCCTCACACCTCCTTCTATTAACACTTAAATTTGTTTTTTAGTTAATTATATATTCCAAATTAAATGTGTCTATAAATATTTAGCAAGTTATAAGTTTAAATTTAACTTATTGAGTTTAAAAAAAAAATCAATCAATAAGCTTTTTTTTTTTTTTGTGTGTGGTAAAAATAAGCTTATTTTAGCTTATGGTGATTGTTAGCTTGTTTACATAGATACAAATTATAGAGACAAGATTGGAAAAGCACAATGCGGAATACAAAATTCAAATCAACTAAGCAAATTCTTGCAACACTCCCTTTGTTATTTTTATCCGTTCATTTTAATTAATTTATTTTTTTACCGCTTGCTTTACAAAATTAATCAAGTGACAATTAGTGGAAGACCGGAAGAGGAGATTAATAAGATAGTGATAATATTTTAAGCATTTTAGAAAGAATAATTCAATTGAATGAGCTTATTTATTATTATTATTTATATAATTTAATGTTTTTATTATTTTGTTATAACACATGAAACGATAGTTGGAAAAATAATTAGAGAAAAGTCACTCGGTAAATTAGTGGTGAGAGAGTTAAATAATTTATATAAAATCATAGATTTCAATTTCAATGTTATCACTGTATTAAAAAATAATATTATAGCAATTTTCATGTTTAACTATAAGAATATAATTCAGTACACATTCACACAAACTCATATATATAATAGAACGTAATTAAAAAGCCATAAAGAGTATTTGCAAATGCCAATTGGCAAATTAAGAAAAAACTTTGGATGTCCGAATATGATATAATAGAACATACAAATGCTTGCAATGTTCAATTTGGTGGGATAAAATAACTTCGTAAATTATAATATAATAAATATTTTATTTATTGTGCACATAGAAAACTAATTTTAGACAACAATATTATCATACATGCGATAAACGACTTTACTCCGACATATAATTATGTCATTTTAAATGAAAGAAAGATACAAATAATAAAGATCATGGAAAAAAAGATATTTTTTTAATATAAATTTTAAATACAAAATATTAATTTATATCTTCCTCCCATTTAAAACAACACAATTTTATATTTTAAAAAGACACAAAAAATTTCCATGATTTTTTTAACTTTTTGTGTAAGGTTATTACTTTGAGTATTTAAGAAGTGGCTTTTGAATTTTATTTTTCTTATACTACTTATTAACGGGGGCGGACCTAGAGGGGGGCTCGGGTGGGTCCCCGCCCCCCTAAAATTTGATGGAAAAAAATTATATATATAAATATTATTTTAATAATATTACAAAATGCGTGTTAGTGGATAAATTATTTACATGCGTTAGCGCGAAGAAGAAGCACAAAATCTCAACGACTCAAATCAAATTTATGAAAATTGTTCAGCCTGCAATTGCAAGAGAAGACAACTGAAGAGGAAGCACGAGCATTTTCATTGAAGGGGGCGTGAGACTCAAGTTTGAAACACTCTTCAAGTACCTCTTCACTCTTCAGTTTTCAGTGATAGTTAATAACCCGCCTTAGCCTCTCTCACCTTCTTTTGGGGTAAAATTTAAGAAAAGGATTCAGCTTTTGCATTTTCATTTTTTATTTAGCTTCTCCCAATTGTACTAGTTTTGAAAGTCAAGGACGACTTTGGTTATGAAGAAGACAAATAGAAGTTAAATATTTCTACGATTAAAATATTAAAAAGTACGAGGCTTGATTCGGTAGTTCATTTGTCAATATATAGGTTATGTGTTTCAAAAAAGAAAAAACAAGAGTGTGCAAGAAGAAAACAAAAAATAGTGAAAAAAACAGAAACAGAGTGCCGTAGCACTTAATTGTGAGATTAAAAAATTATAGTGTGTTCTTCTAAATTATTCTTAATCTCTTTAAATTTTTAACAATTTTAGCTATAAAAAGAATAAAAGGACATATATAACTTTGTAGGTATCTAATTTATTGATAATGGATAACGTGATTTATTTATGGGTTTGTCTCTTCTGTAGCAATAACATGAATTTTTTTGTAGCAAACATATTTACACATGTGGATTCTGACATTTAAAAAGAAAGAAAAAAGTCAGGATACGCATGCGTAAAATAAAATCAAGAACAAGCTTCGAA
The DNA here is from genome assembly GCF_033153095.1 of Gastrolobium bilobum. NCBI lineage: Eukaryota > Viridiplantae > Streptophyta > Magnoliopsida > Fabales > Fabaceae > Gastrolobium > Gastrolobium bilobum. The sequence continues at coordinate 113,586 of NW_026897937.1, read as the reverse complement.
ATAAAATGGAAGACCAATTTCTTGATAATTCTTTGATTACATACATTAAAAAAGAAATTACTTTGAGTTTTAACACGAATTCAATTATATATGAGTTTAACAATAAGAAGATACGTAAAATAAGAGTCAAATAAAGTGATCTTAATCTTTGTAATAGATTTTTTTAATTTTTTTTATATTATGTCTTTATTATATTTCAAATATTTTTGTTAATAATATAACATTTTTTTTTTCGTCCCCCCAGTCATTAAAATTTATGCTTCTGCCACTGCTTATTAACATGATAATTTTGTATTATGAAGAAAAAAGAAGAAGTATTATATCATAATCCTTTGTTATTTTATGAAGTTTATAAAATTTATTGTTGTATTTATAGTAAAAAATTAAATCACTTACATTCTGTTCTTTCGTTGTCAGAGTGGAAGTTTCGGTAATCTGCAGCTAGCAAATAAATCTTCAGTACTATTGTTGTACTTAGATTTAATGCATCTTATTAATGAGAGCATTACACATCAGAGGAGAGAAAAAAATCTAACAAAAAAAAAAAATAGCTAACACGTAATATTTTTATTGGTGGAATATACTGAATCTTTGGTACAACAATAGTACAAAAAATTTATTCCCAGCTAGCTGTGGTATCTTTCTTTATCCACTCTTCATTTGCCACGTCAGTTTCGTACAAAGATATATCCAAATTACTCTTTTTTCCTCATTAATGTATACCTTCAGCGTGTAACATGCATTGCAAATTGCAAATGTCACATTTGAGCCCTGTTGCTCTGGGCTTTTACCCAAAGGCTATTCAACATGGGCTGGGGAATTGATTTCTAGAACTTTAAGGGTTCGTTGGACAGGATAGATAAGGGTAGGATATGATATGAAACTGATAAAAGTAAGATATGATATGAGACTGATAAGCCTATATCGTATCATGTGTTTGATGAGCACCTGATTAACAATCGGATAAGATTATGTAAAAAGAGAAAGAAAAAATTAAAAATAAAATATAATACAATAAATACAAATATATTGGATAGAGTGAGAATATTGGGTAACGTATGGATATATTGGATATTAAATATTGGTATCCTATCCTGTTAAATCCTAACCCCGCTCCCCCCACAAGATAAGAAATCATGTATTGGATAGGATAAAATGAGGCAATAGGATAAGCTAATCATATCCTATTGACCCACCAAAAAAAAAAAAAAAGTAGGATATGATAAGTTATCTTATCCTATCTTACTTATCAGATACTCCAAACAGGCCTAAGAACTCAATATTTTAAAATATCAACATATTTAATCTTAGCAGAAAAAAGAAGAAGCTAATTTTGGAGTTGTACTAAATGACTTTTTTTTTTTTTTTGGAGTTACCCAACCCTAATTATCTCTTTGAGACGAATTGGCTCCCTCCGGTATCCCCACGAGCTTCGACTCTTTGAGCCGGCTATGAGACTAATCCGGAGTGCGGGGGAACATTGATGACTAAAGGTTCAGCCCCCTCCCCAAGAATGCATTCAGCGGGAATCGAACACATATCCAACCCCACTAACTCAGCGCCAAGTTACCAACTGAGCTGCACCCATTGGGTACTAAATGATTTTTTTTTAAAATAACACAAGTGTCTCTAAGAAATTATAAATATTATAATAGGAGATTAGGAGTTAATGTTCCGAAAGTAAAATTATCTCTAATGAGATCAAAACAATATTATTTTGGGTTTGAGAAATTAAAAAGTTATATGATAAAGACCGGTATAATTTTAGAATAAATTAAAAATACAAAAATATATTTTTTTCAATCTCAAAACAACATTGTTCTGATTTTATTGGAGATAAGTTATCTTCATTGAAGATACATTAAACTCATTATAATATTATTGAATTTATTTATCACTATTGTACTTAAAAAAAGTTATATTGTGATATATTTCAAATCAGTAACACAGTTTTATTTTCATATCCATAAAAAAGAAGAGTTAGAATTTAGTTCACTATTATTGTAAAACTCTTTTGCACGACAAATAAACATGCTGCGTCGGTAAATAACTACAAATCATCACTAGCAACAAAAGCTTTTGATAATTATCAAACAAACAACACATATAATTTATTTTAATTTTAGATTAGTAATTCATGACTTCATTTTTTACGTGAATGTCGTGGCTGTAGTTTGAGTTCATAATCTTCAATGCAATTAGAGTTGCCATTAATTAGATGTTTGCTATAAATAAGTAACATAACATTCATGCGATAACATACAGATAGAAAAAATTATGGAAGAAGAAAAAAAAAAAAAGGGACTTTGGATGTGTGCTGTTGAGCTTCGCGTTACTATGCTGCATGAATTGTGGTGTTAAGACCATAGTCATTGATTTATTGGAAAGTTTCTTTACCGAATATGGAACTTTTGCTGTACTTTCCAGCTCGGTAAACTCAAATTGAGACCTCATGACAACAAAAAGAAAGGTGGGACCATCCCTTCTTAATCTGCGATACATTCCCCTTCCTATTTAATAATATTTTATAAAATTTAAAATTTAAAAAATTCAACTGTTGAATCATGTGATATTATCTCAATAATTATGTATATTAAATTTTAAATTAATTAAATATTTGTAAGTATGAAATATTAATAATAATAATAATATTTGAATTCTAGATTGAAATATATTAAATTATAAATATTTTATAAAAAAATAATTCAACTCAAAAGTTTAAATTATTAAATGAAATGCACATAAATAATTTTGTATTTATATTTTTAACACATCCCTTCACACAATAATCTATTAAACTTGAATGGTGGACAATATATAAGCCCATTTGATTATCAAAACTCTAATATCATGTAACAAATCTATATACTAATGGTATTCTTTACATTCTGTAATCATAAAATGGGACAGTCCTATATTCAAGAGGAAAAGTAATATAAAAGTTGTAAACATCAAAACTAAATTAAACAAACGTTAAAAAAAAATAAAAAAATCAAAGCAAATATTTTAATGAGATGACAGGGAATTTATTTGATAGGACTTACAAAAATGTAAGAATCTAGTTTGAACTTTGAAGAGAAAGTATGACAGTAGTCTATAGTTTCAAAACTCACGTTCATAGATAAAAAGAAACGAACGTATTATTCTATCACAATTATATATTGCAATTGCATAAGTACTCGTTCGTATTTTTATAAGTACGTGACAAATGTATAAGGACTTAAGTAGTATCCTTCCTCGTAGAGGGGCATATTTGGGGCTAGACATCTTTATATAATTGAGACAGTGATTGTTTTGTCACATTTGATTAAAATATTTATCAGATTGTCACGTCAACAGTAAATTTTTTCAGAATATCATGTGACATCATTCGCTATAATGTGTAGCGAATTATGTTTGCAAATAATTCGTTACACAGTATAGCGAATTATGCCATGTCAGGCTGCACAGTCAGCAAAAACGACACGTGTCAAGCAGGCAGTAATTCGCTACACTGTGTAGCGAATTATGCTTGGATGATTGTCTGCTTGACATATGTCATTACTGCTGACTATGTAGCCTGACATGGCATAATTCGCTACACTGTGTAACGAATTATTTGCAAACATAATTCGTTACACATTATAGCGAATTATGCCACATGATATTCTGAAAAAATTTACAGTTGACGTCACAGTCTGATAAATATTTTAATCAAATGTGACAAAATGATCTGAGTTACTGACAGCCACTTATTGGTCAAACTTACTTGACAAAGATTTTAGAAGTTAACTTCTCATTCAAATGCTTCTATACACGGATGAATAGCGTGTTCCTTGGATTCTCTTTATTTATTTTTAAATCTTGTTTTAATTTAATGTGAAGGATTTCAATAGGAGACGGACATACATACATACATATGTTACGACTTTGTCAAGTGCACCGGTCGTACAAGTAATAAAATGATAAGATTAAGTTGTCGATTTCACGATGACTGATGATCAAGCAATAATTTATCTATTTAACTAAAGCTGGATCGTGAAATGATTTCTTGAAAATATTTTAACTAAATTAAAAAAGAATTTTTAAACTTATTTTTAGTTTATAATAATTTAGAAAATAAATTCAGAATTAATAAAGTTAGAAATTGGTTTTAAGTTTTTAATAAAAAGGACTCGACTTTTCCAATGGTTTCCTAGCGAATCTACCTATTCTTATGATTATATTCAAGATTAAGTTATTAATAGTTTTTTCTATATTTGATCAAATCACAATTCTTTGATAATCTAATCCTTTATTTCAATCCAAAGCCTAATCCCTTAATACTTTTTCGTAAATTAAGCATTAACGCAAGAACCTACGGCTATAGAATTCATAAGTCTATCTCTAGATCGTACAAATTCCAGCAATCAATCAATCGAAATTGGTACACCAACATCCCTATTGTCATGCACGACTCTAATGCTCATTCAAGATTGGTCATATCATAAACAAGACTATAAATTTTAAACAGATTAATTATATAACTTAAATCAAGAATATAAATCATAAGAGAAGTAAATAGCGTTTAAGAACCCATTGGTTCCGTCTCGCCCTAACTACTTAAAGAAAATTAGCCTGACATAGTCAGGAAAACAAGAACAATAGATTAAAAGAAACTAAAATTCATAACAAGGGAAATAAAACCCGGTCTCCACGATGAAGCTTTGGCCGTTCTTCCGCCCCTATGCCTTCTTTTCTTCGCGTCTTCCGAATAATAATTTTCTCAGCTTCACTCGCGTTGTATTTAAAGAGTAAAATTTGGGCTTCTGATTTTGGACCAACTCGCTGAGTAGCTCGCTGAAGCGAGCTGCTTAGCGAGACAATTTCTTCTCCTCGCTGAAGCGAGCAGTGAAGCGAGCTTGATTGTGCTGCTCGCTTACTTGCTCGCTGAATCGAGCAGTAGAGTGAGCGTGGCCAAATAATCTTTTTATTTATTTATTTCCTTATTTTCGCTTGATAATCAACTGATGCCAACTGCCTCCTCATCTTTATCATGTTAGTAATTTGTTATTCTAGTATGAAACAATCTGGAACAAAAACAAAGATTATGATCTTATTTGTTTGTTAAAATTTACTATCTTTTAATGTATATTTTTTGGTAATCAATATTTTATTTAATTAATACTATATTTTTAATTATTTTAATTATTATTTGAACTATATTTAACAATAAAAACATAGCGTCTTGGACACTCATCAACATACATACACACACACACACACATATATATATAGGGTTTATCGTTTATCAAGCTGCTTGAGATAATTTTATCTTCGGCTACAAAATCATAACCATACAAAGATGAATCAATGGTGATAAAGGAAGAGAGAGAAAAAGAAAATCATAACCATTCAAAGGTGAATCAATTAATATAAGGAAATAAATAAATAAAATAATGTAATTTTGAGGTGGCCGGAGATAAACTTATCTCAAGTTGATGGAGAAATGATTTTCCCACACACACACACACACACACACACACACACACACACACACACACACACACATATATGAGAAAAGTGTGTCCTTTTAAAGAATACAAACTTAGGCCGTGATCCGGATAAAACATAAGCCCAATAATTAGAGGCCTATGAGGGACCAAAGGCGGTCGGCGCAATGCCTTCATTGCGCGGACTACCTTATTGCGCAGATCAGACTCAATGCGCAAGCTACCATATTAAGCCGCGAGGCAAAACTTAAAAACTAAGGAAGGATATAGAGATTCGATAAGATCCACCGCGCATGAGAACCAGTATAGACGAGATAGCTCCAGCTTGCCACTACTCTAAGAAAATAGATTAGCATCTAGACTGGTTCATCAAGAAATAGCCTGCGGAGTAACAACTGTGACAGAAGGGCAACCACCCTAAATTATCAATAAGGAGAGATGCCGCCTACAAAGGATGACACAAAGCACATTATAAATACAGAGGGAACAATCACAGGTACACATATCTCTCAGTTAAACAATATACACATCACATTGATACTGACTTAAATGTCGGAGTGTCTTTACATGTACCCTCCTGAGTCTCTTTCATTGCGCCCAAGTTACTACACAAGCACTTCAAGGATAAGCTCCATTTACAGTACCAGAAAGATTCGCAATAGCTTAAAGGCCCATCAACTTCAATCTTCAATCGTGTGTGATTTGGCCCACCCAATTTTGGATTGGTCGGATCAGGTCTTTTCAAGAGATAAATAGATACAAAAGAGGTGTAGGTCCCACTGAAAAAAGAAAGAGGGTATGTTAGGGTATAAAGAGAGATAAACAACTCTTTATGTCTATCTCTCTCTTAAAATTATATAAGTCTGTGTCCTTTAAAAGGATACACACTTTTCTCTCCCTCTCTCTTTACATATATTGCTATTTGCACACTGAAATAGTTGTATTATTTTTTATTTGTTTGAAAAGAAAATAGAAAGAGGGTATATTAGGATTTATTTTTTATTTTATTTTTCATTTGAAAAAAGTAGTGTAAGAATTATGTAACTTTTGATTCTTTATTTAAGGTATTTCTATAAACATTGCTTTAAACTAGTCTTTTAATGGTTAGATGAAATTCTCTTTAAAATGACAATTATAAAATAGCATTCATTTCATAGGTAAGATAGATTGAAATTTTCCATTCTGTTTTCCTTAATTTTATCTCTTTTAATAGAACCAAAATGCACCACTTCTTAAGTTAGTATTATATTTTCTTTAATTTTTAAATAAATTAAATATATAATATTCATTATGTTCTAACATATTTTATCAAGGGTAATATTTCTCTCAAGTTACATAAGAGAGAAATATTTTCCTACACTCACATACAATTGTGGGCCCACCAAGAGAGAAAAAAAAAATAGTAGTTCAATTATCAATGTGTATGAAAATATTTATCTCTTAGCCAACTTGAGAGAAATATTTCCTTTTTATCAAACATTGTCTAAAACTTAAAAACACTTAAAGCGATTTGGAGTGAACTCATGGTGAGGAATTGAGGAGGTAACACACTTGATCCCATAACTGTCATTTTTTTTTAATGTGCAGATATTATATTTGTTAGTTTATACACTAAAACAATGAGAACAAAGAGGTAATTTAACAAATAAGATATAGTAAAACTAGAATTAAAAATATGAAATTAAGTGTGAATTCTAAATAATTAAATACATAAAGTTATCTTACATCATTTAATATTTTTCCCTTTTAAGGTAAGTAATTCGTAGCGGTTCCTATGAAAGACTAGTTTAAAGAAGAAATAATTAACAAGCATAAAACAAAGAAGCCATAATATTAAAATAAAATGCAATAATCAATGCACACGGGGCTTATATTCCATATCTTAATAGCTATTTTCATGCGCTGTGTCTTGCCTCTTTTATTACTAAATATGTAAATCATTGATACTAGTATATGCATTATGTTTTCCTAACCACTACATTTGTTTATTAGTGAAAACAACTAAAAAGGAGTGATCGATAATGATGCCAAGGATTTGATGCACCTTTTCTGGATTTGCATACTCCTAATTCTCTGCTAGAAATGATGGAACATTCCATGCTATCCCATTAAAATATTGGATCATGATCCTATTTTTATATTAATACAAATAATGTGACTAACATATTCTCTTTTGAAGATACTTTTTAGTATTTTTTATATTATCAGATTATATTTCACAATTAGTCAAAAATTAAAAAATAAATTCTGAAACATGTAGGATGTAAACATTTATGCTTTTACGCATCCACACATTGTTGTCACCTAGGAAATAATATTACAGTGAAATGTTTTGAGTTTTGATTACAGTGCGTTGATCAATATTATTAAATGTTACTTGATATGGAGTTAATTGTATAATTAGCCTATTCCAAGCTCAAGGGCCAATTTTTCATGCTTTTGCAATCATTTGGGGTTTAACCATCATCGTTAACAATAAAAAGAGAGGGGGAAAAGCGGCAAAAATGAATAGAAATTGACATGGTATTGAAAAGCATCCAAAGACGAGGCTTATTTCAGAGGTTCTTCAAGTAATACTTTCGTGTCCATGGTTTTAGCCTTCTTCTAATACTTACTATTTGACAGTTATCTCTAAAATGCTTATGGGGGAGAAATATTCAGAGTGGAGCAATTGTGTTATTTTGGATCTAAAACATAGAGATACAAACTATAAAAAAAAACAAAGAGATACTGCTGAATTGAAATTCTGCAAGATAGTAAAATTCAGATACCAGCAGAATGATTGACCAACATAATTTAACCCCTGCTAGGCAGCTACATCTGAATCAGTCAGAGTTCACTTGGGAGAACGTTGAGGAAATGATAAACCTCATCTTCATCAATGACTTGGGAGAACATTGAAGAAATGATAAACCTCATCTTCATCAATGACACCTACCTCTGTCGAACAAACAGAGCAACAAACTTGCTTGAATGTTTCAATATTATTCGAATGTGCATCGCTTCCATCAAGTCTTCCGGTTCTCTTTCTTTTTCCCGATCTTGAAATATTTTGCCTCAAAACTTGGTCATTCTCAATCTTGCAGTTTACAACAAATATTGCCCTATAATGGGTCAAATATTTTTCATGCCTGCAAGAAGCTAATGAAGCTCAGTCATTTAAATTTCAAATCATAGGTCACAACCACAACCAACAACTTAGTTATACCAATTGTCAACAGATAATCCCATGAACGAAATCAGCATCTATTAGGGGGATAACAACAAATAATCAGCTAAAGAAATCCTTCCAAAGACTTCCCAGTTCCCAAGTCCTCATTACATTGCACGCAGCCTTACGCTTACATAATTACAAAAAGATTGTTTCTTGGATTCGAACCCATGACCTTTCAGTCATGAAAGAACAGCTTTACCATTGTTCCAGTTCGTCCCCTTAGCTATCTCATAAATCATAATGCTGGAAAATGAATCTTACATCACAGGCTTGCTTCCCGAATAATGTTTACATCTCACAGATCTTTTGTAGACAAACTAATAACACCTAAAGCAATATCCCGTGGAATTCACAAATTTTTTGAATGTCTGGATATGTCCTTAGATGCAGCCCATCATAAACAACAGAATATGCAGAGGCTAATAAAGTTGAGATGTAATTCTCAGAGAAGAGAAAAGCCAAAATCTTTAGTTTCTTTACCAGTACTTGGACAAAACAGATGGGTATATGAAACCAGGAAACTTGAACAACAAGAACATTAATCAGCTAGTCACTCTCATTCACTGTGTTGAAATAGTGAAAGATCTAACATGCCATAATCTCCTATTCATTCTGGAACGGGATATACTAGTATATAATAACCAAGTGACTTAAACTTGAGAATTCTATACAGAACGAACACAGAAGAACGTACCTTCACTATTTTCATTTTTTTAAAGGAAAAGATCATTATTATATATGTGTAACAAAATGATGATGTGGTAACTGGCCATATTTCTTCATTAGGCTCAGAAGCTTTTGCAAGAAGAAAGAAAAGGCGTATAATTTATCCAATACAAAATTTCTTTGTATATTAGACTGAACTTATCAAATCTCTGTCCAAAAGGCAGATAAAGATTAAACTGTAACTCCTTACAAAGGGAATATGAACTAAGAAGTCTTTCTCTGATAAAGAAATATTAACTGTGCAATTCAAAAAAATAAAATATTAACTCGAGTTCAAATTTTAGGAATTTATTAATATAATTACCCATTGGGAAAAATTACAAGCAAACAAGAACAGGTCATTTTCCAGTTCTCTTGCTATCAAAAGAAGAGTAGTTTCTTTGTTTTATCAAAAAAGAATAGTTACTTCGAATAGTAGTTACGATTTGGTTATAATGAGGATGACTTCATCATAGACACGTCCTGTAACAAGACAACAGTGCAAGAAATAGCAAGAGAAAAAGTAAAATAAAGAAGATAAGTAGACCACAAAAATGGAAAATATCACAAATCAACAAGAAATAAATAGATCTACACTATAACATCAATCTATATCATCATATATAAAAGCATGGACTGCAGGAACTCTTCTTAATTTGCCTAAAATACCCTCATTACTTTTTAATTTACAATATTGTCATTAGTTAATAATGCATTAAATTATATTCTTTACATGGATTTGATATCCATAAAAAAGGTAATTTTATTTTAAACCAAACTTTAGTTTTTTGTGTCGTTGCTATAATAAATTTCTGTGTGAATAGATTTCCAAGTTAAAAGGGATTTAAAATCATGAACTTGAAATGCATATCAACAGTGATTTTAGCAGCTGATTCCAGCTGCTGAATGTATTCAGTTTAGGGATTTAAACCAAATGTCAGAATGGACCTCTCAAGGTTATCATACAACTCATGATCTCATGAAATTTTATGGTACTTGAAATGCATATCAACCGCAGCTGAACATCTGCCAAACTATAATAATGATCCATGAGTAATGCTGTCAATTGATAACAGCTGCCAAACTATAGATGCAGTTGTTACCCAGGACGGGAAAGTGTGGCCGCCAAAAGGTGAACAGGATCTAAATGAAAGTAGTTAGTGGATAAGATATAATGATGGTGCCACAAAAATGTTTCAACTTAAGTAAAAAATCTCATCTTCAAGGAGCAGAAGTACTTTCTCCTACTAAAGGATTAGTTTTTGCTGAATAAAAATTATTTTCTACTGATCACTTCAATTTATCCAGAAAAGGCAAAAAGCCTGTCACTATTCAGATTGCCAGCAATTTCTCCAGATGATTACTGAGCAATTTTGAAAAAGATTTCCGCAACACAATATATTAATTAGTCTCTTGTTTTTATCAGCACCGACTATTTTCTTATTTCACTCCTCTTCTTATAAAAGAACAGGTTTCCCTACATTGAATGGTTATTACTAAACAGCATATGTACTTGTTCCTGTTGTCTATCTCAAATTATCACACAACATAAGCAAAATTTTATAAGGCTTGGACCGCAGTTCATAGTATAATCTTCCAAAATAACCTTCTAGTCCCTTCATATGCACAAGCGACCAAGTATTGGTCTGAATGAGAATTAGATAATTGGATCATCAATCTACTAATTTAGTAATTCCTTATGCAAAATGAAAATTTGAATTTAAATAAAAAATATACATACGTATGGACATGCCAAGCAAAACAATAATCTATGTGTGTGTATTTGAAAGTTTACATGTATGCAAATTCAAGCATATACCTCTGACATTCTAGGCACAAGGTGGTAAAGCAAGCAGGGCAGCTAAGCACAGCATCAGAGTCACGTCCATGTCTTTTTTTGTGAATCCACAGTTCATTCTTATCATCAAGATCTGGATCATAAAACTCTGGTTTGATTGTGTAGTCTATCTCATCATCATCAGAAACTGATATTTAAATCAAATAAACAGAAATTAGATGGTTAGCTTAACACAGCGTTCCATATGCTGCTGGAGACTTAACGGCAGCAAAAAAAGGATAGCTTTCCAGTTATAATCTACCAGTTAAATGATTATATGTAACACATTTTTTTTTTTTTTTTTACAATGGTGGCATGGAGGTTTCAACCTATTACCTCCCACACTACTGCCCAATCCTAGATTCCCAGTGGATTATAGAAAACTTTTCAAATAAAAGAATAAACAACACATGAAAATTAAACATCTAGAAAGACCAAGCAATTTAAAAGGGAAAAAAAGAATTTAATGACATCAGAGTACCAATTTGCAAGTATATATATATGTGTGTGTGTGTGTGTGTGTGTGTGTGGAGTTCATAGATGGTGAATAAATAGAAAAGGGTCCCTAATAAACCCAATCCTTTGTTTGGAGCAAAGGGTTGGAAGTGAGGGCTTGCCACTAAACCAAGAGAGCATGTAGCTAAACTACTAGGAAGATAGTGACTAGGTCATATCATGCTTAACAATTCATTTTAGATATACATTCCAAGTATTTCATCTTCAGTCACTGAAATTTTTTTACACCTAATTTAATGTTCAATATAAGTAGCAAGCTTAGGTAAAATAAAACATTTTTGTTCCCAAATAAACTATTTATTTTAAATTTAACCTCTAAACCATATCTATTAAGATATAATGAATAGACATATTTATTGAAAATCAACGATCAAAAGTCCCCAATTAACAGAGCCTATCTATAGAAGTAGTTTATCAAGTCCCACAATTACATTTTCACTGGCAGGTAGCTTCAAATTACGAAAAGCTTCATAGCCCTTTTCCTATTTTTCTTAAAAATAAAAATAAATAAATAAATTATTGAGCAACCAAAAACTATGACTTGCAAGTATGAAATCTTCTTTCAAACAGGACAGGAGAGTAGAAGAATGGAAATAGAAAAAGAAAAGAAGCTGTAAAACATTAGTACGGTGAAGTTTATTACTAGTCTGTTGTGAATTGGTGGGTGAATCCTTGTTACTTGTTTTGCCATCTCCTTCTTCCATCTCTCTCTCTCTCTTCCTGATACACAGAGAGAAACGAATGGAATCTGTAGCGGATTACTTTCAGTAGGCGGTCTATGCAGCCTAGAAGCCCACAACAATTTGGATTGAACCTTTATTGGGCCTTTTGCATAGAGCATCAAAGCCCAATCACTTGTTGGATTGAACCTTTACTGGGCCTTTTGCATAGAGAATCAAAGCCCAATCCAAGAGATAAATGAAACGAGTTTGACAGCACGGGAAATATATATATATATATATATATATATATATATGGGATAGGTTATTGTGCCTACTCCTATTTTACCTACTTTTGCCTACCCCTTTCGTTACCGTTCGATTACCATCTCATCCAACGATTCATATTTGTGATATAAAATAAACCTTTTTTTCCTTTTCTTTCTTCTCACTTTCTCCCATACCCTTTCTCTCTCCTCTCCTTTCTCTCTTCCTCTACGCCATACCTAATTTTTTTTCCCTTCTGCCGCCATGGACCTCAATCTCCTGACAAACTGTTCGATTCTAATGATATTTTTAATCTTTATAAATTAATACGATTGAATCGATGACTAACAAAGAAGTTTTGATGTGATTCAAAGCGGTGGTGCCACAAGGTCGATCTGTTCACAGAATCCTCCTTGTTTCTGCTTCAATATGTCGATCTGTTCTTCCACATGATAGATACTCTTAATTTCTAATAATTAATTGGCTATCTGTATCAACATAATTGCTGGAATGGCACCAATTAACCCTCTTTCCGGATTTTTCTAATATCAATTTTTTTTATTCTTTAACTTTTTTATTTATTTTGAATCTTTTCCAACTCTGCACAGATCTTTTGAATCACATTAAAACTTCTTTGTTAGTCATCGATTCAATCTTATTAATTTATAAAATTTATGTTGTTCTTCAGATCTAAAAATTTGTTGTGATTTTTCAATCCATTGACACTGGTAATTTGATAGAAACTGATTCAGAAGGAGAAAATTTATATTACAATAATAAAAACAGAGACATTATATTGACGATGATTTCAAATGCTGTGGTAATTGATTTCAAATGCTTCTGCGCCGTTCACCTGGGCAGAGATTAACGATAAAGGGAAAAAAAATAGGTATATAGCAGAGGAAGAGAGAAAAGGTATGGGAGAAAGTGAGAAGAAAGAAAGGGAAAAAATGTTTATTTTATATCACAAATATGGATTGTTGGATGAGATGATAATCGAACGGTAACGAAAGGGGTAGGCAAAAGTAGGTAAAATAGGAGTAGGCACAATAACCTATCCCTATATATATATATATATATATATATATATATATATAAAATGAAACTAGAGAAACTTATGATTCAGGATCACAATCTCAAAATATTATTTTTTAAAAAGATATTTTTTTTTTGTGAATACTGTTTTTTTCTTTGATTACTTTTAAAACATCTTTGTTTATGTATATATTAATTAGGGGTGTTCATCAACCGATCCAAACCGATTCAAACCGCGAAAACCGAACCGAAAAATCGATAACCGAATAAACCGAAAACCGAAAAATTGGAAATCGAAAGAAAACCGCAAATTTTAATTGGATTGGATCGGTTTTCGGATGGGTTGATGAAAACCGATCCAATCCAAACCGATCCAATATATTAATTATTCTCTACCTACTTGTCCTTTCTCCAATCATAGCCCAAAAATTTCTAAACTCAAGACCCATTAACTCATCAACTAAACCCAAAAAAAAAACTTAGTCACGTCTCATCAACTATAGTATTGTTTACTGATATTTTTGTATTTCAATTTTTTTTTTTTACAAAGCCAATATATACAAAAGATGTTATTTGCACAATAATCATGAAACTAATTTTAGGATATTCAAAAAATCGAAAACCGATCCAATCCAAACCGAAAAAAATTGGATTGGATCGGATCGGATTTGAAAAAAAATCTAAACCAAATGGATGATTACATGATCAAACCGAAGGGATTGGATCGGATGAGTTTTGCTTCCAAAACCGATCCAATCCAGACCGCGAACACCCCTAATATTAATTTCCATCAGTTTAAGAACAATCAAGAGAGAAGTCTCTTTAGTTTTTTTTTCAAAATAATCAACATTACCCAACTTTGTAGTAGGGGTGTTCATCAACGGATCCAAACCGATTCAAATCGCGGTGGCCGAACCGAAAAACCGATAACCGAATAAATCGAAAAATCAAAAATCGATTAAAAATCGAAAATTCTAATTGGATTGGATCGATTTTTGGATGGGTTGATGAAGATCGATCCAATCCAAACCGATCCAATATACTAATTTTTCTCTACCTACTTGAGTTTTTCCCTAATTATAACCTAAAAATTTCTAAACCCAAGACCTATTAACCCATCAACTAAACCAAAAAAAAAAAATTAGTCACATCTCATCAACAAAATTTTATCTTTGTAGAGCTTCATATCTCATTGCCAAAAAAAAAAATATATTATAGTTTACTAATGCTTTTGTATTTCAAAAATAAAATAAAATTAAAAAGCCAATATATACAAAAGAGGTTATTTGCACAATAATCATTAAATAAATTTTAGGATTTTCAAAAAATCGAAAATCGATCCAATCCAAACAGAAAAAATTTGGATCGGATCGGATTTGAAAAAAAATCAAAACCGAATGGATAATTATATGATCAAACCGAAAAAATTGGATCGGATGATTTTTGCTTCCAAAACCGATCCAATCCAGACCGCGAACACCCCTACTTTGTAGTTTGTGCTCTAATTTTGGCTACTATCAAAATAACCATACTCATAAAATTAGATAATCATAAGAATAACTAGGAATCAAATGAAAGTGTCCGAATGAAAAATAAACAGTCATTAAAATAAAAAAATATATTTAGCTAAATAACACTGAAAAGATAAGAGGAATAAAAATGAAAATAAATGCTCAATAACAGATCTAATCAGCTTCCATGTTTCGACCAAGCTGTTGTTGGGTGCATGACCTATTATTTTTAGGTGGTGGATCCTTGGCCCATTTCACTAGCCAAACCTAACTAAAAAGAAAAAAAGAGACACAGCCGAAAGACAAGAAAAAGAAGAGGTGCAGCGACAGTGAAGAATGAAGAAGAAGGAAAAAAAGCAGTATCAACATAAGTGAGAAAAAAGAAAAGGAGATGAGGTTTTCTGCGGCGGATTTAATGATGATACTTCATCGAATCGAGCTTTGGGCCGGACGGACCCACAAGGCCTATAGCTTGATCTACGTTAGGCTAGATCTGACCTAGTATATTTCATAAAATAGGCCAGACTCAAACCTTAAAAAAATCTTATTTAATAAATAGGTCATAGACTCACTTTTACAAGGCATGACATATAAGCTTACAGACTGGCTTATATTGTACTTTTTATTTTAAATAAAATAAAATAATTTGACTTGAATAAAAAATAAAAGATATAAATTTATTCAACTAAAATTCTTTATAATTTAACTATATTCGATTAAATTTTGATATAAATCAGACTTTATTTCTTATGTAGGAGGAACCAATATCTCAACATGTTAGATTATGTATATGAATAAATTAAAAGATTTTTGGGAAAGGTTATGGTTACTATTTTTTGTTTCTTACTATCTTTTACTATCAAATCTTAACCGCTGATTTCAGTCAATCTAACGGTTATAATTTTTTGGGTCACACTTATTAATTAATTATTAATTTTCAATAAATTATAACATTTACCGAAATCAACGGTTATGATTTGGTAGTAAGAGGTAATAAGAAAAAAGGTAATAAGTATAACCTCTTAAAGATTTTTTGTTTCTTAATCTTATTTTATTCTTTACATTCTTTAATCTTGTTTTTTGTTTTCTACATTTACAAATTGTTTGCAACCTTATGTAACATTGGAATTGTATTTGCAAAGAAAAGAACATGATGAGAATTTTTTGGCTACAAGCATCATGATGTGTTTGTTGGATTCATGTAGTTATTTTAATTTACATAGTATACATTGGTTTGTTAGATTTAGTGATGGGTAAAGGATTTCTCCCGTCAATGGAGATGAGTTATCTCCGGTGAGCCCAAAACAACGTCATTTTGGGACAGAAATCAAGGTGTTTTTGTAATTATAATATATTGCAGGGTTATATTAGTCTTTATCATTATAATTTTTTAATCTTATAACTCCAAAACGACGTTGTTTTAGACTTACTGGAGATAATTTTATCTCTGGTGACTGGAGAAATACTTTTCCCTTTAATGAAATATATGTTATTTAGTTTGAGCATTTTGCTTTTGAGAAAAGTCGATTATCTCAACAAGCTCATATAAAAACTTAATTTTTGTTCAAATAAACGAGGAAATATTCACTGAAAGTTACACTTGCAAAGTCAATTAAAGCATCGCGGTAATATAAGTTGAACTTGAAGAGGCAAATATCACCAAACTAAAATGACTCTGATCAAGTCAAAATCCTTAAAGCCATGGTATGCGAAGCCAGGCTAAAACAAAGGATGATATCACTTCAAAATTTCGACAATGAAAACAAGTTCGAAATCAATAAAGCCATGGTATGTGAAGAGGAACTAAAATAAAAAGGAGGAACAATTAGACGCCTTCGTAAATAAGACTTCGCAAAAAGATGAGTCTAATAGTTGGAAGTTGCGGTATGCAAAGCCGAGCTTATATAAAAACGTGTAATCCGCGTAAGTAAATAACACAACCCTGGCCAGGTCAGCACAGAACGCCTGTCTAAGATTAAGACGTAGGTAGAAAGCCAAGTTAACAACTCTAAAGCCAATGTACTCAAATGACTTGGTCCGAGTCAAACTCGATAAAACCGTGGCAAATGAGATCGAGTTAAAATATAACGGTGAAAACATCACC
Organism: Gastrolobium bilobum; assembly: GCF_033153095.1. NCBI lineage: Eukaryota > Viridiplantae > Streptophyta > Magnoliopsida > Fabales > Fabaceae > Gastrolobium > Gastrolobium bilobum. Next base: position 96,267 of record NW_026897937.1, on the reverse strand, counting down.
CGTGCGAGACAAAGCCTTTGGCAAAAAGCAGACAAGAACAAAGTAGCCAATAAGTAAACGTGAAAACTTCAACATATCAACTCGAGTCAAAACCCGCAATAGGCTGTGGCCAATAAGGTCGGCCTCATTCGAAGAATACAATATGACGAACAAGGCATTCATAAACGAACATGGAAAGTTAAAACGATAAAGTAAAAGATAAAAAACCGAGAACAAATCCAACTATATTTGGTATACAACCAAAAGGGGCTCAAAGGCCCCAAAATTTAAAGGAGAGAAAAATATAGAGTTAGACCGACATTTCAATTCTTCATTTAAGGGGTGTGACATTCTCAGGTTTCTCCGAGATAGCTCAAAGCCACGACATTCTTTTTCCCTCTATTTTTTATCATTTTAAATTTATTGAATGAATATGAATCTTGGAGATCCTCACCTTGTATAAGTTGAAAGATGATATTTTTATGACAGAATATATTTTTTCTTTTTTGGTTTTAATTTGTGCAAAGGAAAAGTCTACTTACGACTTGGGGATTTATGAGATCAGCATAAGTTCAGTTGTGGTTCACATGGAGAAATTGGTTTCATAAAATCCCATATCACTTTGATTTGCGTGGCTGCTTCCTCTAAAAGATAAAGGGGAAGTGATTTTTGTTATGATTTAGCTTTGATATACGAGGAGGAAAAATTGTTTGAATGGGTAGAAGATAGCATGTATCCGACGTATGTGTAGAGGAATGATAAAGCATTGCAATTTTGAGAAGAGGATGGAGTAAAACAATCTAATAAAGCAGAGAAATCAAGCATAATCAAGATTCTATCCAAGTCAAAAGCATGAAAAGTAAAATATTTATTATATTAAAAAAGGCAGGCATTCAGGCATAAATAGACTACAAAGAAAGATGGCATCCCTCCCCTTCATTAAAATATTCCAGCGTTAAATGCAAGAACACTTGACATGCCATTCCTTGGCACATAGGAGGATCAGTATCTTTTGACCGTTTTCCTCAATAGGAAACAAGTCATCACCATACACACATTCTAATGCTGAAAGCGCATAGAAAATGTGGCTAAATAAAAAGTCAAAATTTCATAATAGAGTAACCATTTGGTTTCAAAATAACAAAATTCAAGTCTTGAAATAAGGGACTTAAGCATCCTTTTATAAACTAATTACAAATTGATCCAAAATTCAAAATTCTAAAAATAAGAAAACTTCCTACAATAAATATAACAGTGAATAACTTCTAAAAATAAATAAATAATTACACTTAAATCATTCAAAACACGTTCCAATTCTTAGATCTCAAAATCATGCCAAATGTGTTGTTTTTCTTTTCTTGCCAAACAAATTACAACCTTATCTGCGGCTTCATTTGGACTTGGATTTGATCGTAATTTGTTATATTTTAAATTACTTCTTCTTTCAAAAATTGGGTCATACTTATTAGGCCACAACTCAGCTTCTTTAAAAAATAAGGCCATACTTAGGCCACAACTCTGGTTGACTCCGAGCTTCTTAAATCAATGGTTGAGTCATGTACAATGGGTCATACTTACCATGACCTTTACTGCTGTTGTCGCCACCTCGACTGCCATTGTCATGTTCATCCATTTATGTGACAACCAGAGCTCTGTCGTCGTCCTCGACCCAGATCGCCATTAGACCGCCATTAATTTGTTCAACCATTTATATGACAACCAGAGCTCTGATTACCAAATAATGCCGAATATTGGCTAAATAGAAAGTAGAACAAACACAAGAAGTGCGAGAAAATACTAATTCTCTTGTCTTAATTTTATTCAACAAAAAACAAACTGATAACAATAGGGTTCTCTAAGTCTTAAATAGACAAAATAGAATAACCAAAGGGTAAACAATTATTGAAAAGCCTAAACTGTAAAAAGCCCAAATAAGACAAAATAGAATAACAAAAGAGTAAATAATTATTGAAAAGATTAAACTATAAAAAAGCCCAAATAACAAAAAGGCTAATAACTAATAATTATTAAAAAATCCTAAACTATAGAAAAACTCAATCCAAGTCAGGTCAGGTGCATCACATTCCTACGGGTGCATCACATTCTAGTTGTGGGAGACCACCTGGTCTAGAACCCAGACATTAACCAACTCATGGAATACCTCAATAGAAGAAATAGCCTCATCCCGGATGGCCTTTATGTTGTCGACTATAGCTAGTGAGAAGGTCAGTGATAGACAATTCCCGCCCAAATAATAAACCTAAGTACTGGATATCCAAGTCATAACAGCTCTCCTTGAGATCTGCAAAGATATAATATAAGTCTTCTTGTAATTAAAAAAACAAACACATTTGCAATGACATTGGACAGGAGCAAAGCAACTAGCAATACCTAGTAGGGAACTCCTTACATTCACGAGATCTTGTGGATTAATTGAACCAGCAATAATATTGTTGTCAACTCCTTCATTATGAGAAATATGAGCACATAAATTAAATGGAAAATTATATGCAAAACAAAAAAAAGTATATATAGGTTTAGATACGTGTACCTTGTAATGAACTCATTGCACTTACAGCTTCCTGTGGATTACTTGAACCAGCAACATTGTTGTCTAAGTCCACAACGAGTACAAGACGTAACTTCATTCCCTGTCATCGCAATAATAATTTTACTTTATTTTATTTATTTAAAAAAAATAAAAAAGCATCCATAAGAGTATGCATCAATTAGCTATTATGTTGCCCTTCCCCTGCAGTAATTATTATCTTGCGTTACAGTTAAAGATGCCGTCCTTTAAACAGAAAAATCCAATGAGCTCCGAAAGTTAACGTTCATAGATCACAATCATTTATTAAAAATTAGAGAGAATGTAGAACAAAGAATCTTATACAATATTTAAGCGCTTAATCATAGAAAGTTGAGGTTGCATATATACATAAATAGTACCTGGAAGTTTCATCGGTGTGTTGAAGCTTGAGACTGATCGGCGTATAATTCACGAACGGCGGGGGAGGGGAGCCTGAGACTGATCGCCGTAAAATTTTCAATGGGGGAGGGGATAATTGGGACTTTGGGAGCCTGAGTCTGTTACCTAAACCCTAAATATATACTTATCGGCGTATAATTCTCGAAACGGCTGAGTATAAAATGTTTGCATGAGTATGAAAAGTTCGAATGAGTATAAAACGTTTTGGAGATTGACTTCAAGGATTTTTAAACGCGTATAAAACCTATAATTTTAAAAATTAACATATTCTAATTTATTTCTTTTAGAAATAAATCTACTTTAAAAATATTATACATGCTTGAAAAAAATCTTCTATAAACCCGGAGTTAGAATCAAAATTCAATTATTTTGTGTGTGTGAATGTGAATTAATTTTTTCGTGTTAATATTATTTAAATTGTATTTTTCATATTACATACATAAATATTGAAAATCTTTTTTTTTTAATTTAGTGTGGATAATTTTTTTTTCTATTTTAAAAAACTTTGTAAGTTATTTTTTAATTTAAATATATTTTATTTCAAATCACAACATGAATTTTTTAATAATTTTAAATAAGAATTAATGTATAAACGATTATAGGAAATAAAAATAGTTTACAAATTGTTTTTTTTAAATATATACAATTATGTTGTAAGTAATATTTTCATGTATTTATATCATCTCCTAAACCTTAAACACAAGATATATAGTTTGGGTTTTAATATGTCCATATTCTTTTTTACTCTTTTTCAGCCTCCTAATTTTATTTATCCTTTTCCTATCCTGTCAAACAATTATGCACTAAAATTTGTTTTTTTTTTTTCAGTTTAACAAAAAAAGCTTGTCCTTAAAAGTTACCGAATTAAATTAACCGCTTATTCGCATTACTCACTACTCGTGCTGTTAATTGAGTGGAAACTTTGTTACCTAAATCTAAACGTAAATGTGATCAAAGTGAATGCTAGTTATCAATTATCAATGCAAGTGAAGCCTAGTATTTGGCAACCGGTCAATCATCTAATACCATGGGTTCCGTTTGTAGAAGGCGAAAGGAGAAATATAGACCATAACTAGATCATATTGCATAAATGGTAATCAACATTGGATGATTGGAAGATGATCTGATCTGTCTGTACAAAAAAACAACAGGGAAAAATTGTTATCAACACTCAATAATTGGGTGTTGTCATGCAAATCCCATATACCAGCTATCCAGTAAATAAGAAAAAAAAAAAAAAGGACCTTTGATGGACAAAGTTCCGGGCCACGGATTACAATATTTCCTCCAATCCCTACAAACATTTTTGTAAACATAATGACAGTAATCTATTCACGAAAACTTTGAGCTGCACATGATAGTTTCCAGTTTTTCAACACCAAGTAGTACCTGCAGATATACCAAAAACAACTACCAATGTATCAGCACTCAATATTAACATATACATTTATAATTATTGGATGCACAAATATATCAAAATTTAAAACCCAACATGGATGCAATTTTTTTTTTTTTTTTTGGCCTAGAATATATATGTACTCGATGATCCAGCTACAGAATTTAAAAAAACCAACAAGCAATCTACATATTTGCTTGCTCCATAGGATAATATATAAGAAAAGCAAAATATGAGAATAGAAATGACACCAATTAGATTCTATCCTAATCCATTTTCCCCTTTAATATACATATACGTATGAGAAATAGATAATATGTATCTAAAGAATAGGGGGAAAAAAAGTATACAGAAGGAAAAACCCCTTTTAAATAAAAGTTCAAGACTCCTGAAGTAAATGAAATAGTTCAGAACTTTATGACGAAACATAGAAAGGCTGATTCAAACGTCCGTCCTTCTTTCCCAGATAAACCACTTCTTTGAGGAAGAGTTGGGGACAGGCAGCTCCATAGTTACAAGGTCTCACTAAGAGTTAACATCTCAGATGCAGTTCAGATTATTTATATCTCTAATATAAAAATGAATATAATTATAAGAATATACAGAATAATTTTGAAAACCTATGAGAGTAATGAACTAGGGAAATGGCTAGAGTACAAAGACGCATGTAGATGAGTATGCAAAGACTTCTCACTCTATCCGAAGGCAAGAAAATTAATTTTGACTGGGAGTTTAAGTATCAGAACAACAAACAAAGTTGATCCAAGTAAAAAAACCAAGGCAGTCTATACAAGCCTAGAACTACATAAAATGCCATCACACAAGAAGATCAAAGCAAACAAAGGAATGAATCCAGAAACTATTTTAGCAGCACTATACTAATGCGCTCCAAATACAATACTCCCCCTTCATACTGAACAGTGAAACATAGCAATAGCCAAAAAGAATAGTGGTGATTGTTTGTGGGTAATACGAAAGGTTAAGTTTAAAATGCCATCAATTATCAATTACATTATACAAGCAACAGATTCAATCCCAAATCCTAATAAACAAAATAATGCATCTCAAATCATAATACAATTATGAATGCCTAACAACCAGAATCATATAAAACAAACAAAACACAAATCAATAATCGAACAACATTATTAATAAATTTCTTTTAGCAGAAAAAAAAAAAACTACTTACAATTTCAATCCAAATCTTCTTGCCTAGTTTCCCATCCCCTTTCACCACTGTCCTGAGCAGAGCCACCTGCACCAAAAGGATACCTCAAAGATATTCTGAAAGTCCTGCGGGCAGGTCTATTCTCCACACCGCCACCGCTGCCAGCACCACCACCCCCGCTGCTGCCATTAACATTACCAGCAGACCTCGACCCATCACCAGCGTTCCCCTGCGTCCGATTCCCAGAATCGGCATCGTCGGTGGGCAATTCATATCGACACACAGGGCAAGAGTTATGCAATTCAAGCCAGGGAAGCAAGCACCCATCATGGTACACGTGCTTGCAAGGCATTTGCTTTACCTTCGAACCCTTCTCGAACTCGTCCTGACAAACCGCGCACTGGTTCAATTCCGAGTTCAACAACTCGTCATCAACGGTTACGGTCGGAAGTTTTGCAACGGCGTCTTTGGATGCCGGAGGCGTCCCGTAACGGTTCGGGTCATTCTCGGCCAGCTGCTGGATCAATTGCTCGAGGCCAGGGCCGACGAAGTAATCCCCGATGTTGGCTGGGAGGCGAAACCCCGGTTCGGAAGGGTGATTAATCTCGAATTGAACATTAGCCCCCTCGGCGCGAAGGCCCTGAAGGTGGTTCTGGAGGAAGAGGAACGGGTCGAACGTGTCGCGTTCAGGGAAATCGGGGCGGGTCCTGGATCCAGGAGAATTCGAGAAGAAATGAGGGTTCTGGAGATCAATGGTGGTGGATGAAGCGGAGGATAACAACAGAGGGAGAAGGGAGAGAGGATGAAAGGGTAAATGTGGGTCAGAAGAAGGGTCGGGGATGAAACGGAATGAAACAGCAGTAGGGTTAGGGTTAGGGTTAGGGTTGGGATTAGAGTTGTCTTCTTCGACGAAACCTTGGAGGCAGATCGGGCAGAAAGGATCGGAATCATCGGAGCAGGTAACTCTCTGATTGCATAAGTGGCAGAAGAACGGCTTAACTCCGGCGCCGGCCGCGGAAGACATGGTTCGTCGGAGGAGGAGCGACTCAAGTCACAATGCCTGGTTTGGTTTCCAAACAATTAAATACCTTGTTTCTGATTTTTCTCTTGGGCCATATAACTGGGCCTAATGTTGGACTCAAATTGGGCCAGACCCAAAATATTGGACCAGCCCAATAAATTAACAATGATTATATCTTCTTGTGTCATTTTGATACAAAGCAAAACATAAGCAACCCTCCATTTTTCTTCTTCTTCTTCTTCTTCTTGTGGGTTGTGTTCGTTATGTGTAGCCTCATTTCCAAGTCACACTGCCACGTGGGACAACTCCCTTTACCACCGCTTCATCCAGGGTAAGATTATGGAATTTTGGAAGTGCTTTTTGTTTTTGTTGTTGTTAATTTCTTGGTTGGGTTGGGTTATATGATTCACTCTCTCTCTCTCTCTGTGTGTGTGTGTGTGTGCAGTAAGTCAGAGTATGGAATTGCGAAGGTGAAGATGAGTGGGAGAATGGGTGTGGTGTGTATGGGGATGTTGACACCCAGAAAATTCATGCAGAGGAGGAAGAAAATGGAAGTTTTCAAGGATGACGCCGACGAAGCTGACCAGAAAAATTGGAGGAGAGTCATGAACGAAATCGATGAGGCCGGTTCTGCTGTTTCTGTGCTCTCTTCTGAGAAGATAAAAAACCGCACTATTCCTAAGGACCTTGTCATTGGTACATTAATTAGATTTAAACAACTCAAAAGGTGGAACCTTGTCATTGAGGTATACAACCAAAGATGTTATTTGGTTTTGACTTTGATTGTTGAACATACAGAGAGTTGACTCCGTTACCTGTTTTATAAATGATTCTAACTGCTGCCTGCTACATACATGCTTGTTGTTCTCTTTAGATTCTTGAATGGCTTCGGACTCAAAACTGGTGGGATTTTAGTAAGATGGATTTCGTCATGCTTCTCACAGCTTATGGAAAGTTAGGAGACTTCAATGGTGCCGAGAAGGTATTAAGCTTGATGAATAAGAAGGGTCATCCACCAAATGTAGTGTCTCATACTGCACTTATGGAAGCATATGGAAAAGGAGGCCGAATCAATAATGCGGAAGCAATATTTCGTAGGATGCAGAGATCAGGCCCTGAACCTTCTGCTTTAACATATCAGATAATACTTAAAACATTTGTCCAGGTAAACATACATTTTTATCCTATGCACTTTTATTTCGCTGTGAAATTTAATTTCCCTTACGCCGCATGGTTGTTGTTATACTTTTATTTCTGTATATGTTTGCGAAGTGATGTGTTGAGTTTTGTCATAGAATTCTAAGCTGTAAATATGGGCCCAGTATTGGTTTTTCAACTCCAACACATCCCCTTATATGAATTTAAACATGATAGTATGTGCTTACCAGTTACAACTCCCATTAATTGGAACTAATCATAACTGTCCCAAGAATGTCTACTCGACTCGAATATATCTCCTCATATTTCTTTGATAACTATGTTGAATTCAGTATACATTTCTATTAATATTGTACAGACTGCTGTTGAGTGTTTGACTTTCAGTTTTGCATTTGTGTAATTGATACTCCTGCAGGGGGACAAGTTTAAGGAAGCCGAAGAAGTATTTCACAATCTACTGAATGATGAAAAATCACCTTTGAAACCAGACCAGAAGATGTTTAACATGATGATTTATATGTATAAGAAGGCTGGAAGTTATGAAAAGGCTCGCAAGACATTTGCACTGATGGCTGAACGGGGAATTGAACAATCTACAGTGACATATAATAGCTTGATGTCATTTGAAACAAATTACAAGGAAGTTTCAAACATATATGATCAGGTAAAATTAAATATCTATCTATCTATCTTTTATAGAATCTGTGGTAGATCCGGGATCCTTTCATTTCATCTCGGTTGTGTTCTATGTATGCTTATTACAGACGACTTTTTCCTCAAAACTGAATATACATACTTTTTACATCATATTATTTTATTGCTTCCAAAAGAAGAAGAAACTAGTTTTGAGCTAACTTGCGTAAAATAAAAAAAATGGTCTTATTATCCTCCACGTGAATAGGCATCAGGCTTGGATCTCTGGTGTACTTCTTCGAAAATTTTAGATCTGCCTCGCATAAGATAGCCTGTAATTTATAAGTAAAGACTAAGTTTTAAATTGTTTTGGCGCATTGTGTTTATATTGTAATGATACACGAGTCCTACCTAATTGCCAATTCCTACAAGTTTGTGATTTCATTGCTGTTATGGTTTGGAAAATTTTCTCCATTATAATACAGTCAGAATTTTTTTAAAATATCAAATCTCTGATTGGTGAAATTAAGTCCTTACAGACAAGAGGCACTAATACTGTCAGGACTTTAAGAAAAAAAGAATTTATTTAATCTGAAGTATTTCCAAGACTTTCCACTAGTTTTCATCTTGTTTCCCCCCCTTTAATTTCTTGTTTATAATTAATCATCAGATTTTGAAGTGAATACCTAATTTTAGATGCAAAGAGCTGATCTCAGACCTGACGTTGTGAGCTATGCCTTACTCATTAATGCTTATGGGAAGGCCAGGAGGGAGGAAGAAGCACTAGCTGTATTTGAGGAGATGCTTGATGCCGGTGTCAGGTTTGTTAGAGAATAAATTATTAATGCCTAGACTTAAAGAAAGCTGTATTATTTAGCGCATTAATTTTTTTAAAGTTATTATGAGCGTTGTCTAAAATTAATCTTACCATCATTTGCAATAAGAGTATCATCCTTGAAACCTAGAGATTTAAATTACATAATGCTATTTTTTTAGCAGCCATGCGTTCATATTCCTATCTTTGTAAATACCGTTTGCAAAGCAAAATAATTGTCCACTTTAACATCTGTATCTCTTGGTGCTATTATGAGTAAATCATTGAAATATTCAAATTCCTATCTTTACTATACCAACCACACTAATGTCTTATGTGGCCATACAAATAGTTTTTCTCCTTTAATAAATTTTGATCATGAGAGACCTTTTAGTTGAATTGCTGGCAAATTATTTTGATAGCTGTTTTTTTTCTGATTATGTCGCCAAAATTAGTTGTGTTTTTATCTGCTAATTTTTTTTTATTTTTATTTTTATTTTTTTAAGTCTCAGTATTCTCTTCTTTTTCACAGACCAACTCGGAAGGCTTACAACATTTTACTTGATGCATTTTCTATATCGGGAATGGTAGAACAAGCTCGGACTGTATTTAAGAGCATGAGAAGGGATAGGTAAATTACGTTTCCCATCTTTAGTTTATATTCTAATGTTCGAAGCATTCTGCCATTAATGATATTAAGTATATGGATTTCCATTCTTTAAGCAATTTAAAAGAACCTACATCCAATATACTGTTCTTCATTAATGATTAAGGATAAGGAGGATCCAAACTAAAAATAATAATAATAAAAAAAATCTGCAAGGAAACACGGATCGGCTGAAAGGCCATACCTGTGTCGGATAGTGGTTTATGTTTGGTCAAAAGAAGTAAACAACGAACATTTTTTATTTTTTGATAGTTTAAAATTTATGTACAGAGCAAATTACGAGTTCAGAGAGTATATGTTACTTTCAGACATTTGTTTAGAGCATAACGTGGAGCAATCTCATATCATTGTACTTTTCCATGCAGATACATGCCAGATCTTTGCTCATACACTACCATGTTATCAGCTTATGTTAACGCACCAGACATGGAGGGGGCTGAGCAGTTTTTCAAAAGATTGATACAAGATGGTTTTGAGCCTAATGTTGTCACGTACGGAACCTTAATTAAGGGGTATGCTAAGATAAATGATCTTCGGAAGGTAATGGAGAAATATAAGGAAATGCTTAAGCGGGGTATCAAGGCCAATCAGACTATTTTGACCACTATCATGGATGCATATGGAAAAAATGGAGACTTCGACAATGCTGTTCATTGGTATAAGGAAATGGAGTGTTGTGGGGTTCCTCCTGATCAGAAAGCTAAAAATGTCCTTCTATCTTTAGCAAAAACAGACGAAGAAAGGAAAGAGGCTAATGAGCTTGCAATGCATTCCAATGAAAAAAACAATTTACCTAAAGTTAATGGCGTTGTTGGATTTGTTGAGGAGGAGGATGATGATGACGATGGGGAAGAAGATAATTATGAATCTTTTGATGCCCAGCTGGCCAGGGCTTATGATGAACAATCCGGAGTGATAAGTTGATAACAAACAAGTCCTGGAAGGCCTAGATACTACAAATTTTGTACACTTGCCAATTTAGTGACTTTGTATTGTGTGTGTGGTACTAATTGTATTAGCAAGCAATTGAAAGTATTTAAACTTGACATAATAATACATCAAAAAATGCTAAAGGAATTCAGCTGTGTATTGCAAAGGGAAAATGAAGATGTCTTTTATGCCTCACGAGTCATCGTCCATTTGTGAGTTTTTTTTTACCGATGCCAAATTAGCAAAACTCGTAATACATTTAGCTTACTGGGTTAGAAAAAAAATTTGGAAATGAGGAAGAATTAATTTTCTTTTTATCCAGAAATTTCACTAAATTTCGGTCTAGACTCTAGAATATTACTTTTTTTTTTATTATTATTGAAATTGACGTCACGAATATATTCGCATTTGGAGATATATGTGGCCACAAATAAGCCTAGCATATATGTGTTTGGTCCAGATAGTCATGTTATGGGTCATAAATAACTCTCTGCATTATCATTTTAACACTTACCATTCGAGTTTGAGCTTTTCCTCTTGCGATTCATGGACACCGTTATCTCCAGTTCAGCATCACTGACACTGTCACTCCCTCCGGTTCCAGTGCGTACAGTTGCTTCAATCTCTGCATCCACTTCGTCCTCTCTTCTTCTTCCTCTGGCTCACTGGTCGTCCAGGCTCACCTCTCAGAGAAGAAGAACACACAGGTTCAGGAAATCTTCTTCTCCGGTTCCTCAATTTACAGTGAGTTGCGGTGTTGGTATCGTGGAGATCAATGAGAGCCAGTTCGAAGACACAGTGTTGAAGGCTAACCGTCCGGTTCTGGTTGAGTTCGTCGCCACTTGGTGTGGCCCTTGCCGTTTGATCTCTCCCGCTATGGAATCCCTAGCTCAGGTTATATCAATAACTGTTTGAGTGAATCTCAATGCAAATCTAATGCTTTTGGTAACTAAACAAATTTGAACTTACATAACTGTTATTTCATAATTGAAAAGTTACATGTTCGAATTCAGAAAACAGCTTCTTTGTAATTATGTAAGGGTAAGACTGCGTACAAGGATTTTCTTCACCCCTCACTCGCTAATTGAGTTTAACGAGGAGTGGTTTTTTATAGTGAACTTATGGACAATATCTGCTCACTTAACTAAATTATTTGGCTGTTACATGCAATATTGTTCTCATACATTGCATAAATTATTAGGTTTGAGAAGTTACTCGTCTCCTCAATCCTCTGAAATATGAGATGTGTAGTTTTGGTTGTGTCATTCTGATTTATGGTTCAAGGAACAGAATTTTCACTAAATGATTAATGTGATTTCCCTAGAAGCTTAGGATATTAATTTTTATGGACTGAATTTTTATATGTAATGAATTGCAGGAATATGAAGACAGATTAACAGTTGTAAAGATTGATCATGATGCCAACCCACGGCTAATAGAAGAGTATAAAGTTTATGGATTGCCAACCTTGATACTATTCAAGGACGGGCAGGAAGTTCCAGAAAGCAGAAGGGAAGGTGCAATTACAAAAGTTAAACTGAAAGAGTATATGGATGCTTTATTGCAATCGATGTCAGTTTCATAGTCATTCATTTATGTTATTCAAAATTCTGACCTGTTCTTGGAAACTTGCGACATAGGAGCAGATCTATATATGTTCCCATATCTTTGTTTGACACAGTTTTAACAGGCTTTTACAGTTGTATCATTTCTGAAGCTGGCAAATACAGCATGTTGTTGTGAATGAAGGTTGTGCTAAAGTGTTTCTACTTTCCTTTGTTATTTATTTGATTCAGTTGAATCGATTTATGTTCGTACTGGACTGTCTTCATAGGACTTCCGGCAAGCTAAATGATGTATAATGCTTGCTTAATTCGACTTGTAACTTCAGGGTTTTATTTTATTTTTGATGAAAGTAGAAATTCATTCTGTTTAAGGGAAAATGATTGCGTGCTAGAAAGTTAACAGATTCTCTTCAAAATAAAAGGAATGTATAAGCATCCGATAACAAAGAAAACATCAATGAGGCAAAGCTATTAAAGTATTAAACCCTATAATGTAATTGATTTTAAACAGTTGTCTATAGCTTTTACATTGAGAATTGTGCTACGGATGGTAATTTATTAATTAGACTTCTACAACGTAAAACTGTAGTCGGCAACACGATCAAGCTATCATCTGGGTTAAACTCAGATAGGTTAGTGAAAACCCGAGTTTGTGAAATTTGAAATTAATGGAAATCTTATGGTAAAAAGAAGTAATTCAATCACTTTCTTTCCTCCTGTTTTGCCTTTTGCTGATTGTTCCTCGTTCACTGTACGGCACGGGCATTTTTTGTTCAACTTCAAGCATGATCAGTGGACTGTGTTAGGAAAGAGCTTTGTACAAAACCAATGTGACTTCCATACTCTCTTCATTTCTTCAATTGGGAAGTTCTTAGTCTCAGGCAGGAACAAGGCAATAAAGATGGTCATGATGAGCACAAAGACAGCAAAGAAGAACTTCAAGTGAAAAAGCACAAAGCATGGTGACAAAAAATTGAGCAATGGCAAAGTTGAACAAACATGTTCTTTGTTCACCGCAACCTCGTGTCCGTATGTGCATGACAACCATTTATTCCCTAGCACTGTTTCTGAAAAGAAACAATTCTTTTCTATTTATGTTCCTTAGAACAGTTTCTGAGAAAAATAAAATAAAATGTGTTTGATAACATGTTCTATTTTTATTCCGAGAATGAGAATTGTGTTTGATAACACAACAAATAATATAATAAAAAATAATTCCTAATAAATATAAAAAAATTTCGGATCATCACTTTGTAACGCCTCGTCTACAGCCGGTTAATTAACATTCATATGATAGTAAGCGCAGCATGCTCAACTTAATTATTTCGGAAGCTAACTAAATAAATTTTCCCTTTTTCCTTATGTATTGCAAACCTTTTTACTTCCATGGCCAAAATAAAACGGACAACATTTTCTCTGTATTTTGGACCTTTGGGGATAATTCCCACTATGATAATTTCAACCTGATCGACAGTTTAATATAACTCAGGCATATCACAGCATAGATAAAACATATTGCCCAGTCATCCATGACCTAGGCTATCTCATAATCATACTGTCTCAAAATAATGTCCATGATGTTACTTATATAATTACATCAAATAAACAAAAGAGATGCAATTAAATAAGTAACATAGACCTAAGCATGCATAACTAACAACATATACAGACTATCGACATGGCATAGACATCTTCTATGCTCTCAAAAAAAAAAAATACATGGCACATACAACCCAAAATAAAGTATGTCAGGTACAAATCTAAATATCCGTAAGACCCTGACAATCATGTCAAGTAGTATCTCTCATCTGGCCTCTTGCCACGCGATGCCTCAGTACCATCAGCTCCTGTACCTGAAATGGTAATCCCCATAACGCAGGGTGAGATAATATAATTACCTCAGTAAGCTAGGGACCCTTGGAGGGCTCCTCCACCCCTAAGCTCACTTCTGGTATAAACACAGTATAAAAATCCATGCATGCATCAGAATATGTATGACAATGCAGTGTGCAATAATATAATCCTACTGGCCAGAGAATATAACAAGTATGCATTACGCAAGGAAACACCGTCTTGCAACATACCGTATGAGGAAACACCGTCTCATACTATGCATAAGGAATCACCGTCTTATGCCTCACACAAGGAAACACCGTTTTGTGTGGCACACAAACATACATACATATACATGCAACATATAATATCATTTTCACATACCATATCAAACTACCATCCTCCCTCGGAGTCTGGTGGAACAAACGGGGGATTAACTCCAAGGACCGTAAGCTTACCTGGGAAGTAGTGTCCTCCACTAATTCTCGTGTCCACCGAGTCACGATCTCTCACAAGTCACAACCTAGTTCCAAGATGTGAAGACCATCAGTATTCCCATATATCAGTCTACTACGTTTAATTTTTCAAGACTGCCTATAAAAGAAACCTACACTTGATTTTTAGTCCAATTTATCAAAGTGTCCTAAATGGTGATTTCATAATTTTTCCTTTTACGGGAACCAATCCCAAGCATATTTAACAAAGTAAGCTATATTCAAATCACTCTCTAACTATCCATATAAAATAATCCTATTTATCACATTTAATGCCATTATCTTTCCAAATAATTAAGAGAGTTTGTATATGGTGTCACTTCGGCCAACCTCCAAGCATAATGGATATACCTACATAGTCTCCTTTATCATAATATTATGCTTTCACGAATAACATCTTTCGTGTCTACTATCATTTCACATGAGTACTTTAACATGGCTATAAGATCCATACTTTGGAATATAAATAGGTCAATAGCCTAAGATACCTTCATTTTACCTTGTTAGGTTTGAAAAGTATGCAGCCATGAATTCTCCACTCTTGAGCAAAATCTAATTTGTAGGTAGAGCTTCTTGTAGTCTTCTTCCTAATTTACTTCAACGGTACTACCCCTTATACTCAACAGTCCAAGTAGTGGTTCCATTCTCCTCCTCTATGTGAAAATGTTTTGCTTCTTCTCCATTGGTGATTGTTCCCTCATGTCTTAGTCATCCCTTCAATGATTTAGAGTGATGATAATGAAGCCAAACTCCACCCCTTCCCAACAGCCCACTCACGGTCAAGATGAAGAAGAAAAATATTTTTCTCTAGCAATTTACCTTTCCTAAGAACTACTAAAAGCTAAGAAGGAGAGGAAATGCTTTTCATTAAAGGGTAATAAGGAAGAGACAAAGATGAGGGTTCTTGGAATAGTGACCGTGACAACTTGCAGGAGCTTCTAGGAAGTTAGGTTAGTCTTTCCTCTCTTGCACAAAGTCAAAAATGCAGTGGGTACAATCCCCTTTTTTACGGAAATTTTCAGAAAGTAGCTAGGAGAGGTCAGAATTTATTTTAACCCCTTAGTACCATTTTTGTTTTGGAGAATTTAAAACTTATTCACTTAACCTTTGGATAACTATTCAACCGCGAAAATTTCTGGGTACAAATTTTAGAATGTACCCACGTCCTACTAGATTAAATTTTATTTGATTCTTTACTACTTTACATTAATTTAATTATTCATTAATAAATTTGTAAGCTCATATCTTATAGGTTAGAGTCATTATACACTTTCCTTTTCATATGGTGTGGTTGTAGTGGTGATGGCGGTGGGGTTGGCATGGTGGTGGTGGCGGTGGCGGCGGCGGTACGACGGTGGTGGTGGCAGTGATGTGGTGATGATAGTGGTGGTGGTTGTGACGGCAGTGGCTGCAGCGATGACAGTGGTAATGGTGGTGGCGGCGATGGTAGTGATGAGGATGGTGATGATGGAGGTGACGTCAGTGGCTGCGACAATAGTGGTGGGGATGGAATGGTGGTGGTGGTAGGTGACAGTTGTGGTGGTAGTGGCGGGGGTGGTGTAATTGTGGCGATGGTGGTGGTGGCGACGTCGGTGTCGGTGGTGGCTGCAGCAATGATAGTAGTGGTTGGTGACAGTGGTGGTGATGGTAGCGGTGGCGTTGGTGGTAGTGGTGGTGGATGTGACAGCATTGACTGCGACAATGGTGGTGGGGTGGTGGTTGGTGGCATTGGTGGCGGCGACTATGGTAGCGGTGGTATGGTGGTGGTGGTGGTGGTGATGATGGTAGTGGCGGGGGTGGTGTAATGGTGGCGATAATGGTGGTGGTGACGGTAGTGACTGTGATGGTGGTGGTTGGTGACGACGGTGGTGTCTGTGGTGGCTGCAATAATGATAGTGGTGGTTGGTGACAGTGGTGGTGATGGTAGCAGTGGTGTTGGTAGTGGTGGCTGTGGCGTGGTGATGGCGGCGGTGGCGGTGGCGGCAGTGGTAGCGATGATGGTGGTGGTGGTTGATAGTGATAGTGGTGATGATGGTGGTGACGGTGATAGTGGTGGTGGTGGTTGCAGCGCTGGTAGTTGTGGTGGCGGTGATGGTGATGGTGGCATGGTAGTAGTGATGGGTGGAGGTGGTGGTGATGGTGTTGGTGGCATCGTGGTGGTGGGGGGTCACGACAACACTAGTGGTACGACGACAGCGATGACGATGGTGGCGATGGTCGTGTTGGGATGATGGTGGTGGTGGTGATAATGGTAGAGATGGAGAGTGATTAAGAGAGATAAATGTTTCTCATTTTGTGCCCGGGAACAAAAAAACAGAAATTTTCTAATTCTTTTTTCTGTTCCCCAACACAAAAATTAATCCGGTACATCCCGGGAACAAAAAAATAAAACGATTTTACCAAACGAATTTTCTATCTATTTCTGTTCCCGAGAACAGAAATTAAAAAAAAAATGATTCTGGGAACAAAAAGTAAACTAACAGCAAAGACTTGACTTAACCCCCACTATTACGTCATCATAATTAAATATCACGTTAAAATAGCAAATATCGATAAATAATAAAAGTTAAACATCCAGCAACATTTTTCTTTTTTAAATCAAAATGTTTAATTTAATAACTGTCTGAGAAGTTTGATTTTCAGCTTCACTTTTATTTATAAAACCTTAGGCAATATATTTTTACAAAAATTCTTATTATAGAAAAAGCTTTTTCATATAATGAATAAAAAAATAAAAGCTTAAGGCATAAGATGAGCTTTTTAAAAATATATACTAATATTTTAAGGAAAAAGTATTTCTCCAGTCACTACAGATAAAGTTATCTCCAGTGAGTTCAAAGCAACGTTGTTTTGAGTTACAAAATTAAAAAATTATAATGACAAAGACTAACATAACCTTGCAATATATTAGAATTGCAAAAATACATTGATTTCCACCCAAAACGACATCATTTTGGATTCACCGGAGATAATTTATCTTCATTGACCGCAGAAATTATTTACCCATATTTTAAAGTTCTTATAATTATTTTTCAGTTTCATCTTTATTCTAAAGTTATACATATCAATTTTGATTTTTAGATTAATAATCCATCCTAAAAATAAATTATTTCATTTATCCTCTTTCAAAAACCTCAGCTTTATATAATAATAACTGTACAGCTTTTAATTTTTTTAATTTTTTTTACCTTAAAAAAAGTGTGCCACTCTTAAACTACGTATTGTCATTTCAAGTACCAAACTATAAGAAGGGGAAAACAGAGAAGTTAACAACATCATCCTCAGCCTGATGGCATTCAAGTGTCTCAGGTTCTCCAAATTAATACCTCATCAAAATGATATTTAAGCAAAAAGAGAGATTCATGAAATAAGTAAAGATCTGAGTATAAAATATGTGTCCTGAAAATGAGACGGAACAATCATGTATAAATTTTCTTCAATTTGAAGCGAAGAGCAGCTATTAATCCACCTACAGGCTGCTCCCAGACGCAGATACCTCAGTACTGCAAACAGGGCAAACCTGCAGACAAAGAACCTACAATTACGCCACAGCTTCTCCACTGCAAATAACTCTCAAGAAACTAATTCAAATTTGATCAAAATGACAGGGCAAGTTATGAATTATTGATATATGTTTCCATTAGATTTTGTAAATGGGACATCTGAACTAGTAACGAACTAGACATTTATCATGATATTTAAGCAAAAAGAGAGATTCATGAAATAAGTAAAGATCTGAGTATAAAAGATGTGTCCAGAAAATGAGGCGGAACAATCATGAATAAATTTTCTTCAATTTGAAGCGAAGAGCAGCTATTAATCCACCTACAAGCTGCTCCCAGATGCAGATACCTCAGTACTGCAAACAGGGCAAACCTGCAGACAAAGAACCTACGGTTACGCCATAGCTTCTCCACTGCAAATAACTCTCAAGAAACTAATTCAAATTTGATCAAAACGACAGGGCAATTTATGAATTATTGATACATGTTACCATTAGATTTTGTAAATGGGACATCTGAACTAGTAGCGAACTAGACATTTATCATGATATTTAAGCAAAAAGAGAGATTCATGAAATAAGTAAAGATCTGAGTATAAAAGATGTGTCCAGAAAATGAGGCGGAACAATCATCCATGCTTCACCTCTACTAACTTAAAGTGGTCTAAAACCTGATTTGTTCTTTTAATATGTGGCAACAGGGTAAATAGACATGTGATTTATTCACATTTCAAGCCAAAAAGGATTTTCCAATAAGGCATGCCTTAGTGATAAAAACATTATTGAGGAAGGGTATAATCATACCTTGTTTATTTTCAACCAGTTGTTAATACACTCAGGATGGTAAAGATGTTTGCAGGAAAGAACTGTCAAGGACTCACCATTAATACCTCACCATTAATATGTTGAAGGAGATGCAGGCATGAACCATGGATAAAATATTCCACCCTTTTGTGAAAGAACTATGTGATCATGGGAGGGCTGTAGAAGCACGTGACTTTCTTGACAAAATAGTTCAACAAGGTTTCTGTTAGAGATGTTACACAAGCAAAAGGTAGGGGGCAGAGGGTAAAAGGTTACCCATCGTGGGCTGTGGACCATGTGATATAGTTGAATAGGTCCATGGGCCTTGTATAAGTGAATGCTGGTTATAATAGTGTAATAACTGTATTGTGTAATAGTGGGACACGTATATGTAGTCGTGTCATTAGAAGAGTTTGCATGTATATATAGAAAGACAAGTGTAAAGTGAGATCATTGATCATTGTTAATAAAGAAGTTGGTTCGGTTATTCAGTTACAGAGAGTATCCTCTGTATCATTGGTGCTTTCATTCTTGTGGAGTCAAGCTCTTATACCCATGGCGATCATGAAACTTCAAGAGTTGGCAGAGGAGTTCCTGCAATATCGTGAGCAAAACAACCAACGCATAGAGCAGTTGTTCACTACGATGGAGACTCGCTTTCAGGAGATGCATAATACGATTCGAGATTCGCCTCTCCAATCTCAAGGTACAACTTCTGATGTTCATAGTAATAATGGGGCTTAACCAGTGCATAAAGAAGTCCATCATCATGGAACTGGTACTGAGGATCCACGTTCGGTGCTAAAGTTCATCAAACCAGAAATACCCAAATTTGATGGGAAAAATCCAAATGTTTGGATTTTCAAAACTGATTTGTTCTTCAAAATTCAACAAGTACCAGAGTAATTCAAGATGGAATTAGCTGGATTGCGTATGGAAGGGATAGCAGCCGATTGGTTTCAATGGATGTTTAGTAGTGGTACTCTCAATTCCTGGGAACAATTTGTGAGAGCTGTCAGGGAACGATTTGGGCCTTCAACATACAAAGATAGTCGTGGTGTTTTAGCCAAGTTGTTGCAGTCTAGTTCGCTTGCTGATTATATGGCAGAATTCCAACGCTTAATGAATCAAGTTTCTAACATCAATGATGAGTTGTTGATGACTTTTTTTGTTGCGGGCTTACAACCGGAGTTACAAGGTGCAGTCCAATTGAGATGGCCTACTTCTTTACATCAAGCTATGCAACTGGCTATTGCTTATGACAGCCACCATGGAGAATTGTGTTCTTCATTCCAACCACAATAGAAGAAATTTGTCCCTCGCTCGAATATAGGAACCACACCAGAGAAGGTAACTTCTACTCCTTCAACTTCAATATCTGCTTCGAGTTCCAATTTTCCTATTAAAAAGATGTCTTCTGAGGAGTTAGCCAAGAAGAGAGAATTGGGAATTTGTTATGTTTGAGATGAGAAATGGTCGAAGAAGCATAAATGTAAGGCACGTATGTTGGTGCTGATAGTTGACAATGAGGAATCCGATGGAGAATCTGATGAGGAGATTATATGGCGTAAGGAAGTCTCTTTAGAACCTAAAATGGATGCTGCATTGCACTTATTTTTGGGCAGAACAGATGCAAAGTTCTTGGTGTTGTTGGCAGAAATGGTTGTTGGCAGTGTTAAAATTTTAGTGGATTCTGGTAGCTCTCATAACTTCATTCAAAGAAGTTTAGCTGAAGATTTGCAACTTAGCATGGTTCGCACCCATAGAATGAGAGTATTCATGGGGAATGGTGAATTCTTGATTTGTGACAGAAAGTGTCTCAAAGTACAACTGTTGATTTAGGGTCACACCTTTGTGACTGATTTATATGTTCTGGATTTGTGCAGTCTTAAGGTAGTCTTGGGAATGCAATGGTTAGTCACTTTGGGAAGAGTCACTCACAACTATGGGGAGCTATCCATGGATTTTACTTGGAACAATAAGCTCATCTCCTTGAAAGGAATTGAGCCACACCACATGCCACAATTGGAGAATGAGGATGACACCACATGTCATGCCTTGCTTGTTTTGGAGCAGCATAATCAACAAAGTGAGATGAATCCTGAGCTTCTTCAAATGAAAAGTAAAATTCCAGCAGAATTGTGGAGTACCTTGCTGCAGTATCATGCTGTGTTTGATTTGCCTAAGACACTTCATCCTTTTCGAGAATTAACACATGCCATTCCACTGGTTGGTGAATCACAAGCTGTAAGAGTAAAACCTTATCGATATCCTCATCATCAAAAAGAGGAAATTGAAAGGCAAATTCTGGAACTCTTGAATTCTGGTTGGATACAACAAAGTCACAGTGCATTTTCTTCTCCTGTTTTGTTGGTGAGAAAACATGATCACACTTGGAGAATGTATATTGACTATAGGGCTTTAAATGCCTTAACAGTCAAGGATGCTTTTCCTATCCCAACCATAGATGAGCTACTTGATGAGTTATACAATGCTCAACTGTTTAGCAAGCTGGATCTTCGTTCAGGGTACCACCAAATCCGTATGAAGCAAGATGATATACATAAGACAGCATTTAGAACTCATGAAGGACACTATGAGTTCAAGGTTATGCCATTTGGCTTAACAAATGCTCCTGCGACTTTTCAAGCCACCATGAATAAAATTTTTAGGCCATTCCTTCGCAAATTTATTGTAGTTTTCTTTGATGATGTTTTAATCTACAGCTCTTCTATGACAGATCACATACAGCATTTGGCAGCAGCTTTACATTGCTTAAGTGACAATTCTTTTTTTGTCAAATTAAGCAAATGTGACTTTGGGGTGAGTGAGATTTCATATTTGGGTCATGTGGTGACAGCCAAGGGTGTTAAAGCTGATCCTGCGAAGATTGAGGCTATGCTTGGTTGGCCAACTCCCAAATCCATCAAGCAACTCCATGCATTTTTGGGGCTCACAGGCTATTACAGAAGATTTATTCAAGGGTATGCTTCTTTGGCCCAACCCCTTACTGATTTATTGAAGAAGGATAAATGGGATTGGACTGCAGATACAGCTGCTGCTTTCCAAACCTTGAAAGAAGCAATGTCAACTACTTCAGTCTTGCAATTACCTGACTTCACCTCATCTTTATAGTTGAATCAGATGCATCCAATATAGGAGTTGGGGCAGTGTTACTACAAGGCAACAAACCAGTCTCATATTTCAGCAAACGTTTAGGACCTCGAATGGTTGTGGCTTCTGCTTATGTCCGAGAGCTATATGCTATAACAGAAGCAATCAAAAAATGGCGCCATTATCTCCTAGGTTCTCATTTCATCATCAAGACTGACCACCAAAGTCTAAGAGAACTCTTGAGGCAAACCATTCAGACACCTGAACAACAAAATTATGCCTATAAGCTAATGGGGTACAATTTTAGTATTGAGTATAAGTCTGGCTCTTCAAATATAGTGGTTGATGCCTTATCAAGACAATTTCCAGAAGAGGAAAACAGTACATGTTGTGCCTTTCGGTCAGTACCTTCCTTAGATATTTGGTTGAAAATAAAGGAGGAAAATCATATTGATGCTGAACTCACAGCCATTCATCAATCCTTGGATGATGGATCGCAAGTCAATCCTGCTATATCGAGAAGAGATGGCATGATATTCAACAACAACAGATGCATGTTGGGTTCTAATTCTACACTGAAGGTCCTTTTATTACAAGAGGCACACTGTACTCCAATGGGAGGACATGCAGGTGTTCACAGAACCTTTCTTCGTTTGTCTACTTCTTTTATGTGGAAAAACATGAGGACAGATGTCAAGGCCTTTGTGAATGAATGTTCCATTTGCCAGCAGATTAAGAGTTCTACACAGGTACCTCTTGGACTGTTCCAACCCTTAAAAATACCAGATGCAATATTTGATGACTTAACACTTGATTTTATCATCGCATTGCCCCAAATCCAATGGTTTTACAACCATATTGGTAGTAGTTGATCGTTTGTCTAAATATGGTCATTTTGGACCTCTACACACATCTCACACAGCAGCAACAATAGTTGCCTTGTTTTGTGATATGGTTGTTAAACATCATGGCTTTCCCAGATCATTGGTGTCTGACAGGGACCCCATTTTCATGAGTAAATTCTGGAAACAATTATTTCAATTAAGTGGCACTCAACTACTGGCCAGCTCCTCTTACCACCCGCAAACTGATGGCCAAACCGAAGTTACCAACCGATATTTGGAACAGTACTTGCGCGCTTTTTGTTTTGAGCAGAACACTAAATGGTCTCAATGGTTAGGCTGAGTTGCATTATAATACATCTATACATTCAGCAATCCTCATGTCCCTTTTTCAAGCGGTTTATGGCAAGGTTCCCACTCTCATTCCTCACTATCAGAAAGACTCAGTTCAGGTTGAAGCGGTGGATATGATGTTGCAGCAGAGGGGTGAGGTATTGAAGTTGCTTAAGATTCAGTTGCAGAATGCTCAACAACGGATGAAAACTCAAGCTGACCGCCATCGCCAGGAGCGTTTCTTTCAAGTAGGTGATCGAGTCTTGATTAAACTCCAACCATATCGTCAAATGTCAGTGGACAGACGATCAAATCACAAATTGGCCAAACGATTTTTTGGTCCTTACACCATTGAAAAGGTTATCAGTCCTGTAGCTTATAAGGTCCAATTGCCTGCAGGAAGTTTAATTCATCCTACTTTTCACATTTCTGTTTTGAAACCTTTTTATGGGTCTTCTAATCCTAGTTGTGAACCATTGCCATCATCGAGTATTGAAAACAAACCAGTTCAGGTTCCTGTGGCTGTGTTAGCATCACGATCCATTACAATAGGGGGAAAGATTGTTCTCTAGAAACTAGTTCAATGGTCCTCCACGGTACCAGAAGATGCATCTTGGGAGAATGCTGAAGAATTGCTTCGCACATATCCCAATCTTGAGGACAAGATGGCTTTCGAAGGGAGGGATGATGTTAGAGATGTCACACAAGCAAAAGGTAGGGGCAGAGGGTAAAAGGTTACCCATCATGGGTTGTGGACCATGTGATATAGTTGAATAGGTCCATGGGCCTTGTATAAGTGAATGCTGGTTATAATAGTGTAATAACTGTCTTGTGTAATAGTGGGAAACATATATGTAGTCGTGTCATTAGAAGAGTTTGCATGTATATATAGAAAGACAAGTGTAAAGTGAGATCATTGATCTTTGTTAATAAAGAAGTTGGTTCAGTTATTCAGTTACAGAGAGTATCCTCTGTATCAGTTTCCTTCCTGATATAGTTTGCTATTCTGCAGCAATTGGTGGCTTGATCAAAATTCAAGAAGTGGATCAAGCATTGAACTTATTCAGGGAGTTGTGTTCTCGTGGCCACTGTCCTGATGTGGTTGCATATAACATATTGATAAGGGGGCTCTGCAAGGCCAACAGAGTCATAGAGGCTGAAAATTTGTTGGATGAGATTGTTGAAAGGGGTCTTTCTCCCTCAGTTGTGACCTACAATCTGTTTATAGATAGTTGGTGCAAAAATGGTTCTATTGATAAGGCTATGGCTCTTCTTTCCAGAATGTCTGAAGAAGACAGGGAACCCAATGTCATTACATACTCAACTTTAGTGGACGGGTTATGCAGAGCAGAAAGGCCTGATGATGCTCTCTTGGTTTGGAATCAGATGGAAACAAAAGGTTGTCCTCCAAATCGAATTGCATATATAGCACTTATTCATGGTCTTTGCAAATGCTTTAGGCCAACTTCAGTACTTCATTATTGACAAAACCCTCGCCAAAGACATCATGAATTCACCTTGTTCCTTTACCCCTGGCGCGTTGGGTTTCTTCATTCGGTGTCTGGGCAGCATTGGGTTGGTGCAAGAAGCCAACGAGGTGTTTGATGAAATGGAAATGAAGGGTCTTTGCGTTCCCAATGATTATTGTTACAATTGTTTGTTAGAGGCTATATCAAAGATGAATGAAGGCTGACTATCCTGAAATGCAGGATTTCTACAGTTTTTGAGCAGTAGATTATTATGATCATATCTCCTTCGTTCCTCAACGGAATGAGGCGTATCATATGTCAAATTAAATCCCTAGATGTCTTGTTTAAAACAAAAAAAGGGTTGAGAGAATTATGGGCATTGGGACATGCCTCTCTTTTGAGATGTATGTTCTGCCTTCAGTGCCTTGTATTCACTAATGGCAGTTTGAGAATCGGACGCAGGGTAACGCTGATGATGGGTCGAGGTCTGCTGGTAATGGTAATGACGGCAGAGGGGGCGGTGGTGCTGGCTGCGATTGCGGTGGGGGAAACAGACCTGTTCACAGGACTTTTAGAATATCATTGAGTTATCATCTTGGTGCAGGTGGGTCTGCTCAGGACAGTGGTGAAAGGGGATGGGGAAGTAGACAAGAAGATTTGGATTGAAATTGTAAGTAGTATTTTTTTTCCTGCTAAAAGTAAATTATAAATAATGCTGTTTGATTATTGATTTATGTGATTTGTTGGTTTTATATGATTTTGGTTGTTAGGCATTCATTATTTTATTATCATTTGAGATGCATTTTTTTTTTTTAGGATTTAGGATTGAATCTGTTGTTTATATAATGTAATTAATAATTGATGGCATTTTAAACTTAACCTTTCGTAGTACTTGAAAAAGAGTTTCATAAATAAATTTGAAGAGGGAAAACGACCAGGATTGAAATCAAGCAAAAACCCTAAAAAAAGGGTGACACTACGAAGTTAACTTCATTCCTTGATTATAAATATGGAAAAAGTATTTGTCCTTTTAAAGGATCTAAACTTATGTCATTTTAGATCCTAACCGTTGATTTCCGTCAATCAACGGTTAAGGTTTATTGAGTCAAATTTATTAATTAATTAGTAATTCACAATAAAATCCAATAAATCTTTATAAATATTGCTGTATCATAAGAATTTTTATCACAGAAATCTTTATACATTGTTTTGTGTTTCTTTTCATTGTTGTAAAATTGTTCTTTATCTTACATATTCATTACGTATTAATAAAGATTCTTGAAAATCAGTTTTTCAAAAGAAATTTGGCCTTTTTTAAAAGATTTGCAATTCTCAATTAAACCCTTATGGTTGTTACATTACCAGCAAAAAATAGCTTGTGTAACAGTCAAGAAGAGTGCACACCTTGGGAAAAAGAGTTTCAGAAATAATCTTGAAGAGGGAAATCGACCAGGATTGAAATCAAACAAAGACCCAAGAAAAGGGTGACACTATGACATTAACTCCCTAAAAAGGGAAATGATGCAACATGATCCATAAAATTTCTTGGAGAAGGTCTTAAGAAAGATAACCTGAAGAACAACATCTCTTGAGTCTTGGCAAGTAATTTAGCTGTTCGTTCTGTGTCATTGCTTCAACACACCCAAGAACAGTGCAGGTACTATTTATGTATATCTGCAACTGCAACTTTCATGATTAAGCCACTTAATGTTCTATAACATTCTTTGTTCTACATTCTGCTGATTTTTAATAAATGATGCATACTCTTTATCAATGATTTCTTTTTAAGAAAAGTAAAATTTCTGCAACACTAACACACTGAAAAGTGAAAATCTTATCTTTTCTTTATCTATAAAGAGAGTCATATGTGGTATAATATACTATGCATAAATAAATTATTTAAACTTTTTGTTCAGGAACCATGGGTAGGCCAAAGGAAGTTACGTTTTGGAATCTTGTTGATAAATTGGAAGATGGTACATTGCGATGCAAGCGTTGTAATCATGAGTTCAGGGGAAATGTTTCAAGAATTAAAGTGCACGTGCGTGCGAAAACAGGGAAAGGAATTAGGTTGTGTCCTGGAAATGTAGGAGTTGACAACAATGCTGTTGCCGGTGATCCACAAGGAGTTGACAACAATGTTGTTGCTGGTGATCCACAAGAAGTTGTAGATGAAAGAGTGGACAACAATCAGTGGCGTAGCCACGTTATATTTAGGTGGGGCCTGGGCCCCGCCTACATTTCAATAAATTTTATTTGTTATATATAATTATATAAATAATTATAATTGGGCCTAACTAAAATTGTAAGTTGGTCCTCGCTAAAATAGTAACAATGGTAACATACGAAGATTTGGAGCTGCTTTGCTTGTATGATCATATAACAAATTGCTTTCTTCTTCTTCTTTCATCTTTTTTCAATTAAGATTTTCTTCTAACTTTTTTTTTCTTATTCACTCTCACCACCCGGAACCCAACCATTCTGTGACAAGGTACAATGTTTTGTTCCTTTTTCAAGATTTTAGGAATACATATTCTTGGAATATGCATTGGTAATTATATTGTCCGCTCGGGAAAAAATTGATTTATATTTTTGAACCTTGTAAAAGAGAAATTCTTTGTTTTTGCTGACCATAATTATTTATTGGGTTTTTTAACATGAGTGAAATTCATTCCCCCTTTTTTTTATTTATAACTTTTTTTGTGCGGTTGTATTTATTAATTTTATTTCCTTTGAAAAATGGAGTGCTGGTTTATATTTATCTTTTTTTTAAAAAAAAATTATTTTAATGTAGAGTTAACAGGAATGAGAATTTTGGCTATTAATCAATGGAAATTGTTAAAGAGAAAAATAAATGAAGATATATGTATATATATGGAGTATGAAAATTTCTTGTATATATTCATTAACAACTTCTTTTTTTTGTATTTTTAAAAATTTTAAAATATCTACACATTGATTAAATGATTTATCTGGAACCAATGTCATTTAAATGATTTTAGACATTTGTTGCTGATTGTTCCATGTTTCTTTTTAATTGTGAAGTTTGTTGTCCCTCTACGTTGATGTTCTTCACATGTCACGACTAGGGGTATAAATGGGCCAAGTTAGACCAGGCTTTGACTTTGATAGCCTAAGCTTAAGCCTATGTAAAATATTTAGAGCCTATACTGACCTATTAGTCTATTAAAGACTTGATTTATAGGTCTAGCCTGACCTATTTTAAAAAACTAAAAAATCTAATTCAACTTATAAGGCCTACCAAGTTGCAAATTAAAGTTTATAGGCCTCAAACCAAATTAAAATATAAAAGATAAAAAAAAATATTCACAAAGATCACATGAAATAAATTTTCATTAATATCACATAAAATAAATTTCCATTAACATCATATGAAATAAATTCTCATTAACATCACATGAAATAATATTCATAAAGATCGTATGAAAATATTCATAAAAGTCACATGAAAATTTCATATATGTATATATGCATATAATTTGCACTTTCTTCACTAATTTAATTTTATGGGGAGAGATCATTTGACTCCAGAGTAAGACTTACAAGTCTTACTCCTCATCCTAACCGTTGATTTCCGTCCATCCAACGGTTACAATTTAAGAAGTTATATTAATTAATTAATTATTAATTACACTATAAATGACAACCGTTGATTTCCGTCCATCAACGGCTGAGATGGAGAGTAAGAGTTGTAAGTCTTACTCTAGAGTCAAATGATCCCTCCCCTAATTTTATATTATATTTTAAATTTTAAATAAATATTTTTTATTTGTTAAAGTAACATCAATCCTATTACTTTATAAATTTTAAGTAAACTTTTTTCATAATAGATTTGTATAATTACGAAAATATTTTGATAATTTGATATGTTAAACTTTTTAGCCACAGCTAACAATAAACCCTAGCTCTACCACTGACAACAATGCTGTTGCCCATGATCCACAAGAAGCTGCAGATGGAATGAGTTCACTTCAAGGAGTAACTATTCCTCCTATGGGAGGAGTTGACTACCCTGTTAATGCTGCCGGTTCAAGTAATCCACAGGATAGTTCAAGTAATCCACAGGCTGGTTTTAATGCTGCACTAAATGGTATTGCTAGCTAGTTTTTTTTAATTTGAATATCATTGCTTCTTTGTTTTTTTAATTTGAAAATTTATATTACTCCCAGAACTCAGGAAGTCTTACAAGGACTTGTAATTCGGATTAGGTTCATTATTTGCGATCAGCGATAAAGCTATTTTTTT
The DNA here is from genome assembly GCF_033153095.1 of Gastrolobium bilobum. Taxonomy (NCBI): domain Eukaryota; kingdom Viridiplantae; phylum Streptophyta; class Magnoliopsida; order Fabales; family Fabaceae; genus Gastrolobium; species Gastrolobium bilobum. The sequence goes on along the minus strand of NW_026897937.1, from coordinate 67,290 downwards.
TTATCGAGATACTCAACAAGTTGAGTAATGTCCAGGTTTCGGACCAGGTCGCCTCCCACAACTTGAACGTGGATGATTATGACTTGTCTCCTTTTGAGGAAAAGGGTCAAACCATACTGATCCTCCCTCGTCCTGCTGAGACCTATGTGACTGGGAACAACATGTCAAATGATGCTGTATCTAATGCCTGAATGTTTTAATGAAATCTTTCTTTGTATTAGAGATGAAAATAATCTGTGTTAACTCTTAGACCTTGTAACTATGCAGCTGCCTGTCCCCAACTCTTCCTCAAAGAAGTGGTTTATGTGTGAAAGAGGGAAGGACGTTTGAATAAGGCTCCAAATATTAATGATGTCATTTTGTATTATGTTACTCTTGTTCTTTTAACAGTTCTGAACTTTTTCATTTACTTCAGGAGTCCTGAACTTTTATATGAAAGGGGTTATCCTTCTGCATATTTTATTTAAGGCTGTGCGTCATAGAAAGGAGCAAAAATGTAGAGAAATAAAAACAGCAGTTGTTGAATTTAAACGAATTATTTGATTATAATCTTGAAGCTTCAGTTTACTTAGAAAGATAGTAAAACAAGAATTAATGGAGTGAGATATAAATTTGCGAACGATATGTCTGAACGGAGAAAAGCTATAAGAATGATAGAGGGATAGACTGTTTTTATTTTTATGTTCACAAAATTTAAAGACACTTTGATTTCCGTTCGAGAATGATGTCATTTTAGGCTCACGGGACTGAAAAAATCTTTTACCTTAATCTAATAGTTGGAATTAAAAATTTGAAATTTTTTTGAGTCGGTACAATGTGAGTTTTGAGAGTGTCAAAGGGCCTGTTTAGTGTGATGTATAAGGCTTGATAGTATAAGCTTATACTATAAGTTATGACATTTTCAGTTGTTTGGTGTGACCATCGTATAGTATAAGCTTATACAGCATGACCCATTTATACATCAAAATGATGTATAACTTAATCCGGCCTAGAAGTGGTGGATTAGGCCTGATAAGGGGTTGATGTATTAATATTGATTACAAGTACAATTCTCAAGAACTAATTTTTTTAATATTGAAAGATATTATCTTATACAATATCATACCAAACACTTGATAATATTAAAATTTAATCAGGTCTTATACTATCAAGTCTTATACTATCAGCCCTTATATTGTACTATGCACCAAAATGGGTAGTGCAGGAGAAAATCGAAATGAAATATGGAAAAAATATCGAGAAGTGTTGGATACACGAGTAAAATATTTTGAAGTGTCCCTCCACAAGTACCAAACTATAAAGAAGAATGAGAAAACAGGTAAGTTAACGACATCATCGTCAGCCTGATGGCATTCAAGTGTCTCAGGTTCTCCAAATTCCATTATTCTTGTTCCATTTCGTTCACCACTACCCATTCTGGTTATGGTTCTGATTCTTCCACACTTGTGGTGGTGGATACCCTCATCTCCATCTTCACCAAAGGACCCAACAGCGACATTAACACCACTGAACAACTGAACCGGGTGGCACCCATTCTCACCTCTCACCACGTGGAAACCGTCCTCACGCGCCTCCGCAGCTGGAAAGTCGCTCAAACCTTCTTCAACTGGGCCTCCAACCAACACCAACATGGCTATCGCCACAGTTGCTACACCTACAATGCCATGGCTTCAATCTTGTCCCGTTCCCACCAGAGCGCTCAACTCAAAACCCTCGCTAAAGACATCACAAATTCACCTTGTTCCTTTACCCCTGGCGCGTTGGGTTTCTTCATTCGGTGTCTGGGCAGCGTTGGGTTGGTGCAAGAAGCCAACGAGGTGTTTGATGAAATGAAAATGAAGGGTCTTTGCGCTCCCAATGATTATTGTTACAATTGTTTGTTAGAGGCTATATCAAAGTCAAAGTCAGAGTCTGGCTGCGTTGACTTGATGGAGAAGAGGTTAAAAGAGATGCGGGTGTTTGGGGGGGAAATTGATAAGTACACCCTGACCCCGGTGATGCAAGTTTATTGCAATGCACGCATGTTTGAACAAGCTTTGAGTATGTACAATATAATGCGGGAGAAGGGTTGGGTTGATGAACGTGTTTACTCTATGCTGGCCTTGTCTTTTAGCAAGTGGGGTGAGGTGGATAAGGCGTTTGAGTTGGTGGAGAGGATGGATGAACAAGGAATGAGACTAAATGAAAAGACTTTTTGTGTTTTGATTCATGGGTTTGTCAAAGAGTCCCGCGTGGATAAAGCCCTCCAGTTGTTTGATAAAATGCGCAAGGCTGGTTTCACTCCTCATGTTTCCTTGTGTGATGTTCTGATTGGAGGACTGTGCAGAAGTAAAGACACTCACAGAGCTTTGGCCTTGCTTTCGGAAATGAAGGAATTTGGTGTTCAACCTGATGTTGGAATCCTTACAAAGTTGATATCGTCTTTTTCGGACACAAGCATGATTGTCAGATTACTAGAAGAAATTCTGGAAGAGGAAGATGACCAAACTCTTGTTTTGGTTTACAATGCTGTTTTGACTGGTTATGTCAGTGACGGGTTGATGGATAAAGCTTATCACCTTCTTAAGATGATGATTCAAAGCAAATATAGTAGTACTGATGCCCAGATGGATACTTTCCTCAAGGTCAAGAGATTGGTTTTTCCGAATACCACTTCCTTTAGCATTGTAATTGATGGCTTCCTCAAAAGTGGTCAATTGGACCTTGCCCTGCACCTCTTCAATGATATGCAACGGTTTATTGGTAAACCAAATGTTTTGATTTACAACAATCTGATCAATGGTCTCTGCAATTCGAATAGATTGGAGGAAAGCCGCGAGCTCTTGAGCGAGATGAAAGAATCAGGAATTGAACCAACTCATTTCACTTACAACTCAATATATGGTTGCCTGTGTAAAAGAAAGGATGTTTTAGGAGCAGTCAATATGTTGAAGGAGATGCGGGCATGCGGTCATGAACCATGGATAAAACATTCCACCCTTCTTGTGAAAGAGCTATGTGATCATGGGAGGGCTGTAGAAGCACGTGACTTTCTTGACAAAATGGTTCAACAAGGTTTCCTTCCTGATATAGTTTGCTATTCTGCAGCAATTGGTGGCTTGATCAAGATTCAAGAAGTGGATCAAGCATTGAACTTATTCAGGGAGTTGTGTTCTCGTGGCCACTGTCCTGATGTGGTTGCATATAACATATTGATAAGGGGGCTCTGCAAGGCCAACAGAGTCACAGAGGCTGAAAATTTGTTGGATGAGATTGTTGAAAGGGGTCTTTCTCCCTCAGTTGTGACCTACAATCTGTTTATAGATAGTTGGTGCAAAAATGGTTCTATTGATAAGGCTATGGCTCTTCTTTCCAGAATGTCTGAAGAAGACAGGGAACCCAATGTCATTACATACTCAACTTTAGTGGACGGGTTATGCAGAGCAGAAAGGCCTGATGATGCTCTCTTGGTTTGGAATCAGATGGAAACAAAAGGTTGTCCTCCAAATCGAATTGCATATATGGCACTTATTCATGGTCTTTGCAAATGCTTTAGGCCAACTTCAGCACTTCGTTATTTTCGTGAGATGGAACAGAAAGAAATGAAAGCTGACTCCTTCATTTATGTTACATTGCTAAGTGCTTTTCTATCTGATCTGAATTTGACCTCTGCATTTGAGGTTTTTAAAGAGATGGTTGATTCAGGATATTTTCCAGAATCCCATGATAAAAATTACTCCATTGCAATAGATGCAATAGTCAAATTTTCTAAGGATCATAGAACGTCCTCAGGAATCCTAGTTCTAATGGAAGAGGGAAAAATTCCTACACATTTTATGTGAAATGTTGGAAGAGAAAAGTTAATCAAATGGAGTCAACCATTTCTTGCTATTGCTGAAGGAATAACATGTTGTACATGTTAAATTGATGGATTTGGGACAGAAATAAATGTACAGAAAAAAAAAAAAAAAAAAAAAAAAACACATCCGCGACAGTCCAGTAATAAGTTGCCTACTAAGAGAATGAGAGCTCTGGAATTAAGATATATGTTACTTGTCAAATTGGTGGCGGAAGAAGAATACCATTATAGATTTATAGCACTCTGATCGGATCTTGCTTTGGGTTTCCAGCGCTACATTCCATTATCATTGACAGCAGGTCGACGGAAGGGAGTTAGGGTGGCCTATTGCCTCCTCCTAAATTTCAAATCTATATTTTATTTTAATATATAGTCTCACTTCGATGATAAATTTTAAAATATATATCAATGCCCTGCTCTAAATTCTTTCGGTGCTGCTTGGAATTGCATACAATAGAGGAAAACAATCTTTTCATGGGATGATTTATATAGAAACAAGGTAGAATCTGGGCACCCAATTCTTTCGAAGGCAAATAATGAAGCAAAACTTAGAGAACCTAGTAGTATCTCAGTTCAATTGATTAATGAAAAATGCCATCGTAACACGGGGAGCAATCAAGAAACTCACTGTACGTCATTACAGCCATTGGTGACTTTTGTAACAGAAATTTGAGCCCATTACATCTCCGAAGTTCAACAACTAAATCAGATCCCCAAATTGAAGACAAGGATCAGGTCCCCTACAATTTTTCATTTAATTTGTTGTTTTACTTGTTTCTATTAATTTTATTTAATTTTTTTTAAAAAAAATTTGCGGCCACTTTACGTTCCCAGTAATCATATCCATAAATGAAATGCGGATCCCCACCCCACTTCCCAAAATCATTGGGACTATTAAATAATGCTTTGTTTGACATAAAACACCACTGTCACGAATCCCCTCTTGCAGTAGCAAGCCACAATAACTAGCCCAGTTTATCCCCTCAGACCCAGTAAATTAAGAACTGCAGAAAAAAAAAAAATGACGACTATAGTGTCAGTCATTTCATTTAAAAAAGACACAATCCAGAGAGCTGATTCCAAGTGTAACATGTTACATTACTGAAGGAGCTGGATACAACAAAGCACAGACTATCTCCACAACATGGCAATGCTACTAAAATAAGAGATAATAGCCCCCAACTTGCATAAATTTTCTTCAATTTGAAGCGAAGAGCAGCTATTAATCCACCTACAAGCTGCTCCCAGACGCAGATACCTCAGTACTGCAAACAGGGCAAACCTGCAGACAAAGAACCCACGGTTACGCCACAGCTTCTCCACTGCAAATAACTCTCAAGAAACTAATTCAAATTTGATCAAAATGACAGGGCAATTTATGAATTATTGATACATGTTACCATTAGATTTTGTAAATGGGACATCTGAACTAGTAGAAAACTAGACATTTATCATGATATTTAAGCAAAAAGGGAGATTCATGAAATAAGTAAAGATATGCTGTGTCCTGAAAATGAGGCGGAACAATCATCCATGCTTCACCTCTACTAACTTAAAGTGGTCTAAAACCTGATTTGTTCTTTTAATAGGTGGCAACAGGGTAAATAGACATGTGATTTATTCATATTTCAAGCCAAAAAGGATTTGCCAATAAGGCGTGCCTTAGTGATAAAAACATTATTGAGGAAGGGTATAATCATACCTTGTTTATTTTCAACCAGTTGTTAATGCACTCAGGATGGTAAAGATGTTTGCAGGAAAGAACTGTCAAGGACTCACCATCCTCATAGTCCACCCGGCAAATGACGCACCTGAAACAGGAATGCAAAAATAAGGAACCATGGTATATCATGATTACAGCTAAGGTTAGAAGTAACAATTTGCACATACGAATCACTGCTTCCATGTTGATCACTCCCGGTCTTGTACTTCACCGAAGGCAAACAGGCAATAGTATCAGTTGAAAGACCTCTGCTCTCAGTTCCAACTACTTCACCCAATGCAAGTAGTTCCTGAAATAATTTGAATCTTACTATTAAAACATGAGATGAAAGTGTACAGGGAGGATGTGGGGCATGAAACAAACTTCCGGTATATATTAAAGTCACCTCATATGAAAGTTCATCTGGATCAACATCCTCCCATGCATCCTGCAGAATCAGGTAGTCAATTAGAAGCATTTATAGAATTGAGTTAACAGTAGCACATGAGTTGTACGGTTAAATGCTACAATCCAAAAAAAGAGTAGCAAAATCAATCCAGCATGATTAAAGTGTGATATTACAAAGACACATTAATGTTGAAGCAGCCAATCTCACACATGGCACAGATAGATAAGAATATTTCTAAGCCAATCTTAAGTGCATCACACATTTAATAAATAAGAATATAAGATGAAGTAACATCAGCAATAGCAATTTTGACTTAAAATCGAAGCAATTAAGCATATTGTTGGTCCAAAGATATTAATATGCCCTCAAACTTCGGGAGTAAATGCTCACGAGGGAGTATTTTAGAGTAGCGGGCTAGGACACAGCAACAGGGACTGTAATAGCAGCCACTATTCTAAAAAGGGAGACAAAGTCCATGTTTTAACATCACTAAAACCCACCGTCATCGTATGTGCTGCACCTAATCCAGGAACTCTAGGTCCATCGTCATTCACAAATAAATTTTTAAGGAATTATTGATGGCAAACTTGCAAATTTAGGTCCATTGCACAGAGGTGGGGCTTCAGATCCTCAACCGTAATTCAAATTACTATGGGCCTTGCTACTTCTCCCTCAACCAGTTCCAGCCTTTCTCTGCTAGCTTTTTCCTTGAGCAGATGCTCCCCTGTTTGTTCCGTTAGGTATTGCTCTGTCTTGCAACTCTTTCGTTCCTTTTTTCCCCTCTTCCATTGGTCTCCTGTTTTATAGTTTTTTCTAGTTACTAGTTAGGATTTAGAAACTTAGTAGTAGTTACTGAATTTTTTATGGTACAGACTTTATAAACTATAGTATTATCAATTTTTATTCTTTACAAATTATAAAAGTTTTTTTCAATGTTGTGACTTTCTTTGATATAGCAAGAGCAGTCTCCTTTGTCACAAAGATAAGCCCTGGACGATAAATGGTCCCCACCATAACCTGTCATCCAATGGCTTTGGTTGCATCCTTATTTGTTTCCAGTGCAAAAGCTGTGCCCTAAATAGCAGACCTCTAATTTTAAATACAAATTATTTATCAAAGTTTGGCTAAATTACATATGTGATAAAGCATTCACAGTAAACAACAGCAAAAAAAAAATCACATGATATTAAACATAATTCATAAATGAAACAAAAAAGATAAAATGCTTCTCACCAATTTAATCATTAAGGAATGTTAGTTCTTAAATATTTAAGACCTGCCTCAAGAATCCACCAGCATAATATTTTTCAAAAGATTCATTTTACGAGCAAAAACATATGTGACCGACATTTAAAATTCCTATAAGAAATTAATCTCATCTCACCATATGGAAATAATCATTAAGATGATCAAAGTGTATATTAATTGGCAAAAGAAACACATGTATAATTGTGCATGTGCATACTATTTTCACTGTTCTGTGAGCACACATATGCATGCAGAAACTTGTTTCCAATAAAGGCAGTAAGCAATTAAGTTCAACCAATCTATCATTTAGGAAAGTTTAACCCTTCAACTTTGCTTCACATGTATATTTTCCAGGGCAGTTTATACACATGAATATTTCACAATGTCTCAATTGCCCTTCTATCTGACCATGTTAAAACCAATAAAAGGAACCTAACAAATAAGCATCATATGACCAAATAACAGCCTTTAACCATGCAACCATATGAACAGATCTCTGTAAGAAATTTAGGTTTGAAAATGAAGCTGGGTGAAATATATCCAGAGCCACCAGAGTTAATTTGGTGCAATTAAATAATTTACAAATTTTTGGCGTATGCACTATACTATCATGAATGGAAGATGAAAAAAACAGTTGATGACCGTAGAACAATTGACACTCAGCAATTTGAGACCGATTTGACTTCTAAACCATTGATTCCCTCTTGCTACCACATAAAACCACTATATCAATGTAATCACAATCAAAGTTGACAATTTTAGTTGGAATGATCTCCCCTTCCTAAGGGTCTCTCGGTCTTATAAAGTCCTATAGCACTCCTCCCCCGGCCTTAGGTAGATCCATAATGACATCAAATTCAACTTGTAGAAAATCAGAATTCAAATATGTTTCCGTTTTTATTTCCTATTAATTAGGATTGATTATGATTGATTAGTCATCGTTGAGTCATTCTTAGCGATTCTTTCTTGTATAAATACACACTCATGTAATTTATTCAATATCAATATACATAAACCTTTTTTCAATATGGTATCAAGAGTGGGTTCGTTCCTACCCTAAATCAGCCACCTTTAAGGCTGAAATCATCCAAAAAACAACCCAAACACAATCCAACCTAAACCCAAATCCCAGAAACCATACCTACAGACCTCCAATCGAGAAGGTAGAGGTACCATTCAACTCAGAAGGCTCCGACGAGTTGAACGCCGCCAGACCCGTCGCTGTCAGACCGCCCACGCGCCGCCACACGGGCGGCCACTCTCCAGCGCGTGTAGTCCACGCGCCGCCTTCCCGGACTCTTTTTCCGGCGCGAGCTGCCTAGATCACCTCGTCGGCCTCTTCTGTCCCTGTTCCAGTGGTTAGATATAAAATCGGAAAAAAAAAAAAAAAAAAATTGGGTGCACGGTCAAACCTTCACTTTCTATTCATGGCTTCCTCTAATCGTTCTTCTGCCTCCTCATTTGCCCCAAATTCTCAGCCCTCTGGAGACAACTTAGGTTTGCAGATCACTTATGACCGGTTGAACGGTAAGAATTTTCTGCAATGGTTTCAATCGGTTAAGTTGGTCATCCGGGCAAAGGGTAAGATGGGCTATCTCGAGGGAAAAATTAAGAAACCTACTGAGGATTCTCCTGATTATGACAATTGGGAGACTAATAATTCCTTGGTCATGGCTTGGCTGACTAATTCCATGGAACCACAGATTGGCCAAACCTATTTGTTCTTCGATACTGCCAAGGAAATTTGGGATGTTGTTCAACAAAATTACTCAGATCTGGAGAATACCTCTCAAGTCTTTGAACTGAGAAATAAGTTGAGAGACTTTCGTCAAAGGGGTATGACTATTACTGAATATTTTACTGCACTAACAAATTTATGGCAGGAATTGGATCTTTATTATGCATCCGATCTTAAGGGATTGGAAGCGAATACCCAATTTAAAAAACACTTGGAGAAGGAAAGACTACATGATTTCCTTGCCTGACTCAACCGAGATCTTGATGAGGTTCGTGGTCGAATATTGGGGCAGCGACCGTTACCCTCACTTGCTGACGCCTTTGCTGAAGTTCGTACAGAAGCCAGTAGACGAAGAGTTATGCTGGGAGAAAAGGAGTCGATTGATAAGTCTGATGATATGTCTGCATTAGCTGCCAACCATACCATTGACCGTTCCTCTGGAGAATCAAAACGGGATGGTCGTCCATGGTGCACCCACTGCAATAAAATTGGTCATACCCGTGAGAAATGTTGGAAAATCCACGGGAAACCTGCAAATTGGAAGCCAAAAGGACAAAATAAAGGTCGTGCATATCAGGTCTCTACTGATGACAAGGTTGATGAGCCTCATGCATCCTCTGACTCTGATGGTGTCTTTCTTAGCAAGACTCAGTTTGAACAACTTCAGAGACTTTTGACTCAACCTCCCAAGGCCACTAGTAATGTGGTCCAGCAAGGTACAACTTTCCATGTTGATAGTCAAAATTATTGGATCCTTGATTCTGGAGCCTCTGATCATATGACAGGTAATCTTGGCTTGTTTTGTTCATACACTCCATATTCTGAACCTTCTCGGGTCAAGATCGCCGATGGCAGTTTTTCCCAGATTGCGGGACACAGAACCATTAAACTTTCTGAGCTGATTAATTTGACATCAGTTCTTTATGTTCCTTCTCTGGCTTGTAATCTCATTTCCATAAGCAAGCTGACTTCTGAGTTGCATTGTTTTGCTAAATTCTTTCAACATGGTTGTGTTTTTCAGGAACATGACTCAGATAGGATGATTGGCAGCGCTAGAGAGGATGGTGGACTTTACTACTTTGAGGAGGATGTGACTCATGAAGCTGTTTTCTTAGAAAAAAACTCTCTATTTCCTTTTGATTCATGTAATGATGTTATGTTGTGGCACCGTAGGCTAGGCCATCCAAATTTTATTTATCTTCAGAAGTTGTTACCAAACTTGTTTATTAATAAAAATCCTAGTTTGTTTTCTTGTGATATTTGTCAACTTGCCAAGCATACTCGTGCTCATTATCCTTCTAAAGTTCACCATGACTCTTCCCCATTTTCCTTAATTCACAGTGACATATGGGGTCCAGCCCGTGTTAAAAATATTTCAGGTACTCGATGGTTCATTACCTTCATTGATGACCATTCCCGAGTTTGTTAGGTATATCTTCTAAAGGACAAGTTCGAGGCTGCATCCGTGTTTAAAAAATTCCATGCCATGGTTCAAACCCAATTCCAAGTTGCTATACAAATTCTTCGTACAGATAATGGCAAAGAGTATTTTAACTCTATTCTTGGAGAATATCTTTCCCAACATGGCATCCTTCACCAAAGCTCGTGTCCTGACACACCCCAACAAAACGGAGTTGCGGAAAGAAAAAACCGACATCTCCTTGAAGTTGCTCGAGCTCTTATGTTTACCACGAGTGTTCCTAAATATCTTTGGGGAGAAGCAGTTCTCACTGCCTCATATCTGATAAATAGAATGTCATCTCGCATTCTAAAATTCCAGTCTCCTCTTTCTAGTCTTTTACGTACCTTCCCTTCCTTCCGAGGCGTCTCCTCCTTACCTCTCAAGTTATTTGGTTGCGTTGTATTTGTCCATATTCCCTCTCATCAAAGGTCTAAGCTTGATCCTAAGTCTCTCCGGTGTGTCTTTATTGGTTATTCTCCTACTCAACGTGGCTATAAGTGTTATTCACCCTCTCTTCGTAAGGTCTTTGTCTCTATGGATGTCACCTTTTATGAGAATGACCCTTTCTTCCCCTTGACTTCTCTTCAGGGGGAGTCTATAGAAACAGATGAAGATCAGTCATGGGAACCTACTAATACCACAGTATTACCTCTACTTTTGGAAACAGAAGGAGCTACAGAATCCTCACCAACAGGAGCCTCCTCAAAATGGGGACAAATTTATAGCAGGCGAAAGCCTCCTCAAAGTGTGAATAACCCAGAGCCTCTACACTGCCAAGATTCTAAACCATGTTCTAGTTCCAGCACCCCAACACTTGAGTGCCATGGTGAAAATGATCTACACTTGCCTATTGCTCTCAGAAAAGGTACTCAATCTTGTACTACTCATCCTATTTCTAATCATATTTCATATGGAAAGTTGTCCCCAGGGTTCCGTGCTTTCAATACTATGTTGGATAGTACAAAGATACCGAGAAATATACATGAGGCTCTCGATGATCAAAAATGGAGGGATGCTGTCTTTGAAGAAATGAATGCTTTAGACAGAAATGAAACTTGGGAGATAGTGACCCTACCCAAGGGAAAACAGGCAGTAGGATGCAAATGGGTGTTTACACTGCCAAGATTCTAAACCATGTTCTAGTTCCAGCACCCCAACACTTGAGTGCCATGGTGAAAATGATCTACACTTGCCTATTGCTCTCAGAAAAGGTACTCAATCTTGTACTACTCATCCTATTTCTAATCATATTTCATATGGAAAGTTGTCCCCAGGGTTCCGTGCTTTTAATACTATGTTGGATAGTACAAAGATACCGAGAAATATACATGAGGCTCTCGATGATCAAAAATGGAGGGATGCTGTCTTTGAAGAAATGAATGCTTTAGACAGAAATGGAACTTGGGAGATAGTGACCCTACCCAAGGGAAAACAGGCAGTAGGATGCAAATGGGTGTTTACAATAAAATTCAATGCAGATAATAGCATCAACAGATACAAGACAAGATTGGTTGCAAAGGGTTTCACTCAGACTCATGAGATAGATTATCATGAGACTTTTGCTCCGGTTGCTAAAGTCAATACCATCCGAGTTCTCTTATCTCTTGCTGCTAACCTAGATTGGCCTCTGCAACAGATAGATGTGAAGAATGCATTCATAAATGGTGACTTACATGAAGAAGTATATATGGATCCTCCACCTGGTTTTGAAAAGGGAAATGGATCAGTGTAAACTAAAAAAGTCTCTATATGGATTGAAACAGTCTCCAAGAGAATGGTTCGACAAATTCACACAAGCAGTCAAAAGAAGAGGCTTCATTCAAGCACAGACTGATCATACTCTCTTCCACAAACACTCTAAGGATGGTAAAATTGCTATTCTTATTGTATATGTAGATGATATAATTCTTACAGGTGATAATATTGAGGAATTGAACACCTTGACGAAATTTCTAGCAACTCAATTTGAACTCAAAGATCTTGGCACTCTCAAATATTTCCCTGGTATGGAAGTTGCTAGGAGCAAAACAGGCATCACTCTCACACAAAAGAAATATGTTCTAGATCTTTTGTTGGAAACAAGAATGTTAGGGTGTAAGCCTGCTGAGACACCTGTGGAACCTAATACCAAGTTGGGTATTGAAGATGGGAATGGGGTGGATAAAGAACAATATCAGCGATTGGTTGGTAAACTAGTTTACTTATCTCATACGCGTCCTGACATTGCCTTTGCGGTGAGTATGATTAGTCAATTCATGCACTCACCCAAGGAGAAGCATCTTAGTGCAGTCTATAGGGTGCTTAGATACCTCAAGAACACTCCAGGAAGAGGATTATTCTTTAAAAAAGGGTATAAAAGGACAATTGAAATCTACACTGATGCAGATTGGGCAGGCTCATCAGTAGACAGGAGATCTACCTCAGGCTATTGCACCTATGTGTGGGGAAATCTTGTTACTTGGAGAAGCAAAAAGCAAATAGTGGTTGCAAGAAGTAGTGCTGAAGCAGAATTTCGAGCTTTAGCTCATGGAGTTTGTGAAGGAATCTGGTTAAGAAGACTTCTTCAAGAGTTGAAGATTTCATATTCCCTACCAATAAAACTATATTGTGACAACAAGGCAGCTGTTAGCATTGCTCAAAATCCTGTGCATCATGATCGAACAAAGCACGTGGAAGTTGATCGTCACTTCATCAAAGAAAAATTAGATGATGGAAGTGTGCGTATGATATATGTTCCAACCAAAGAGCAAACTGCAGATATCCAAGGGCCTACACCGTCCAGCATTCAAAGACTTGATTGGCAAGTTGGGAATGATCAACATTTACCTCCCAACTTGAGGGGGAGTGTAGAAAATCAGAATTCAAATATGTTTCCGTTTTTATTTCCTATTAATTAGGATTGATTATGATTGATTAGGATTGATTGTGATTAGGATTGATTAGTCATCGCTGAGTCATTCTTAGCGATTCTTTCTTGTATAAATACACACTCATGTAATTTATTCAATATCAATATACAGAAACCTTTTTTCAATACAACTACTGGGTCATCTTTACAGGCAGAAACTACGGATAACGTGCCTGAGAAAGTCATAGAACTGTAACGTAACAGCTGCAGATGATTGAAATCCAAGTAGATCAAAAGGTAAAACAAGCAAGAATAAAGAACATCATCGAATTTACCACTTTTAACCCCAGCTGAAGCAAAACAGCAAAGATTCATAGTTTTCATAGACAAGAACAACGAAGAAGAAGAAAATGCAGGTAATGGGGACGTGATCTCAAAACTGGATATCATGGGCTTTAAAAAAAGGCTGATGAAAAATCTTGGGGATTATATTGACAAAATAGCTTCAAAAAGTGAGATAATTAATGCATACAGTAGTGGGTGTATGCAGAAGAAGCAAACACAGTCATAGGGTCCTACTATGGATCTAATGATGCTAATCCAATGGCCTCATGGACTAGCATCAGCACCAATTTTTTGTCTACTTTCAAAATAGATACGCATCTCTGCAGTCGTGGATAAAAATGTGAATCACATGAAAGTATGGAACCAATGAACCAGATTCTGTTAATAATATGGACGATATTCAGACAGCAGGTCCACCAGAAACTAAGATATTTTGCAAGTTGTCACTACTATTCTTGGTTCTTTCTACATCAGGATTCAGGAAACTATATGCAGATGAGACAAAGTTGATGGGAGTTCTGTATGTTGTTTATTTTGAGATAAAAGAGCTTCGTGCAATCCTAGGAATCCATGCCAAGCAATGCATAATTTTGTGTACTTTAGCCACTACCTTTTTGGCCTCCAGAAGGGGGAACAAGAAACAAAAATATATTCTAGAACTTAGAATGAACTAATAGATTTTCCACGCCATGGTATCTACAATATCATATAAAACATCCTCAACTACAATACATAAATCATTAAGTCAACATTATATGAATTTAGTCTTATCCATAACAAGTAAGATAGATGTAAATGAAATCAACTAAGTAATACTAACAAAGTTTTGAAGGAAGTAAATGTTAATATGTCCATAACTAAACTGAATACCTCCACCCAGTGTACCATTTTCCTAATAACCATGAAATATTACCTTATTAATATGGTACTGAGGTTTCACACCTTTTAAATGTTTGGTATACCATCCATGTGTATGTCTGAGTGCACATAAAAAAAAGATATGTCCATGAGTATGTGTGCATGCACATACAAATAAAATAGAGATTTTACCTGAGAATTAGCACCATGCTCATCTGTGTCCTCAACCTCCCCTATAATTGAAAATGAAATAGTGGTTCTAACCGGATAATTTCAAAAAATAAAATAAAAATCCTCAGATTTACATTCATAGCCAAGAAAACTTACGATCATTTATCCCAGCAAGAGCCAACAGTCTAGCTGCCATTTCCCTCTCTTCAGCCTCTTGTAATGCTCTTGCATAGGCTTCATCATTTGAAAATACATCTGGGTCATACTCAATGATGGGATTATCATGTTCTCCGGCACTACCATGAGCGTTGACATCAAATGCATCTTCATTCTCATATTCCTCCTCATTATCATCTTCATCCTCATCCTCATCCTCATCCTCATCCACATCAGTGCCGTCATGTAGATCATCAAAATCATCCCCATCATCATGCAAATAGCTTCCACCTTCCCAACTTCCATAGTCGCTTCCTTCATTATTCAGTCTCAGCATCATATATGCTCTTTCCTATTTAACAGTTAAACCACACAATATAAACCAGAAAGAGTAAGAAAATCAAAAGAAAAATCAACTGTATTTGTGATACATGACTTTAGAGTTAGCATGTGTTGAGTATATTAGACTGCGCCTGTCTGTAAATATACTTGTAGTTCACTTGGTTTATTAGTATAAATAAACACGTAGGGAGCCTAACGAAAACTAGTGCATGTGCATCCCATTATACAACAACATTCATTCCTTATCTTTCATGCTCTTTCTCTCTGTCTATAGATTTCTACATGGTATCAAGATTTAGGATATAAAACCTAGGTCAGCTGTCTAGGGTCCTTCCATTGTGGGACTGGTTGGGTTTTGTGTGATCAAGCTCGGGGAGGGTGATCAACATTAGAAAGGTTATTTTTAAATAATGGGAGGTTTCTATGTTTGAGGCACAAAGTTCCTGGCGAGAAGTTTGTCTTTCATTTTTTCTCTCTAAAGAGGAAACTGCTCAATGGATAGTCGTTAATTTTATACAGCTAAGCTAAATCGGCACAGCTTCGTCACACACAGACGTAGCTATTTGATAAAGACATGTGGAATTGTAAACAAAGAATGCAAGTCAGGGACATGCAGGTGCTATTTTATGTATTGAAATTCATAAATATAATAAAGAATTACATTTTAATACACTTTCAGTAAAACTAAATTTCCTTAGCATAGATATTAACGACTGGTATCTTCATGTCCTTGGGCTGCTATCATTAAATACATATACAGTAGAGAAACAATGATAGTCCATGCTCCACTGCTAGCTATGACAGCGAGAAGCGTAAGTGTCAGAAATTTTTGGTAAGGAGTATGGGGTTTAAGCAGTTTTTAGCATTCTGATGAAGAAAATAATTTTGATTATTTAATATTCGTATTGAACTTGATCAATTTTAATTGCTAAAGATTATAATTGACTTGATTCTCGTTTCCTTACCCACCAAACACACACAAAAAAAGGAATAAAGAGAAACAAGTAATAGAATCGAAAGAAGAAGAAGAAGGGAACCTGTTCCTGAAGGGTTCGGGCAAGGGCGAGGTCAGCATCGACCTGGCTGAGATTAGCGAAAGGGGTTCTTGAAGGTTGGCGTGCGGTGGGTACAGATCCAGTTGGTTCTTCATCATCTTCATCTCGATCTTCTTCTTGTTCTTCCACTTGTTCTTGCATGTGTTCCTCGCCATTCAAATTAGAAATTTCTTCTTCAGGGCTTTGATTGTTGGATTTGACTTCTCCTCCACCTCCTGAACCCACTTTGGTGGTGGCGGTGGTGTTATTGTCGGTTGCGGTGGTGTTATTGGTGGTGGCGGTGGTGGTGTCGTTTTCCATGGGAACGAAGAAGAAGAAGAACACAGAGCGTGCAACAGAAAAATTAGACGAAAACGAAGATGGACGAATCCTAGAATCAATGACAGAGAATATTAATATATAAATACTCGGGGTTATTATATTTTCAAATTTTTTTAATTAAATCTTAATTATTAATTTTTGTTAATTTAATAATTATGATTTATTATATAATATTTATTAATTAATATTTAATAATAATATATTATATTTATAATTTATTTTCATTTATAATTTCTTTTTTGGAGTTACCCAACTCTAATTATCTCTTTGCGACGAGTTGGCTCTCTCCGGTATCCCCACGAGCTTCGACTCTTTGAGCCGGCTATGGGACTAATCTGGAGTGCTCATTTATAATTTCTTCCAACTATATTTTAATGCTTAATTTTCATTAATTAATAGTTATTATTTATTATAATATAATTGTAAAAATTTATAAATAAAAATAGATTATAAGTATAATTTTTTTCAATTTTAATTTTTAAAAAATTATAACAGTTAAATTAACAACAATAAATAATTAAAATTTAGTTGTAAAAATTTGTAAATAATTTATAAATATAGTTTTTCACGTAAATATTTATTAATAAATATAATTAAAATTTAAATAAGTAAATAAATTGGGGAATGGAGGTGACTTAGAAAGAAGCAGCAAAAGGAAGAAAACGGCAACGAAAATCAAAACCAAAAAGAAAAGGTCGACGAAGAAACACACACAGTCTGTGGGCTCCACAGGTTTCGACAAAGCGTCCGTCCATGCTTACGGGTCCCACACCATATCAACGGCTTCCATTGCGGATTCCCATTTACTTCAAACTTGAAGAAAAAAAAAAAGACGCAAACAAATATAGTTTTTTTAATGATAGTCTAAGACAATATAGTTAAAGCATCAATCGAATTTAATTTAGATTTTATCTTAGATACGATTTTTATTATTACTTTCGTGTATAGGGAGAAATTTTTTCCATTTCTCATTTTAATATAGGAAAAAGTGTGTATTATTTTAAAAAATGTAAAGTTGTGTCATTTTAAATAAGAGAAAGAGATAGATCATTGAAAAAAGAGAGTGAACAAAAAAAAATAAAGATGTAAGTCTCACTTCTTTATAAGAGTGAAATGACACAAGTTATGTCTTTTTAAAAAGATAAATATTTTTTTCTTTTTGAGAATATTCCAGCTATCTATAAATTTTAATAAAAAAAACAATGACTAGCAATTAAAATAATTATTTTCTTTATTTTGTTCTTTAATACGGTAATTAAAAATTATATAATTATGATTAAGGCTAATCAATATTTTATATAGACCATCGTGATATTAATTATGAATTCATCATTAAAAATTATAAATATTTGAAGTATTCTAACATGTTTTATATTAAAATAAGGCATGAGAAAATGCTCTCAATGTACTAATGTAAAGAATAAATAAAAGTGGTGGATAATTGATAAAAATGAATTCATGATTTAAAATCCTCACATGTTAAATTATTGGCCTTAGCGTAGCTTTTATATGTTTGGCTAACTCACCAAAAACTCAGTTTAACACCTCGGTCAAGAATATTTTCATTCCATATACTCTAGAGCTACGATCTCATCTCGAGTAATTTTGTTAAAATAAATCATTGTATAATTTCTTTTCGTGAATTTGATTTAAATCGTTCTTAAAAAATATCCACAGGTACTAAACTCAAAAAGAATAGAAAAAGACTTCCTTCGATGAAATGGTCGTTTGACCCCATCACGGGAAAGATACGCACTATTTAAAGCCACTACTAAATAAAATTACTTTGCCCCCACAGTATAAAAATTAACACTTTACCCTCGTATGTTTTGTTACATTATCAGATAGTTATCCATATTTTCTATGCATTAAAGCCACATTAGAGTTATTAAGAGTTTTTTTTTTATATAAAAAAATTCACTACCAAAATTCCTCGCTTTGAAAAATGAAATGATAATTTGGTGCTAATTAACTGTACTCTATGTAAATCTATAATGGTTAAAGCTTACCGAATTGAATAGGATTCCATGTTTAAAAGAAATAGAGAGGTTATAAGAACAGATAGATAAGATTACATTAGACATGATTTTTGGGATTTTAAGAAATTGTCATTTTTTTTTATAAAAGTGGTGGACAAAGTCCAAAAGAAACTACAAAGAGAGATGTTGCATTTCAGAAGTAACATGCTCCATCGTCAATTTAGATATAACTACATTCCAAAAAGGAAGAATGCTAGCTTGGGGAGAAGAAATATACACTGGCTCCTCAACATGGAAAGAAAAATCAAGCTTGGCTAAACTATCCGCACAATTATTAATCTCCCTAGGAACATATTCCGGATGAAGACAATCAAAGACTTGAGCATCACTTTTAATATGATTAGTTAGAGAGGAGTAACCACAAATAGCTGATTGGGTCTTTGAGCAAAGCAAAGCTTATTTGGAATCACATCTAAGCCAAATATTAGAGCAATTTAGATTACTAGCAAGAATTAAACCTTGCAGCAAATCCCATAATTCAGCTTCCAAAGCGGAACAAGGGCCAATATTAAAGACAAAGCCACTCATCTAATCTCTAGAGGAAGAATAAATAAAACCACCACAAGCACCTTTGTTACTAGATGTGTTGAATGCTCCATCCACAAACAATTTGGCGCTAGTTTGGTGATTATTCTGCCCAGAAAAGCAATAAAAACTAGGCAAGACAAAATTATCAGTAAAAGGAGTAGCTCCATTGCAATTCTTCATATCAATCGGGTAAAAGAGAATACGATGGTTAGGATCTTGAGGTTTAGAGAAATTCTCTTCGTGAACAGTAGGGTTTCTCCTTTGCCAAAGAAACCAACATGTCATATAAAACGCTTCCTTCCAAGAAGGCCAAAAGTTGATGGAGATGGACTGAAGAGATTAAGTTTGGACCAAGTTTCACAATCTGCAGAGAAGAAATTAAGAGTGATATCTTCAGCAAATCATCTCTCCCAAATATTTCTAACAAAACTAAAGTCTTTAAGAGTATGGATGATAATTTCAGGCAAAATCTGGCAAGAATGATATAGATGATCACCTTCACTTTCAAGTTTTGTCTTTAACATGAAGTTTATTCAAACAAGCCATCCATAAGAAGACTGCAATTTTGAAAGGCCTTTCCACTTCCAGATAGAAAACCAAAGCTTATCATCACTGGTGTTGGTCTCTGTGAGATGACAATAGACATTTTTCACAAAAGATTTATTTCAGCTGCTCCTCTTCCACTTTAAGCAATCAGAAGCATCACTAGAAAAATGGGGAACAATTGCTTTCAATCTAGTAAGAGTTACAGTATCAAGAAAGGTTGAGAGGTAGGTCCATTTCCAGTCTCCTATTGTTGATTCTATAGTATGGGCTAAGTTCTTTTTAGTAGGCAAAGGGATGTAGAAGTATCCCTTTAGGTTGAGCCTGTAATGAAAGCTTGCCACCATTAACGGATTTTGAGATGTTTCTGTATTACTGCACCGGTTAACTAGCGTTGAGGGAAATTTTAGAAGATTGGCTCTCTAGCGAGAGGGATTTCCAGAACGAGGAGCATATCTTGTGTTTAGAGTTGTTTTTAGCATCTTCTGCATTCTACCTTAGAAATAAGGAGCTAGCACAATCTTCCTTGGGTCTTAAGTTAATGGGACTCTTAAGGTTGTTTAGGCATATAGATATGAACATACCACACCACTTTAGGTAGCAAAACTTGCTACTAGAGAAATTTGTATCCAAGGCAATATGAAGAGCACCCGAAGTAAAACCCATTTATGGGAGCAGTGTTGAGTCTCAGAAGCAACCTAGTGAGGGGAAAATACTGAACTTAGCCTATGTCTTTTTATCACTTTTTAACACCATACCTCTGCTTTCTTTGCTATTTTACTAAGTTGTATTAACAAATCAACAATTCATCAAACACACAACTTTCAATTGCTCTTTGTTTTCTGCCCTGATCTCAACTGCTCTTATTTCTACAAAAAAATTGCTATTACCTTACTGTTTTCACGTTTGCTCTCACTAACCAAGGTGTATTGTCTCCCGACACAGCATTCTCCTTGCTGGTGACTTTTGCAAAGGATTTTTGTTTATCGTTCATTGTAGCTTCAACTTGAAAGCTCTTAATAGCTTCCCGAATCAATGATTCCGTTGGAATTTCTTCACCATTCTTTGTTCACTTGGTACTCTTTCTTGACATAGACAGTAACTCGATGTTATTATCTGTAGAAACCCCCATGAGAGCTTCGATGATCCACAGACGACAAAACTTTGATAGAAAGGGGTTTTTTTTTTTCACTAGCATACATACACGTGACTAACCCATTCTTCTGTAATTGTCGTGTTTTATCATATAATCCTTTAGACTTCAAAACGTTAAGGCTTGCTCTGCAGTTTATATTATTTATGCTAAAAAATTATTTCAACCGAAAAAATTTGCTAGTTGGATGATGAATCTTATATTTAATAAAAAATTACTTTAATCAAAAAACTTAAATGGTTAGACGAGACTATATTAATAATTACATATTTTTTTTAAATTTCCTTTTCATAATTTTGAATTGTGGAATAATTAATTGTATGCATAACATGAATGCGAAGGGAACATAGTCACATATATTAAGATTACTTTTATTCCCATCATGAATTGATGATAAAATTAATATTATTATTCACATTAATTAATGATTATATATATTCAGAGTTTCAAACTCAAACAAAAAATCAGCTTGTATAATGTATATAAATCATCACTTATTCATTTTTATTAAAATATTAAAAAAATACCTAATATTGAGCACTCAAAATCTAATTTAGATAAAGCTTATTACGCTTTTATGAGCCATAATATTATTTTTTTTGTATCAAATGTAACTTAAGGATTTAAAAAAGTGATTATAGGACGAGAAAATGCAATAATGCAAAATATTTATATAATAAAACGAGTGCGCTGTTGTTTTACTAATATTTGTGCAAGTAGGTGCAAGTATACGCAATAAATAATATAAGATATATTTGAGACCCAAGTATTGTTTCCATCAGGATCATGGCACCTTTCATGTTGCAAGGAAGTCTAAAACTAAAATAAAAAGGCTGAAGCAGAAAATTGTTTTTGAAATTTTATAGTTGAAATTCAAAATTTAAATAAGCTATTACAATAAACAGATGAAAGTCTCTATCAGCTAGGAAATATATAAATATTTCTTCTAAAAGGATTAATAAACTTTAAAATCAGAGATGCTGATGAATAATAATGGATGAGTTAAAGTGTAGAAACTTGATTAAAAACAAAGGAGCAGAAGCAGGTTCAGGTTTTCTCCAAACACCAGAGCTAGAACGCATGAAAAAGTAAGTTGCTTCTCAACATTTTCAGTTCAACATGGGATTTATGTTGCTAATGTTTCTCAACACATAGCATTTTTTTCTTAAAATTACAGCCCACATATTTTCACTGCAACTGCGAATTTTAAAGTCATTTAATACCATCCCATAAGTTGTATGGTGATGAACTCCATCTCTAAAGTTTCATATCCACTAAATAATCTCTTATTTAGTGTCCATATGCTTGAAGTGAGTTCTAATGTTCGTTGTTTCTCTACAACTAACACTTAAAATTAATTGCATGCTTTTGGCATGAAAACAAACAATTTTACCTTAAAATCTACTTGCAATCAAACAGGATTTATATTAAAAATAAAAAATTTCAATAACAAAGGGCGATGGGTACTCAGTCTTCCCCACACCTGTGGTGTTCTTTAGCTCATACCCATAGGGTTATGAGCATGCAAAAACAGTAACAAGAAAAGCAATAAAAAATTAAACAAAAATCAAATAAAATTATCCCAGAAGATACACCATATTATGAGCTCTGTTATAACCTTTCAAAATAAAAATACCTAAAAAGCACAAAATAAAAACCCTTCAGACAAAACTAAGAGCACCCTATTTTATCCTTTAAAATTCTTCTCTTCTTATAGCCAGGCCCCCTCTCTACTTTCCAATTTCAGCTCCACAACCTCTCTCTTTTGTCTTTTTGTTTTTTCAATTTTCCCTTCTGAGATAGCTGCGTCCATTGGGTCATAATTTGGCCTTTTAAAACCTGCAAAAGTCAAAAATATATGTTAGCCCATCTGTCTTTTCTTCAGGATGATTCATGAATTGGGCTGGTTCTTTTAACAAAGAGACCCCAAAATAAGATTTTAAGTTTCTTTTCAGAGATTTATCATGCGCGAAAGAGATAGAGATTTTAGGTACAATATTCTATAATTATTATTATTTAATATTTTTGCATTTAATATTTTTTTAAAACAAAATAATGAAAGTCCTTAGCAATAGTTCTTCACTCGTCTTATGATCAATATTCAACGTCACTAATAGCATTTACTCGAGTGATTTTACAAAAAGAGAAGAATTCAATCAAGCTAATAATATTACGTGAAAACGTAGCTAACAAGTTTGTGTGATAAGGGATAAATGTTATAATTAAAATAGAATATAATATTCAGAAAAGGGAGTTTAAAAATCACAACACCAATTGACGGAAAAAAAATAAAATCAAACACCATTGAATTCACTCAAACCTGAGGTTACCAGCTTTAGTTTCCTCCTCTGGTTTCTTCCAAAGGTAAGACAGGCCTTGGCTCAAAGCTTCTTTGGTAGTCAAAGAAGCCCACAACAAGTTTAGTGCCTGACCATTTAGAGATAATGTAAGTCAGACTTTAAACCAATAATAATTCTCAGTAAATTCATTAATAATCATTAAATTTTAAAGTATCAATATTCAAAGTAAAAGATAAAATTAGTCCAAAAAATGTATTTGTTACCTCTGTCTCCCCAATGCTCACCACATGTTTCTGCAGATCATCCAATGGTACATTCAGCTTTTGAAGAAAGGAAATGCCAGAAGTATTTCCACATGGTGTCACTTGCAGATCATTCCATACCGTAAATAGTGATGAACTCCTCACAAATCCACCAATATTATTAGAGGATATTATTAGATCTCTTATACAAGCAAAGGGAGTGCGTGAAGGCCTTGTGAACCCCAATGAATTGAGCTCATTCACACTTTGGTAAACAAATTTCTTACCAAATAGCTCTAGAATAGATGCATAAGGTGTTGTGAGAACCCTACATAAAAAATCAACAAAGTCATGCTCAGCCTCAGCATACAGGATCTCGTTCTTTGACTTTCTCACCATTACAGCGAGGTTCATAACACAGTTAAAATGCCTGCCCTCAAATTCAGATTTGATTTTTTGCTTTATTTTTGGCGAGTGAACGTATGTTTGCTTAGATTCTCCATTCATCAAAAATAAATCGTTGAGAGGGGATTCCGAGAATAATGCTTGATTTACTATGTCCAACATCTAAAAAAAAAAAAAAACAAAGGTACGTATAAGCACATTAATTCATCAAACAGCTCACAATACGTACCAATTTAAAAGAAATATAAATTAAAAGACATATATATATATATATATCACCTCCTTCAAGCCAACATTTATGGACATTTCAGTCAGCTCATTGAAGTTTTTGTAGCCAAGTTGGACAAGTTGGTCCACACAGTTGTTGGGAGAACTTTGAAGCACCTTTAAATCATTAAAAATTAAGTACATGCTTTTCTCGTTAATAAAACCAGTATTCATACGGGTTTCCTCAGAGTGCCTACAGCTGAGGTGCTCTCTTTTAAGCTCTTGATCATTCACAATCAATCTCAGTTTCTGGCAAAGGTCTTCGCTAGGGTTGCACGGAAAAAGGAACCTATTTTTAAACCTTGCAGCAAAGAAAACATCAGCATCAAGATTTATCACGCTCTGGTACAGATTGTTGATGCAACCGATCTCTCTAATTGAACCTATCTTATTTGGTTGATCATCGAGATTTTCATCAGCGGCAATACTCTTCATGCTCTTACGTTGCAGACACATGATAGTTCCCAATGGAAGTTTGAGCAAACCAAACAAAATGCCTATCAAGTCTCCACCTGCTTCTGCCATAACTACATGATTTCTTTCTTTGTCCACGAAAAGTTTCAAAGGAAACTTTGTTTCTCGCTCAAAAGCCATAAATCTGGAGAACCCAACACAACCCTACTATTGTTTGAGAGAGAGAGAGAGAGAGAGAGAGAGAGAGAGGGATCAATACGTTAGGGTTTGCCACTACGTACTATTTAAGTATAAGAATATCCAGGGGTGTATTTGGATTGGGATTAGAATTTTAATGGTTTATTTTGGACAAAAAAATCCATTGGTATTCAATTAGAATTTTAATGGATAAAAAAAGAAGTCACATGGTATATTCGATTAGGATTTTAAATGAGTATTTTAGAGTTCGTTCAAATCCGTTGGTATTCAATTAAGATTTTAAACAATGAAAAAAATTAATCTTGTGATATTCAAAAATCTAACGATTTTAATGAATTTTCTATTGGTGTGGATTCGTGAGATTTTTTAGTAAAAAATATAAATAGGATGTCTCTCACAATCTCACCCTAACCCTTAGGATTTCTTGAGATTTCTCTATTGTAGTGTTTTCTTCTTCCTTCGTCAAGTTGACCCGCTCGAAATCGGATTCGCCATAGGAGCTTCCTCAAAACTCAAAAATAGCATATTTTTTAGCGATTTTCATCACAAAATAACCCAGAAACAACAAACCAACGAGATTTTAATATAATCTATCTCAAAAATAACATATTTTTGAACCATTTATGAAATTTGTTGGAAGTTTAAAAAGTGAATTTTTAAGTTATGGGTCGCGTTTTTTTTCTTGGCACAAAAAGGTGTGATCTTTATATTAAAAACAACATAAAACAAAGGGAAAATAACAGGGGAACTATAACCATCAAACCAATTTTCGTTTTACATCAATGAAACAATATCAATTTAAAGAAAGATTGAAACTTTCATTATATGAACCCTATATTTCATAATAATACATTCGTGAACGAAATTTTTTCACCATAGGAAACAATTTCAAACAATTTTTGTGTCAATAGATAACTAAAAACTTGTTTTTCCAAAAGCCCCAAAGTAATTTAAGGTTTCAATGTATCGATTAAAAAAAATTGAAAAACTTTCTAAACTTTCATGTAATAAAACCCAAAAA
Source organism: Gastrolobium bilobum (assembly GCF_033153095.1). Lineage (NCBI taxonomy): Eukaryota > Viridiplantae > Streptophyta > Magnoliopsida > Fabales > Fabaceae > Gastrolobium > Gastrolobium bilobum. The sequence continues at coordinate 41,687 of NW_026897937.1, read as the reverse complement.
TTCAGATTCGAAATATTCTTAGAATATTCAATGAAAATATGCATATAATATATGGTTAGAAAACTCTCATCACGTAGAATAAAAATCTCAAAATTTTCAAGATCAATTGCAAAAAATTTCAAACGAGATTTTATTATGAATTTTAGGTTCTATATGCAAATTTAGAATTATTTTAATAATTAAAAAAAAATTGGGTCTTATAATCATATATGCATAGCTTTAGGTTCTATATGCAAAATGTTGATGCATGAAAGATTAGTATAACTTTAGATATGTGAAAAGCTGTTCTTAGTAATTTTGAATGTTGTTAAAAATTATATTATGTTTTACTGATTGGGAAAATTATATTAGGTTTTATTTTTTTATTAATTTCATTGCATTTCTTTGTTTATTTTTTTATGGGAAAGGTTATACATACAACCTATTTTTGTTTATAACATTTTACAACCACATCTTAACCGTTGATTTTTGTCAATCAACGGTTATTACTTTCACAAATTAAACTCATTAATTAATATTTAATTCGCAATGATAACCGTTGATTGACGGAAATCAACGGTTAAGATATGGTTGTAAACAAAAATAGGTTATAAGTATAATCTTCCCTTTTTTCCATTGACTCTTGTAATTTTGAATTTTTGTTAAAAATTCATATGATTTTTTAAAATCTTATAAATCCATATTGTCCTTTCAAATCTTATAAAGTCTATTAAAATCCTTTAAAATCTAATCTTATGAAATCTTGATGGTAAGAAAAGTCTTTAAAATTTCTCCAATTCTAAATAGTTTTTTAAAATCTATAAAATTTTGTAACTCAAATAAGTCTTTTAAAATTCTAATCTAATACACCCCTTAATTACAAAATATTGATTGATGACTTCAAACGATATCTCAAATTTTGAATTCTGAAAACCATTAGCATTCATTCCCTATGTATAATTCTTTTTATTACCATTCATTCCCTAATTTTCTGTCTAATTTCTACTTGTTTTTCTCCTATATGAATCATTTGATTTGATACCTCAATTATTTTCTCATATGAATTTTCTTCTCTAAGACCTCTTCTATCACAACACATGCACATTTTTTTTTTTTACAAATCTCCGTCATTAATGAACCTGCCTTTTTTAAAAATAATTTTATATTATTCAAATATTAAATTCCAAATTTAGGATCCATCTCCATTAAATACTCAATTAGAACCAATCTTCTTTTAAACATAACAACGGTGATTCTCCATGATTTAAGCCTCCGAATAGTTTCGCGGGATTTTGTAATCAATTCAAATAATGTGAGACCCGCAATACTACATACGTTGGTTGCAAGCTTCATAACCAGGTCCGGAACATATATGAACACTAAATATTTTTTTAATAGATAAAATTTTAAGCAATGATGAAAGGGAATGTAACGATTTTTTTGCCACCTTAATCTTTTTTTTTTTGTTTCTTCCTTTATAATTAATATTTTTGCAATCCTAATTCTTCTTCCGAGTTAAATTTTATTTTAATTTTCTTTGATTTTTACATATATATTGCTTATCAGTAGGGGTGTAAATGGGTCAGGCTAGTCCAGCCCGGCCTACATTAAGCCTGGCTTGGCCCGGCCTTTCAGAAAAGTAGAGTAGGCTTAGGCTTTTAAGAAAGTTTTTATAACAAATAGGCCGTAGGTCAATTTTGTCAAGCCTTGTAGGCTGACCTATCTAATTTATTAAAAATAAAATAATATTTATTTTATGTGGCATGGCAAAGTATCAATACCAACCCTAATTTTTAGATGAATGACATTCTCTTGTAGATTTTATTTTAGCACCCAATAATTGTATTTTTCTTATTTTCCCCATTTCTTTGACTCTATTCCTCTATGATATACATTCTAAAGCTGGGTATTATGTTTACTCCTTCTTGTTTGTTATTTTTTCTTATGAGAACTACTAGTACATTCATGAATGAAACTTTCTTTGCTCTAACAATTATTTTCTTTGCTTAGTATCTACACTGGTAGGCCTACAAAGCCTGTAGGTCATGTCGGGCTTTCTTATTTTTAAAAATAAGTCGGGCTTGACTTACAAATAAAGTCTTTAATAGGCCAGTAAGTCAGATAGGTTAATTTTTTTTTACGTAAGCTTGGATCAGGAAGGCCAAAGTCCAACCCAGCCCATTTATAGCGCTACTTACCAGCGTTGTTTTGCAGCTTCTACATTTTAACCTATTGAGATGATAAAGAGAAGAGGGTTTCACGATAGAAGAAAAGGAGTCTTGGAGTAAGCGGAGGTTGTCACTACTTCAATGCTTTTTTGTGGCTATATTGTTTTTTTATATTTTAATCGAGATAATTTTATTTCAAAATTTAATATCCGACTGAAAGTTTATTCCAAATTTATAAAATATTATTTAAATATAAACTTGTTTTTTTGGTGACAGATAAATATAAACTTTCGAAATATATAAAAGAATCATTTAGTGATATTCTTTTTTTTTCAATTTTTATAAGATTTATTACAAACAATCAACATAACGAATGTTTTAATTTGATGGTTAAATCGATAAAAAGCTATATTTTTTATAAAAATAATCCTTCTTGTTATATATATATATATATATGGGGTGAAATTCTTTGACACCGATGACAAATTTTAAAATTTGACATCAAATCCTATCCGTTTATTTCCTCCAATCAAAGGTTATCATTTATAAGGAATTAATAATTAATTAATAAGTGTAATTCTCAATAAATGATAACCGTTGATTGTCGAAAATAAACGGTTATGATTTGGTGTTAGAATTTGGTGTCAAATTTCAAAGTTTGACATCGGTGTCAAAGGATTTGTCCTTATATATATATATATATATATATATATATATATATATATATATATATATATATATATATATATATATATATGAGGTAGATCCTTTAACACCGGTGTCAAATTTAAAGTTTGACACCTCATCTGAGAGCCGTTAGATCAAAAAAGATCAATGGTGTCACATGCTTACAAATCAGAGTCGTTGATCTTTTTTGATCAAACGGCTCTCAGATGAGGTGTCAAACTTTAAATTCGACACCGGTGTCAAAGGATCTTACCTCTATATATATATTTCTGCAACCGCTTTATGTACAACAACGACAGGTGTATGGTTATAATTTCTCACATTTAATGCTTTCATCTTTTGCATGGTTATGATTTTCCGCATTTAATGCTTTCAAGTATATATATGGCAAGTATTTGATTGCTGCACGTACAGCAGCTGCTGCAAAAATGTAAACCCCTATATATATATGAGGTATAATCCTTTGACATCAGTGTCAAATTTAAATTTGACACCTCATCTGATAGTCATTAGATCAAAAAAGATCAATGGTGTCACATGCTTACAAATCAGAGTCGTTGATCTTTTTTGATCTAACAGCTAAGGGTGTTCATCAACTGATCCAAACCGTGATAACCGATCCGAAAAATGATAACCGAAAACTGAAAAAAAAAAATCGCAAATTTTAATTGGATTGGATCGATTTTCGGATGGATTGATAAAAACTGATCCAATCCAAATCGATCCAATGTATTAATTTTTCTTTACCTACTTGGGCCTTTCTGCAATCATAGTCCAAAATTTTTTATACCCAAGACCCATTAACCCATCAACTAAATCCAAGAAAAAACATAATCATATCTCATCAACAAAATTTTATTTATGTAGAGCTTCATATCTCATTGCCCAAAAAAAACTATATTATCGTTTACTGATGTTTTTGTATTTCAATTTTTTTTTTACAAAGCCAATATATACAAAAGATGTTATTTGCACAATAATCATGAAACAAATTTTAGGATTTTCAAAAAACTAAAAACTGATCCAATCTAAACAGAAAAAAATTGTATTGGATTGGATCAAATTTAAAAAAAAAATCAAACTGAATGGATGATTACATGCTTTTATCTTTTGTATAGTTATGATTCCCCATATTTAATAATTTCACACACACACACACACACATATATATATATGGGGGAAATGTTTCTGCAGTTAATGCAGATAAGTTATCTGCATTTATTCTCAAAACGACGTCGTTTTGGTATTGAAATCTTAAAAAATTATAAATATAAAGACTATTATAACCCTGAAATAAATTAAAATTACAAAAAACCATGATTTTCGCCCCAAAACGACGTCGTATTGAGCTTACTGCAGATAAGTTATCTGCAGTAACTGCAGAAAAAGTGAACCCATATATATATATGGTAAAATCATTTATGTAGCCGTTTTACGTACAGCAACGACAGGTGTGTGGTTATGATTCCTCACATTTAATGGTTTCATATTTTGTATGGCTATGATTCCCCGCATTTAATGCTTCACATATATATATATATATATATATATATATATATATATATATATATATATATATATATATATATACATGGCAAGTATTTGATTATTGCATGTACAGCAGCTACAGAAATGTAAACCCCTATATATATATATTGTTGGAAGTATTCAAGTATGAGTTGTAAAGAAGTACTACATTGACTAGACATAGACCAAGTGATGACCATATAAGTGCAAAAGACCTATAAACCCAGAGTGAGAAAGTTTTGGGTTGAGATGTGGTGTCAGTCTACTTATTGTGGTTTATCACTTGGCCCATGGATGTATCCCTTGCAAAGGATTTTGGGCTCCCTCGTACCATTCTTAACATATATATATATATATATATATATATATATATATATATATATATATATATATGGCATGATATCCTTACACCAATGTAAGAATAACAAATTTTATACCAAATCTTGATTATCGATTTGTTTGCACCCTATATATATGCGGGATAGGTTATTCTACCTACTATTTAGTACTGTTAAGAATAATTTCAATCCAAAAATTTTGCTTGTTGGATGATGCATTTGATAGCATGTAAAGAACTATTTCAACCTAAAAATTTAAAATATTAGGTGAGACTACATTGCTAATTTTTATTCATAATTTTAAATTGTGGAGTAATGGTTGGTATGCATAACATGAATTCGATGTAAGGCATAATCAAATATGTAAGTTTACTCTTCTTTCTAGTGGATTTGGATGAGAAAATTCCCCATGATTTTCTGTACACAAAGGTAACAGTTTCCCTTTGATATCAATGAAGATATTAATCCAACCAAAGCAACTTATCCAGGAATGTCCCCATCAGACCTTATATTGGCTAGAATTGAATGCCAAGAACTGCTAAAGCAAGGACTGATAGAGCCTAACAAATCTCCATGGGCATGTCAAGCCTTTTATGTGGAGAAAAGGTCAGAAAAATCAGAGGCAAGAAAAGATTAGTGATTGACTATAGGCCTCTAAATCATTTTTTGCAGGATGATAAGTTTCTTATTCCAAAGGTTGACACACTTCCTATCCTTTTTAAGGAAGCTCATATCTTTTCCAAGTTTGATATGAAAGCAGGTTTTTGGCAACTTGGATTAGATCCTGCTGATAGATACAAGACTGCTTTCTGCATTCCGAATGCCCAATACCAATGGAAAGTGCTTCCATTTGGTCTCAAAGTAGCTCCTTCTCTTTTCCAGAAAGCAATGACCAGAATTTTTGCTCCACTTTTAGATACAATTCTTATCTATATTGATGATGTTCTTCTTTTTTCTAAAAATATGGAAGAACACAGGAAACTGCTCAATCAGTTTGCAGAACTAGCTAATCAATACGGACTTATGCTCTTCGAGAAGAAGATCCATATTGCCCAAACTGAAGTTGATTTTCTGGGAATGCATTTCTCAAAAGGAATGTATCAGCCACAGCCACACACTGCAGAAGGACTTGCAGAATATCCTGATGAAAATCTCACTTTTAAACAGATTCAACAGTTTTTAGGAATTGTTAATTATGTGAGAGATTTCATTCCTAATGCAGCAAAGTATACCAGTGTACTGTCCAAGCTGTTAAAGAAAAATCCTCCTCTGTGGGGTCCAGAACAAACTCAAGCTGTCAAGGAACTAAAGAAGATTGCTCAGAATCCACCAGCCCTGAAGATTCCCAGTACTGGTAAAAGAATTCTTCAGACAGATGCTAGTGATCATTTCTGTGGAGCGGTTCTCATTGAAGAAGCTGAAAACAAGAAGTACTACTGTGGACATGCAAGTGGTCAATTCACAGATGCAGAGCTACATTATCATACCACTTACAAAGAAGCCCTAGCAGTCAAAAATGGAATCAAGAAATTTGATTTCCATCTTCGTGGTCATAATTTTGAAGTCCAGATGGATAATTCTTCTTTTCCAAAAATCCTGGAATTCAAGAACAAAATGCCACCAGATCCTCAAATCCTCAGGTTAAAAGATTGGTTTTCCAGATATGATTTCACCGTCAAACATATCAAAGGAAGCCATAACATTATCCCTAACCTCTTATCTAGACCTTCCAGATCAACCAAACCAAAAGCCCCTGTCCAGGTCATTTCTAGCATAACCAGTGCTCCATTTCCTCTGATATACATGAATGAACCATTACCTAGAACAGCCAAACAAAAAAGAGTCTATCCTCCAGAATTAGGCCAACCTACCTCAGTCTACCAGATCCAAAAGTTTTCCAAAGACTTTTATTTTTATTACTGTTATAAGGTAGGAAAAGAAAAAACACAAGAAATTATTCCCTCTGTCGTTAACCCAGAAATTCATTTCCTGCACATCCTAGAAGTTTTTCCTGCCATAGGATGGGATATTTCAAAAAACACACTCTGGTGCATTTGGTGTCTCACAGTTAATTATTCAGTTCCTCTTGCTCTTAAAGTCCAAAGGGCTTATGAGATCCTTATAACTCCTGATGCAGTAGATGCTTTCTTATGGACTTTGTTGGAATGGTATTCTCCTATACCATGGTGGAGAAAAGAACTACACAAGATTATTCTAGCCAAGGAAAAAGAAGGAAAAATTGAAGAAGAGATCTCAAAGATCACTGCCATTTTCATTATTCACAGACCTTACTGGCAAAGGCCCGATGGAATTCTTTGGTCTCAGAATATTGCATATCTTTGGGGATATTTCAATGATTATCCATTAGATCCATGTTCCAAGAAGACTTTGTTGAAACATGTCCAAGAACTTAATGGATATGTAGAACCAGAAAACCAGCCCAGTTCATCACATGACCCAGGCCCAAGTTCATAATATAGCCTAGATCCAATGCAAGTTGATTTGATCTTTGATGATGTCATGAATCCAAATGTTGATGTTATGAAATAGATAATTGAGGAAAAAGCCAAAGCAGACCCACCTTGGTGGAAAAAGATGTATGGTGAGGTCCACGGAGAAGAAAAAAAAGCTCTCAACTTGTCCATTAGCACAGACACTAATGATGATGTCTAGGACACTTGTGTGGTTATGATTTAAAGTGTGTGCAATAAATCAACTTTTAGAAAAGTTGTTTGTCTTATTGTATAATTATGTCTAGTGTGATGTAATTTCCTTTTTTGTTGTTATTATGGGTTCCTTGCCTATAAAAGGAACTTAGTGTGTGCTTGTATTCTCAGAATGAGTTTGAAAGAAATAAAAGCTTGTGTGTTCTCTATGAGTTTCTAAAGAGTTCTTTCTTCTCTCCGAAAGCTTAGTATAATGTTCTTACTATAGTTACTAATCTCTGGATGAGAAAGTTAGTATGCTCTACGCTTACCCTGCAAAGGGATCCTGTGTATCAGAAAACGGACTCTGTGATGATCCAATCTTACAGTCCTCTCATCTTTAAGGATTCATGGATGATAGTCTCCAAGGAAAGAGTTAAGAGACTAAGAGATGCCGTGAAATGCTCAGATAGATGGATGACTAGTTCATGGATTCTTAAGGATTGTGAGGCTCCCGAACACTTTCTGCTTTTATGGGAAGAGCTATTCATATTATTATTTCATATAATAATGATTAAAGGACAAGAAAATACAATGATGAATGGGAAAAATCCATATAATAATACATCAGTGGGTGAAACCAATATATGAAGAAAAGGATAAAGTCACTACACGGGATTTAGCGGCGGCTTTTTTGGATTTACGGTGGGTTGAACCGCCACTAACAAATCTAGTGGCCAATTGAAAACCAGTAAGTAACAAAATGCATGCATGTATTTATAAGAAGAAGGAGATCACAAATTATCTAAAACTATATGGATTAACTTGTCAATACAAAAGCTGAAAATTTTTGTAACAACCGGTGTTTTAAAACTCGGATCGGTCATCAACTTGGTCGAGGTATTGAGTCACTGGGTCAGTGGTTCAACCGGGTTCAACCAGATCTCAAAATAATATATAATAAATATTAATATATTAATTTTGACATTTCCTCAAACAGGTTATACACAAAAAATTTGAATACTAGCATTAGTTTTAAATTAAACAAATCAGTATATCAATTAAACAAATTAGTTTTAAATTTCAAATCAGTATATCCTCATATTAATATCTATCTTCTTTTTGTTTCGTTTTTAGTTCCTTAAACTTGTAGTGATGATTTTTGCCACATGATGAGAAAAATAAGAGAACTCGTGAGCTATCACGTTGTTGTGCTTCATATGAACAATTAAATATGATTCTAAACGATTTGGAAAAGCACACAGAACACATCTCTGAAAAAGTTGCTGATATAGTTCAACGTATAAGGGAGATTGAGGAGGAAAATAAAGTGACTCATTGATTGCCTGAATCTGAGTGGGAGAGAATCTCACGGTCACTGTGCTCCTCCGGCGGCGCCACCATGTTGGTCCTTAGCCTTAAGGCAGCCTCATGTGCTGCCATGTATATGTGGTCAGCGTTGTTGCTCATGGGGCGAGGAAGTGTTCTAGCAAGTTGAGCCTGGGTTCGCGCTCCCTGAAATGTAAGGCAATGATGTCAGTAAGTATGCAGCTACTGCCATCTCTGGTGCCTTGAAGCTCCCTAACCAGATTCTGGTCTTGGTTTGAAGGTTGAGAAGTTCCACATCGACGAGGAGATCAAAAAGATACATGTTTATAAACTGCTTTGGATGGACCCATAACAAGTTGCGTTGCTCATGTTAAGTATTTGGATGGGTTGCTATGCTAATAACCCAGCGGATCTCAGGCTTTTACAAAACTGGTTGGTTGAACCCGATTGGGACTGGGCCAAAATGGTTAGACTATCTTATCACATCCAATGTGTAACTCGAACCAGCCAAAGGATAACCCGGTTACTGGGTTGACCCAGCTTTCTTATGTCTTGGTTAAAAACTGAATGCAACTCGATACATAAATATACATACTTCTAAATAATAATAGAAAGGGTAAATCTCAACATCGGATAATTTTTTTAAATACTAATAATACTTTAGTCTAATGTATATTAGGGTTTTTAGCTTAAATAAAATATTTTTAACTATACATACATGTATGTATGTATGTATACCCAAATTTGGCCAAGTAATAAGTAAGGGTTTAAATAAATAAATTTAAAATATTTAATAATATAAAATTCTACTTAAAAATATAATTAAATCTAAATAATTTCAAAATTAAAATGAGTTGAACTCGAAAAAAAAAATTAATTTGCATTGAACCAAGTTTAAGTTAAAATATATATATATATATATATATATTTTTAAATTAATTTATCCTAGGTTAAAAAAATTAATCAAAATCTTTTTTTTTAAAGTTATTTCTTTATAGGATCCTTGCCCGCTTCTTTTAAAAATAACCATTGCCGTATATTCATTTTGGCAAAATGGCTCAGCTCGAATTAGTTGATACTTTAATATATTACAGCACAGTGGCGGAGCTAAGATTTCATTTCAGCTGGGGTCAAAAAATTTGACACATCAAATTATTAAAATTATTAGGAAAAAAATAATCATGAATTCTAGCATATTTATCTAAATTATTTATTAAATAATATCACTTAATATTAAAAATTTAAATAAACAATAGACAACTATTACATATCAAAACAAATAGCCTAATACAACTAACGTATTCTTTTAAAAGTTCTCACTATTTAACGTTATATATCAAAAATTCTCATTATATATCACATTTAACGTTACAAATAGCCTAAACGTATATCAAAACAATAGGCTATTAAATGAAAAATAATTTTTAAAAAATTCAGCAGGGGCCAGGCCCCATCTATGCACTACGTGGCTACGCCACTTATACTGTACTTGGGAACTAGCTAAGCCGATGAAATTCAAGTGGTTAATATTGTGATGGTTCGATGAAATTGACTGAGTTAAGAAATGATTTGAACTCATGAAATTGAAATGTTGAAGAACAAGTGAAGTGCAGCAAATCAAATCACTGTTAAAATAATCTCTTATTTAGTGTGCATATGCTTGAAGTGAGTTCTAATATTCGTTGTTTCTCAACAACTAACACTTAAAATTAAGGAAAATCATTATCTCATTTTACATTTTACGTGAGATATAATTATCTTATGTTATTCTCGTATTAAAAATTGTGCTATCATTTTTATTTTTATTTTAATAGGTGGTGGGTCTCATCACATCATATGTTTATAGTAGGAGATAACTATACAACATGAGAAAATAGAATCCCTAAAATTAATTGCATGCTTTTGGCCTGAAAACAAACAATTTTACCTTAAAATCTACTTGCAAGCAAACTGGATTTATATTAAAAATAAAATAGCATTTCAATAACAAAGGGCGTTGGGTACTCAGTCTTCCCCACTCCTATGGAGTTCTTTAGCTCATACCCATAGGATTATGAGCATGCAAAAACAGTAACAAGAAAAGCAATAAAAAATTAAACAAAAATCAAATAAAATTATTCCAGAAGCTACACCATATGATGAGCTCTGTTATAACCTTCCAAAATAAAAATACCTAAAAAGCACAAAATAAAAACCCTTCAGAACATACCCAAGAGCATACCCTCATTTTACCCTTTAAAATTCTTCTCTTGTTATAGGCAGGTCCCCTCTCTACTATCCATTTTTTTTTTTTAAATACAATTAGGGGCTAAAGCCCCAAGAAACAAAACAAAACTAGCACATAGAATCCATGGCCAGCAGCGGCCCAATCCCCATAGGGCGATCCTTATACAAAATAAAGTTTTCCTCTCCTGGGAAGCTAATTTTAGCCAACATATCAGCACATCTGTTTCTACCTCTGGCAATGTGAATGAATTGAATATGCCACTCCTCTTTTCTCCATTCTTTAATGCAGTTTACCATGTGTAGGGGGGCACCTTCCCCATCGTTCTTGTTAATTGCCTCTATGGCAATAGCCGAGTCGCTTTCCACAATAAGCTGCTTAGCTCCTTTATCCCAGGCAACTTGCAGCCCTTTGTTGATAGCCCATAACTCAGCAATCAAAGGGGAACATCTTCCTATCCGATACGAAAAGCCTGATACCCACATCCCATTCTCTTTTCTTATGAGGCCACCACACGAGGCTATCCTTTGATTCTTCTCAACTGCCCCATCAACATTCAACTTCCACCATCCAGTGGGTGGGAGACACCATTTCTCGTTGCTAGTGATCCTGGCTGGGATGGAATTGCGCATGTTGTTGTCCAGAGCTGACATAATATCACTAATATACCTTGAGATAGTGAGTATTGGTTTAAATGGCCGGCTCTCCTTGGGATTGCGTATCTCCTGGTTTCTCCAATACCACAAATGCCAGATTGTTGTCATGAAAACATCTATCCATCTGAGGTTGAGACTGCTATTCCACTCTTCATTTAAGTTCTTTGCCAGCCACTCATCTAGTCCTACCGTGAGGAACTCATCAGGAACCGCATTACTAAACCAGTCTTTCCAGACCTGAGTTGCAGCTGGGCAATCTCTCAACACATGCAGAGTATCTTCTACTTTGTTAGTGCATTTGAGGCAGAAGGCATCTCCTCCCCACCTCGAAGTTGTACTCTTTGTAAGCAGTTTATCATGTAGCACAAACCACGCAAAGGTTCTCATCCTCATAGGACCTTGCCACTTCCATATAGACATCCATATATGGTTGGTAGCTAAGTATTCAAAACCCATAATAGCCGTGTAGGCATTTTTGACAATTCTCCCTTCCCCTACGTCCTTTTTCCAAATAAGCTTGTCCTGCCCCTTGTTAGAATTGGGAGGGGGGATAGCTCGAATTATCTGAACAGTGTCCTCTTGAAGAAATCTTCTGATCAGCTCGAGGTTCCATTCCCCAGTTGTACTATCCATAAGCTCCTCACACGTTTGGATGAGACTTGTATTATCTAGAGGCCTACTGGTTAACACATTCAGAGGGATATCCAAATCTGTCCAGCAGTCCTGCCAAAACAAAGTATCTTTCCCATTTCCTATATCCCATTGAAGCCTGTTCAGAAACTCATCCCAAATCCCGCAAATACCTTTCTAGAGGCTTGAATCATACCTTTGAGCTTTCACTTGCCTTCTCCAGTCCATTTGTCTGCCATATTTCCCTCTTAGGACTCTAACCCAAAGCTCCTCACTCTTATTCAGAATTTTCCAAGCAACTTTGCACAGAAAAGCTTCATTATGAGCTTGGAGATTCCGAATACCCAGCCCCCCCAGCATTTCTGGGTCTGCAGAGGTTTTCCCAAGCCAGTAAGTGAGGTTTTCTCGAGATGTTGGAATCCCCCCATATAAAGGCGCGTTGGATTTGCTCCATTTCCTTACAAATAGCCACAGGCAGCACCTCGTGCTGCATATGGTAGGACGGAATGGTGCTTAGCACTGAGTTCGCTAGCGTTGTTCTACCTGCAAAGGATAAGAAATTACATTTCCAGCCCGCTAGCCTCTGCCTCACTCTTTGCAAAACCCCTTCAAACTTCCTTTTCCTTCCCCTTCCATTGTGGAGGATGGTCCCAAGATACTTGCCCAACGAATCAGCTTTCTTGAACCCACTAACACTACAGATGGCCTCCTTTAACTCCTCTCTAGTATTTTTAGAGAAAAATATCACTGTCTTCTCTATGCTCACCTCCTGCCCAGACATGTTACTAAACTCCTGGAGACAACCGAGCATGACATCCAGCTGATCGAGACTAGCTTCTCCAAAGAGCACCAGATCGTCTGCAAACATGAGGTGAGAGATACCCGGGCCTTTTTTCCCCACTTTCAACGGCTTCCAGTTCTTCTTGCGGATCTACTCAGCTATTAAGTGTGTTAGCTTGTCCATACACAGTACGAATAAACAGGGGGAGATAGGATCTCCTTGCCTGATACCGCGAGTCGGGGAGAAGCTAGACGTTTTGTTGCCATTCCACAGTATCTGGAAGCTGGGAGAAGAAATGCAAGCTTGGATTAGAGTTATTAGAATGGTAGGGATACCAATCTCCAAAAGCACCTTTTCAATAAAAGACCAGCTTAATCTATCATACGCCTTAACCAAGTCAATTTTGATAGACATGAACGCCCTATTTCCTCTCTTCCTATTCATCGAGTGTCTGCGCTATGATAATATTATCCTGAATGTTTCTACCCGGAACAAAGCTTGACTGAAAGGGAGACACCAGTTTCTTGATAATAGGTTTTAATCTGTTCACTAAAACTTTCGTGACAGCTTTGTAGAGAACATTGCAAAGCGAGATCGGTCTGAATTGACCAAACTGCTTAGGAGCTTCAATCTTAGGGATCAGCACTAGGATTGTGTCGTTGATGGCCTTTATTCCATCCGGGTGATTAAGCAGAATCTTCATGTCTTCAAAAATTCTAGACCCCAAAGTTTCCCAATTCTTCTGGTAAAAGATTGCAGGGAACCCATCCGGTCCTGGGGCCTTGTTTCCCCTCATCTGAAAAAAAGCCACCTTGACCTCCTCTTTTGATAAAGTTCTGTTAAGCATTCTCAGATCCGAGTCCTCAAGAAGGGGCCAGCTGACAGGAGTGTTTCTCCACTGCCTCTGCTCCCTTTCCTCTGAGAACAACTTCGTATAAAACCTTAAAGCCATGCCTTTAAGCCCTTCTTCCTCGTTGATCTAAATGCCAGCCTCATTCCTCAAAGTCTCAATCCTGTTCCTCTTTCTTTTAGATATGGCTAGCGTGTGATAATACTTCGTGTTCCGGTCTCCCCCTTTTATCCAGTCAGTTCTAGCCTTCTGGAACCAGAGAAGCTCCTCCAGAGAGAGGATCTCCTCCAGCTCTTTTCTAAGAACAGACTCCAGATCTTCTAAGAAATCACACTGTCGTGTTTCTAGACTGATCTGGATACCGTTGAGCCTGCGTAAAATGGTGTTTTTCCGCTGGTTGATGATCCCAAACGTGTTGGAGTTCCAATTTCTCAGCACTGGAACTAGCTGTTGGAGGTTAATGTGAGACATCAAGTCGTGACTCCAGTTCTCTGAAAGAAGCTGCTTGAAGGATGGATGGTCCAGCCAAGGGGGAAACAAACGGAACGGACGCTCTTCCCATCTAGTACGATTCGAGAAAAGCTTGATCAACAGAGGATTATGGTCCGAGTAGACTCTCGGAAGAGTCTTCACTGTAGCCTTATCGAATCTCGCGAGCCAATCACCGTTAGCCATAGCTCTGTCCAACCTTTTGAAAACTCTATCCAAGTGGGCGAATTTAGGCCCCTTCCAGGTGAAATAAGGACCATCCGCCCCCAAATCAAGAAGCTTGCAGTCATCCACTGCCTTCGCGAAGGAGAGACACCTGGCCTGATCAACTGGAGCTCCTCCTTTCTTTTCATGAGCGCCAATGATATCATTGAAGTCGCCAGCAATGAGCCACGGATCGCGGGTTGAGTTGCTGAAATTGCGAAGATCCTCCCACAGAATGGCTCTCTGGTCTAGCTGGGGGCTAGCATACACCGCAGAGAGAATGAATGTCTCTTTGTTATTCCACTCAATTTTCATGTGGATCACCTGATGACTCTGCTCCAACCGATGGATAGTGAAGTTGGGCTGGTTCCATAAGGCCCATATGCCACCCGCATAGCCTCTAGCCTCTTCTACTAAGAAATTCTTGAACCCCAATTTCTTAATAACATTTTGGGCTTTAGGCCCACTAATCCTGGTCTCCAGCAAAATGACAATATCCACTCTATGCTTTCTTACGTACGCAGATAAGATGCTCTTGAGCCTGCTTTTACCTGCTCCCCTACAGTTCCAGATGATAATATTCATTTAAAACTATCATTTTCTTGGCCTCCCATCAAAGAGCTGCCCGTATTCCTATGTAGATCCCCCATCATATTGCTTATGGTCTCACTTGTCCTACCATTCTTCTTACCATCCTTGTCCGCTATCCCATTCTGGGGCCCTTCACCCGTGTCTTCAAACTGGGGTACGTCAGTATCACCTCTTTTCAGAATTCTGGTGGGGCTCTTCTTCTGATTTGAAGATCTTTTCCTATTAGCTAGAGGAATAGCCAACATCTCTCCCAACGACTTTTCGTTTTGCTCTTTTGTCATATATCTCATTACCTGAAGCATTTCGAGCTCTTTCTTTGCTTTTTCCTCTTTCATGTCTTGCTGGTTGTCTTCTGAACCCACATTGGGTCCTATGTTTTCTTTGTTAACCTTTACTGGCATGATTCCTTTTTCATGAAGGATCTTGCTCTTCGAGCTGGTAGGGTCAGTATGATTTTCCTTGGGGGGCTCACCTACTCTCTCTTTTCCTGACATACTTTTACTCCCAAGGGTAGTAGCTGCCACTTTTCTGATAGATTTGGCCTTAGTAGGGGTTGGCTTTGTACCTTCCCCCACCTTTTCCCCAGTATTAGCGTATTTTAATCTTCCTTCTGTCGCATCCACTTTAGGGTCCTTGATCCTATCTCTTGCTTCCGCCTTGGTGTTCGTGCTCTCTGCAACCTTTTGCTTAGCTTTGGAACTTGCGATTTCCGCCTCCATCGTCCCCCTGAAATTTTGTCCAACCGGCGAGATGCTGCCCTTTCTGGTCGGAGTTGAAGCAGCCACCTTCCCTTTTTTGCCCTTCCCCTTTCTTTTAACCACCATCCACTCCCCAAATGCTTCCTCTGGTTCCTTAATCAACTTCGTGTTCTCTTCTATCTCTCCGGAAGTATGGTCTTCCTTTCCCTTGCTGGTTTGGGCTTCATTCAGTTCCTTTCCTCCGTTACAGACTTCCATCCGGTGACCATATCTACCGCATCCGAAACAAATAAGATGCAATCCTTCGTACGCAACTGGAAGAAGTCTTCCTAATACCTCAAACTTAGATATGAAGCTCTTCCTCAAATCTATCTCCACACATATCCTTGCGTATTTTGCCTTTTCTGTGTATTCTCCTACACCACCATCAGATTTCCTTAAAGAATTCCTGTCGACTTTTAGCGTTCTTCCAAACATGTTTCCTATCCTCCACAGATGTTGTGATGTGTAAAATTCCAACGGAAGTCGTGGGATTCTGATCCACACGGCTAGCCTCTTGAATTGATCGTCGAAGGGGTCGAACATGGGTCTCTAGCGTTGGACTGTCACATAGTGATCCACTACAATCCAAGGTCCTTCATGCAGGACATGGGTATAATCCTTGGCATCGTGGAAATTGATTAGAATGTAGCCATTATCCAGGTCTATCACCTCATATTTACCAGTAAGACACCACATCCTCAGGAGTCTTGCCATCAGGAACCTGTTGTTGATTCTCTTTCCCAGAAGTTTGATTATCAGAGAGTTCCTCCATTTCTTGCAATCTTCCTTGTGTTGTTTCAAGGAGAAGTTGTATACTGGACACAGAGGGTCTATCTGATGCCCATTTGTCTCTTCCTCCATTACGTCGTCTTCCTCTTCCTCCCTTCTCTGGATCTCCATCCAGTCCTCCTCGTCACTCTCCAGTTCGTTATTCTCTCCATTAAGTTGAAGCACCACGTCTTTGTAAGTAACCACTTTTTTCTCTCCTTGATATTCTTTCATGCATCTCGCCCCTTTAGAACCTGACTCTTCCTCCGGACTCCTGTCCAAGTGACGATTCTCTCTCATTACCTCATCCATCGTCGAGTCTTCCACAAAGTTTTCCTTTGCTTTTTTCACGCTTCTCTCCAGCAGGTCCTCTTCTTCGCGTTCCGGTTCCTTCCTTGTTCCATCCTCCTTTTCCATCTTCTGGCAGAATTTCTTGAACGGGAACATTCCAGTCCCTTCACCACCGCAACCGGTGGAGGTTGACGGGGACAGAGAGTAGTGGACTAATCAAGAGCTTTTTTTTCTCTACTTTCCAATTACAGCTCCACAACCTCTATCTTTTGTTTTTTTGTTTTTTCAATTTTCCCTCCTCAGGTAGCTGCATCAATTGGGTTATAATCTGGACTTTTAAAACCTGCAAAAGCCGAAAATATATGTTAGCCCATCTGTCTTTTCTTCAGGATCAGATTCATGAATTGGGCTGGTTTTTTAACAAAGAGACCCCAAAATAAGATTTTAAGTTTCTTTTCGGAGATTTATCATGCGCGAAAGAGATTTTAGGTACAATATTCTATAATTATTATTATTTAATATTTTTGCAATTTTATTTTTTTAAAACAAAATAATGAAGGTCCTTAGCAATAGTTCTTCACTCATCTTATGAGCAATATTCAACGTCACTAATAGCATTTACTCGAGTGATTTTTTTTAAAAAGAAGAAGAATTCAATCAAGCTAATAATATTACGTGAAAACGTAGCTAACAAGTTTGTGTGATAAGGGATAAATGTTATATTTAAAAATAGAATATAATATTCAGAAAAGGGAGTTTAAAAATCACAACACCAATTGACGGGAAAAAAAAAAAAATCAAACACCATCGAATTAATTCACTCAAACCTAAGGTTACCAGCTTTAGTTTCCTCCTCTGGTTTCTTCAAAAGGTAGGACAGGCCTTGGCTCAAAGCAGCTTTGGTAGTCAAGGAAGCTCGCAACAAATTTAGTGCCTGACCATTCAGAGATAACAAAAGTCATTACTTGTGCCAAATATTTTAGAGGATAAAATGGGAGATGTATGTCTTAGGGTGGTTCTTCAAAGCCAAGCCAGTCTTTAAACCAATAATAATTCTCAGTAAATTCATTAATAATCATTAAATTTTAAAGTATCAATATTCAAAATAAAATATAAAATTAGTAAAAAAATGTATTATTACCTCTGTCTCCCCAATGCTCACCACATGTTTCTGCAGATCATCCAATGGCACATTCAGCTTTTGTAGAAAGGAAATGCCAGAAGTATTTCCACATGGTGTCACTTGCAGATCATCCCCTACAATAAATAGTGATTGCCTCCTCACAAATCCTCTCTCCCCAGTTCTATAGGTCATACAGGATGTTGGATCTTTTGTACAAGTAAAGAGAGAGAGTGAAGGACTTGTGAACCCCAATGAATTGAGATCATTCAAACTTTGGTAAGAAAAATTCATACCAAATAGCTCTAGGATAGATGCATAAGGTGTTGTGAGAACCCTAAATAAAAAATCAACAAAGTCATGCATGAGCTTCAGCATACAGGATCTCGTTCTTTGATTTTCTCACCATTACATTGAGGTTCATAACACTGTTAGAATGGCTGTCCTCAAATTCAGATTTGACTTTTTGCTTTATTTTTGGCGAGCGAACGTATGTTTGCTTAGATTCTCCATTCATCAAAAATAAATCGTTGAGAGGGGATTCCGATACTAATGCTTGATTTACTATGCCCAACATCTAAAACAAAAAAAAAAGCCAAAGGTATAAGCACAATTCATCAAACTCACAATACCAACGTAAAAGAAGGGAAAAGTATCTCTAGTTATATGCAGTGAACTCAATTGTTGTACGTTATAACGATTAAAAAATTATAATGATAAAAAGTAATATAACCTCGCAATATATATATTAAAATTACAAAAACACTTAATTTACATCCCAACACGAGTCTCACCGAGAGATTCTCGAGAGATCAGTAAAAGAAATATAAATTTAAAGACATATATATATCACCTCCTTCAAGTCAACATTTATGAACATTTCTGTCAGCTCATTGAAGTTTTTGTAGCCAAGTTGGACAAGTTGCTCCACACAGTTGTTGGGAGAACTTTGAAGCACCTTTAAATCATTAAAAATTAAGTACTTGCTTTTCCCGTTAATAAAATCAGTATCCCTACTGGTTTCCTCACAGTGCCTGTCCATTAATATTTTCCCACACATGCAACTTGTTCCTGCAAGAGTACCCTGCGACCAAACACAACAGCACTTACACCTGAAGGACTCTCTTTGAAGCTCTTGATCACTCACATTCAATCTCAGTACTTTCTTCTGGCAAAGGTTTTCGCTAGGGTTGCGCGGACAAATGAACATATTTTGATAAATAGTAGGAAACAAGAAAACATCAGCATCAAGATTTATCACGCTCTGGTACAGATTGTTGATGCAACCGATCTCTCCAATTGAACCTATCTTATTTGGTTGAGTACCATCGAGATTTTCATCAGCGGCAATAGTACTCTTCATGCTCTTACGCTTTTTTGGAGAATTCTTCATGCTCTTACTTTGCAGACACATGATAGTTCCCAATGGAAATTTGAGAAAATCAAACAAAAGGCCTATCAAGTTTCCCTCTGCTTCTGCCATAACTACATGATTTCTTTCTTTGTCCACGAAAAGTTTCAAACAAAACTTTTTTTCTAGCTCAAAAGCCATAAGTCTGGAGAACCCAACACAACCCTACTACTGGCTTATTGTTTGAGAGAGAGAGGCGGATCAATACGTTAGGGTTTGCCACTGCCGGCACTGGACACTATTTAAGTATAAGAATATCCATTTAATTACAAAATATTGATTCATGACTTCAATTTGTATTTTGAAACGGTATTTCAAATTTTGAATTCTGAAAACCATTAGCATTCATTCTTCTATTTATGATTCTTTTTATTACCATTTAAAGTTGTAATCGTGTTAATGAGGTAATTTTGTTTTTTCCGAACACATTCTTCGTCTTCTCTTGAATTACTTCCTAATTTTCTGTCTAATTTCTACTTGTTTTTCTCCTGTATGAATCATTTGATTTGATACCTAAATTATTTTCTCATGTTCGATCATCTCCAATACCACCTTTGGGAGGAGTTTAAAACATTAATCCTAAACCCGCACCGAATTGGATTAGTCGCAAAACGATGAATTGATTGGAATATTTTCAAAAAAAAAAACATATATGAACACTAAATATTTTTTTAATAGATAAAATTTTAAGCAATGATGAAAAAGGGGATGTAACGATTTTTCTGCTACCTTAATCTTTTTTTTTTTTTCTTCCTTTATATTTAATATTTTTGCAATCCTAGTTCTTTCTCCGAGTTAATTTTTTTTTTTTTTAATTTTCTTTGATTTTTACATATATAGAGCTTGCTTACCAGCGTTGTTTTGCAGCTTCTACATTTTAACCTATTGAGATGATAAAGAGAAGAGGCTCTCACGATCAAGATAGTCAAAATCGGGATTTTACCTAAAATCGAAAAGGAAATAAAAAATCATAAATAGTAAAATCGTAATAAAAATTGTAGATTTTACCTGCACTCCTGTGCGATTCTCCTTCACTTAATGAAGATTGAATTTCAGGAATCGTTGATGTCTATTAAGATTTGGAACTAATAAGATTCATGCTTAAAAAACAAAAAAAGACAAAGCAATGGCTAAAGTTTAAGCTTTTAAGCTTTTAATTGTAGGGGTTGATTGAGTTGGGCCTATCTTTACTTTTTTTCTTTCAATCTTTTTTTTTTTTGAGTAAATACTTTTTTTGGTCCCTAACAAAAATACGGTCCCCACTTTAATCCCATACAAAAATTAATTAGTCGGTTGGTTCCTATAAAATTCAAAGTGGACCCATTTTAGTCCTTTTGAGGGACTAATCTGGGTCTTTTTTGAATTTATGAGGGACCACGATTTCAACTAAATGGATCCACTTTGAATTTGTTAGGAACCTCGAGATTAATTTTTTTTTGTAAGTGACTAAAGTGGGATCATATTTTTTGTTAGGGATCAAAAAAGATATTTACTTTTTTTTTTGTATAAAGGATATTTACTTTTTTTTTTTTACTTGACACTTGCAACCAAGCAAGTCCACCGTTGGGTATGCATAACATGAGTGCCATGTAAGGCATAATCAAATATGTAAGTTTACTCTTCTTTCTATCATAAGTTGATGATTAAATTAATATTATTATCCACACTAAGCAATGATAATATATATTCAAACTTGTAATTCAAAAATATATATGAGGCAGGATCATCTTACACCGGTGTAAGAATAAGAAGTCTTACACCAAATCTTAACCATTGATTTTCTTCATCTAACGGTTAATATTTATTAGGTCTCACTCATTAATTAATTTTTAATTCCCAATAAATCTCAACCGTTAGATGCACGGAAATCAACGGGTAAGATTGAGTGTAAGAGTTATTAATCTTACACTGGTGTAAGTTGATCCTGTCTCATATATATATATATATATATATATATATATATATATATTCAAACTTAATGTATTTCATATAAATCATGAAATAGTTTATTTTTATTAAAATTTAAAAAAACTACATAATATTGACCACTCGAAATCTGATTTAGATAAAGTTTATTCTGCTTTCATGGGCAGAGTTATTCGTATTATTATTTCATATAATAGTGATTAAAGGACAAGAAAATGCAATGATGAATGGGAAAAATTCATATAATAATACATCAGTGGGCGAAAGTGATGTTGCATCTATATTCACTGACGCTGAAACCAATATATGAAGAAAAGGATAAAGTGTATAAATAACAAGATGCATGCATGTATTTATAAGAAGAAGGACATCACAAATTATCTAAAACTATATGGATTAACTTGTCAATACAAAAGCTGGAAATTTTTGTAACAACTTTCTCATGTCTTGGTTAAAAAATGGATGCATGTTATCAAAAATAAAAAAAAATAAAAAATGGATGCAACTCAATACATAAATATACATACTTCTAAAAAAAAATGGATGCATGTTATCAAAAAAAAATAATAATAATAATAATAAAAAAGGGTAAATCTAAACACCGGATAAATTTTTTAAATAATAATAATACTTTAGTCTAATGTATATTAGGATTTAATTTTGTCTTTAGCTTAAATAAAATATTTTTAACTCTATATATATATATATATATATATATATATATATATATATATAAATACACAAATTTGGCCATGTTATAAGTAAAGGTTTAAATAAATAAATTTAAAATATTTAATTAATATAAAATTCAACTTAAAATAATTAAATTTGAATAATTTCAAAATTAAAATGAGTTGAACTCGAAAAAAGAAATTTAAATTTGTATTGAACCAAGTTTAAGTTAATATATATATTTAAATTAATTTATTCTAGGTTAAAAAAAGTAATCAAAATCCAAAATGGCTCAGCTGGAAGTAGTTGAT
Source organism: Gastrolobium bilobum (assembly GCF_033153095.1). Taxonomy (NCBI): domain Eukaryota; kingdom Viridiplantae; phylum Streptophyta; class Magnoliopsida; order Fabales; family Fabaceae; genus Gastrolobium; species Gastrolobium bilobum. Next base: position 19,350 of record NW_026897937.1, on the reverse strand, counting down.
ACCTTAATGTAATAGTAATACTGTACTTGGGAACTAGCTAAGCCGATGAAATTCAAGTGGTTATTATTGTGATGGTTCTATGAAATTGACTGAGCTAAGAAATGATTTGAACTCATGAAATTGAATATGTTGAAAAACAAGTGAAGTGCAGCAAATCAAATCACTGTTAAAATAATCAATCTAAACGCTTACACATGCAGAAAGAATTAACATTGCATTTTGCGTGAAAGGAAAGCTCCTTAACATCAACACGTCTCTTTGTCTCCAAAGCACTTTTTGTGGGTATGTATCAAGGTCTTTACTTGGACTTCACTATAGTGTGGGTTTTGCTTTTTGATTTGCGTACTTTAATGTTTCATTTGTAGTTATTTTTGAAACTGCATCTGTTTATAAACTGGCTAGGTTCAAATTTGTTAATGCTATTCTCTGGAGTCAGAGACAGTGCTAATGACTGCAAATTGCTTGATAAAATGACTGAGAGAAACTTGATTTCATAGACAACAACTTGCTAAGGAATATATCAATTATACGAGTTGGACTGCATGAATGTATTTAGATGCATTGCTATACTGAACCTTTTAATCTCACTCGTTCTGTAATTTTGTTGTTTAAAACGAGTACAGATGATAACATAACAAGTTAGAGAGGAGAATGCTATGCACTAAAGTTGACTTTTACAGCAAAACAAACGGAGCCCTGTAAATTTTATTTTTCTGCTCTACTTTTCGGTTTTGGATTATAGTTGAAGTTGAATTTGATATTATCCATGTGTTTAGTTGAGAGATTAGAATGGGTAAATAAATTTAGTTGACTGGGTTCCAATTGAAGGATGTTACTTTCAATTATTTTTTTTTGTGATTTGAGAATGAAGCATATTATGTGTTTGATTAAATGTCTAATGGTGCATGATCCCTGTTTCTTGTTTAATGCTTGGTTTTTATTCTTTATTGTGATGGTTCAGTCTTAATCACTGTGGGAATTCATTATTTATTTTTTAATGGTGATGAATTATTGGTGGAAGTACTTTGAAGTCAAGAAATATGAGTTAGGATTATTCTTCAAATTTTGTCCTCGGATGTGAATTTTTGCTATGCTTAACTGGGAGTTAAACCTTTAGGAGAGTATTCATGCATTCTCATAATCCATGTGTCGTACTTGGCTGTTTGATTTGGGCCAAATTTCTTAGGGATATTTTGATTGCCCCTGGTTTTTAAGGGGGGGTTTTTTCCTGGTCGTGAGGCATGAAGACTAAAATCTTTTTGTTTTTCTGCATTTTATTGAAAGTGATATAAAAGTGTGGACTGTTGGAAGGTTGAATTAAGTTGCTTTATTTTCTAAATGAAAACAAGCTTCCATTTTATCTCAATTTGTTCAAGTAATCTGTTTCACATTCATGTTTAGTTAGGCTTAGGTCGGAGGGCTTCCATTATATCTTAATTTTACTTCTTGTGTACATGGCTGGCTCTATTTAATTGATGAACAACTTCTTGAATTCAATTCAGAACTTAAGTTTCCAATGATCCCTAACCATTGTATTCCGTGTCTCTGAACAGTGTTGCCTTGGCTCAGCCTTGCTTGGATGACACAATTGAGCTGCAGGTGTTACAAGATTTATCTGTAAATGCTTGGTGCGTCACAGTCATGTAAAATTGCAAATATACACCAAACTCTACTCAGCCTCCTTGTTAAATGCAAATCAATGCTTGAACTGAAGCAACTTCATGCTATTGTAATCTCTTTCGGCTTATCACAAGATGACCCATTTATATCCAAAATTCTTTGTTTTTCTGCTCTGTCCAATTCAGGCGACATTGATTATTCCTACAGGGTTTTCTCCCAGCTTTCCAGTCCAGCAATTTTTAGCTGGAACACAATCATAAGAGGCTACTCAAATAGCAAAAATCCAATTCATTCCCTATCAATTTTTTTGAAGATGCTGCGACTTGGGATTGCACCAGATTACTTAACATACCCATTTCTTGTGAAGGCATCAGCTCGTCTTTCAAACCAGGAAACTGGTGTATCTGTGCATGCCCACATTATAAAAACTGGGCATGAGTCTGATAGATTTATCCAGAATTCTTTGATTCACATGTATGCTTCTTGTGGGAATATTGTGTGGGCTCATAAGGTATTTGATAATATGCAGGGAAAAAATTTGGTTTCATGGAATTCCATGTTGGATGGCTATGCTAAGTGTGGAGAAATGGTTTTGGCTCAGAAAGTTTTTGAGTCCATGTCAGAGAGGGACGTTCGGTCATGGAGCTCTTATATTGATGGTTATGTTAAGGCTGGGGAATACAGTGAAGCTATGGCTATCTTTGAAAAGATGCGGGCTATTGGGCCCAAGGCCAATGAAGTGACTATGGTGAGTGTCTTGTGCGCTTGTTCACACCTGGGTGCTCTAGAGAAGGGGAGAATGATGCACAAGTACATAGTTGACAGTGGATTACCACCGACATTGATTTTGCAGACTTCTCTTGTGGACATGTATGCCAAATGTGGGGCAATAGAGGAGGCTTTGCTTGTATTCCTTGGTGTCTCACAGAGTCAAACTGATGTGTTGATTTGGAATGCAATGATTGGAGGTCTTGCAACACATGGGTTAGTAGATGAATCTCTTAAATTGTTTAAGGAAATGCAAATAGTTGGTATCTGTCCTGATGAGGTCACATATTTGTGCTTGTTAGCTGCCTGTGCCCATGGAGGGTTAGTCAAAGAAGCGTGGTACTTCTTTGAGAGTCTTGGTAAATGTGGCATGACACCTACAAGCGAACACTATGCTTGCATGGTAGATGTGCTGGCACGTGCAGGTCAATTAACAACTGCATACCAATTTATTTGTCAAATGCCCATAGAACCAACGGCTTCCATGTTAGGTGCTCTTCTTAGTGGGTGTATTAACCATAGAAATTTAGGTCTCGCAGAAATAGTTGGCAGGAAGCTTATTGAGCTAGAACCAAATCATGATGGAAGATATGTTGGCTTATCAAATGTTTATGCAGTTGTCAAACGCTGGGATGATGCAAGAAGCATGAGAGAAACCATGGAGAGAAGAGGGGTGAAAAAATCGCCTGGGTTTAGTTCTGTTGAAATATCTGGAGTCCTTCATAGATTCATTGCTCACGATAAATCGCATCCTGATTCAGAAGAAACTTATTCTATGCTAAATTTTGTTGTCTATCAAATGAAACTTGGCTGTCGCCAAGACAACAAGGAAAGTTCGTTGAATGATAGCTTAACAGAAGATGATTTGCTTCTCTATTGAGTAGATGGTATCGAAGTTTGTAGCAATTAAATTTTTTGGAAGAATTATTGCACAGAACCTAGAGTTCAATGTTATTTATCAGAAGTCCTTTTGTTTTTGGGTTTAGCAAAATGTCCTCATATTTTATCGCAGCTTGGAAATCCTTGCAATATGGAGTAGGTTGGGTCCCCAACTTCGCATGTCGTTGCAAAATTCTTCCTCTTATGCCATCAATTACAACTATTTCTTACCAATAAAACATAGTTGTAATATTAAAGTTGTTTTTTCTCTTTCCGCCACGTAAGACGACAGCCTTCTGAGGAGAGAAACAAAAATCAGTTTTTAAAATTATAACTTTATCTTACAGATAAGACATAATTGTAATTCGTTGGAAGAAACTTCTCCTCCAACACAAGAAATATATATCCCATGTAGATTACAACTTGCTGAAAGTAATTTTGAAATGTAATACCATTAAACGAGTGGGGAAAAAATTGTGTGCTCTAATGAGTAAGGACAAGAGAAAAGCCTTGGAAAACCTGATGCTCCTGGAATCATTAGCAATGAGTTAACATAGTGGCATTTAACCATTTTGGTCTAATGATGTTCCAATTATTTTATATCTATATAGCATAAAAATGAAAATGTTTGGGAAGAACTTAGATGTCTTGCTTCTTTTTATATAATGTTTTTGTGTCTTTCACCACTATTGCAGATATATCCTTATCTAAAATTAAAATGATCAGTAACCAATAATCAACTTATTGGAATCGGAAAAAGCGAATTGCAGCAAATTATATTTAGTCTTCTACAATTCTTGTCCCCTGAAATGAACTTGAAGTTCCATGGTTCAGGTGTTTTGCATGCTAACGTTTCGTTTGTAAATGGAACAGCAGAAATTTAACACTAGTGGAGCTGCCGAGTCAAGGTAAAAACATCAACGTTTTTTATTAAAGAAGTTTGATTATTTGATTGTGTTGAAGTGTATAATTCAAAGTAAATTTCTTTTCTTCTCCATTTAACTATAGTTCTGTGAAACAGATTTTTTTTTCCTACTCCATAAGAGGGTGCGAGCAAATAACTACTTTAGTAGTCTAGATTATTGATGAGTTGATGCTGTTTCATCTCTCCATATGAAGTTGGAACTCTAGTGCTTCGCATGTACTTTAGGTTACAGTCTATTATTGACTTGAATAATTAATTTTCTGTGCTGTATAGAAGTCTCAAACTTATCATCTTTTGGTTCCCAAAATAGCTAATTGCTTCATTTTTGTTATTCAGAGAACTCAAGTCCCCCGAATATTAGGGGGCACATTTGGACCAAAATCATTTATATTGTCATTGGAGGCATTGCTATTGATATTCTACATCTTCATTTGCTTGAGTATCCTTCAGGACATATTGCTCTCCCTCTTTACTTTTTCCCCATAGAAGAATGTACATGCCAGCAATAACCAAGGCAGATCCTGCAACACTGCTTATTGCAGATAGGGATACATTAGGTGAAATGGAATGTAGAAAGGGAAATCATAGAAGAGTGATAAAGGGAATCAACCTTCCCATGTAAATTTCCTCCTTTAGTATATAGAAATCAAGCACGGCCACAAATATCTGCACAAGGGGAATAAATGCTGCAGTAAAAACTGGACCCCTTTGTTTGACACACCATGACATTGCCACATAGCACAAGCCCGACCCCACCAATCCCTAGGTTCACATGACAAATTTGAATGATAAGTATGTACAGGTAATCATAATTGTTGAATATTCTACTTGAAATGGAAATCGATATTTAGATTTGAACTTGGAATTTGCAAAGAAACTAACAGACTACTTCAAAAACATTCTAAATGGCGTATGTCATTGGAAAGAATATACTCACAGCATATATAACACTCATTATTTCTAACTTCCCTTTGAGAATCCACGAGGTATGATTTCTCTTGATGATCAAAGTTGATATTGCTGATTGAATGCCAGAAAAAAGTGACAAAATAGCTGTGCTAGAGTACTGACATGGATATTTTTTGCTAATTTTTGCTTGTATAATAAACCATGAAGACCACAAGAAGCAGCCGGCAGTCAGAAGTATTGAACCTATAATCCATTTATCTAACTTGGCAGCTGGAGGTGTTATTGTAGCTTTGTTTGTTTTGTGCTGCGATAGTGGGTTGATTAAGGGCATTCCTTTATAAAGGACCAATAACAAAGCTCCACCAATGCACACACAGGTTCCCAAGACTTTGGCTTTACCACTGTTGCTTTTCATGTTCACCTTCTCTATCCTAGAAAATTTTCAGGACAAAAGGATCAAAATTATTGTAGTTATATTCCACAATCAAGTAATATCCTTTTGTTTAACTTACCCAAATAGCAGTGCCACAATGAATGTAAATACAGGCACCATGTTGAGGAATGCACATGAGAACGTGACAGAAGTATATTCAAGTCCAAGAAGAAATAGGTATTGGGGCAGTGTTACTCTGAAAGGCATTGATAAAATATTAAAATAAAAAAATTTAGTGTCTAATTGTAGATATTAAAATTAAAACAATATCAGTACAGACCTTGATGCGTGTATCTTTGGTTACAAGAATACTTACCCGACAAGAGCAGCGAGGAAAAGAAGACATATTATGTGAGCCTCAAGTTTGTGTTTCCTGTAAAAAGTAGAAAACCTTTAAAATTTTGGGGGGCGAAGAGGAAGAAGAATAAGAAGAAAGAAGTGAAGAGAGAAAGTGGTTCTTACCTTTCATAGAAGCAGGCAATAGGTGCCATGAAGATAAATGAAATTGCCTGTCGATATGTTACAATGATCATGTTGTCCATTCCTTCATTAAGAACCTTCTTCAGAAGTAAATTGACAAAAGCCAGAGCTAAGTTAACTAAAATCATGATAAAAACTGGCTTGTACAATTCATGGCAATGCATCAACATCATGACTTTTTTTTTTTTTTATGTACTTTGTTGTTTGTTGAGCTTTGGAAGAATGGTGTATTGTCTGCTGTCGTCTTCAATATATATATAGAGGAATTAATAACCTCCCAGAAGAGAGGAACAAACATTATGATATATTCCTCATCACATCAACATTCCGAACTTCACTATTTACTTGCTTTTTATTTTTCACGTGGAAATTTACTTGGAATCTTATTGGGAACATATCAGACTCATCACATCAATATTTTTGAGGTCACATTGCCATATTTTACTGGTTGATTCCTTTAATTTTTTTTCTCTAGCTTGAATTTTCTGCAGGTTAGATCAGTGAAATGAAATGCTGTATAAGATCACGTTTTATTTGTCTACATCAATTGACATAAGAATTAGCTTCTCTTATGAAAAAATATAATCCAAAATATGGTGCCCGTTTTAGAACCGTAAGCTTCTTACCCTTTCGAATGAGTACGTTGAATTAGAATTTCAAAGGTGGTCGTAACTTGTAAGCATCACTTGAAAGTAGAGGCAGATATGACATTGTCTCCATATCTTTTAGCTAACTGGGAATCTGTTTTTCGGCATTGCTGGGCACGTTAATGAATTGTTTATTATATTTATCACAAGCAAGAACAAGATGTCAAATCTTGGCAAAAGGGCAGAAGCTAGTAGAAAGTTGAAGGATGCTCTCTAACTGGAATGCATGCAAATTGCTCGTAAACGATATGGAAGGTCAACATTGTAAGAATAATAGCACTTATAAAAGAGATATTAAGTTTGGGAACATTGTAAAATGAATCATTTTAGAATAGCACTTATAAAAGAGGTTTTGACGAAATTATTGAATAAATTATTAAGGACAAGAAAAGCACATAATATTCGAAATTTTTTTGGCTAAAATAAACTATGAAATATAAAAAAGACCTTAAGAGCATATACAGTTTGTTTTTCTTTTTTTATTTTCCTGAGAGCTAGATGTAAAATAAAAAAGCAGAAGCAGGGAAAAAATAAAAACCATTAATGCCCTTATCCTATGAAGCACTAACACTTAAAAAACTCTGACGTGTCGTGTCAAACATTTTTCGACACTCACCGACACTTCAATACTCATTACAAAGACTCAGAAAATATTCAAAGGTTACGTTGCGTTATGTTGCATTTTGAGTTCCAACTATTAGATTCGTTAGATTACGATTACTATTTTATTGAGTTTAATATAAACATTCGGAATATCTTATGTTTCTTTGCAAAATTGATGGGTATTATAAGTTTAGCTTTATTTTTTTATTAAATTATTGAATATTAAATATAATATACGCTACATAAATTAAAAATATTATATAATATCAAAACGTATCCTAACATGTCGAAATTTAATATTTTATAGAATTAACTTGTTGGAGTATCGTGTCGTGTTATATCGTATGATCTGTATCAATGTCGTTGCAAAGTAACCCTTAGCATCTGCAATGAGTTCAACTCCAAACCTTGCAAGGAAGTGAGCACAACAATGGCCTTCTCTCAGAGAGTGCTAAAATCGGACTTCCCGATTCTTCATCAGCAGGTCATGGACGTCCCAAAGGATAAGCATATTAAAGTTTGGGAAAAACACTTATTTTTTTTAAGGATATAACTTTGTATTATTTTAATCTAAAATAACACAAAGTTATATTATTTTAAAAGGACAAATATTTTTCTCTTAAAAGTTTAGAAACACTTTAAAATAAATCATTTTAAAATAGCAGTTGTAAGGGAATCTTTAACGATGAATATTGAAAAATATATTGTTTTTTAATCTTTATTAGTACAGAGGGTTGCTATATTTATAAAAGAAAAACATAACAACATCATATTAATTGCGTTGAATGACATAACTGGGATCAACGGATAAGATTAAGAGTGTAACTTACACTGGTGTAAAATGATTCTGACCCTATATATATATATATATATATATATATATATATATATATATATATATATAGATCCTTTGACACCTCATCTGAGAGCCATTAGATAAAAAAAGATCAATGGTGTCACATGTTTACAAATCAAAGTCGTTGATATTTTTTGATCTAACGGCTCTTAGATGAGGTGTCAAATTTGAAATTTGACACCGGTGTCAAATGATCTTATCTTATATATATATATATATATATATATATATATATATATATATATATATATATATATATATATATTGAAGTAAGGATAAAAAATAGAAAAATAGATAGGGAACTAGAATAGAGGATCTCCTAGCAAGTTTGTGCACGTCTAGCGAACATTACACCTCTATTGTCGGTCTGGAGATGACACCATAGCTCTGGAGGGGTTCAAAGAAGTGAGCCTCATCAGGTGTGCACCAATAGATAATTTGTCAACCAATCTGCACACTAATTGTCATCCTGGAGAACATGCACAAACCGAACATTCCATTGACGACTAACAAATACTCGTATTCGAGTCACTAAGTGGGACTCACGAGTTCATTGTCTTCCTTAACAAATAATGCAATGATTGTTTGACAGTCAATTTCGACCAAAATATTTCTCCAATCTGCCTCCTAAGCTAGCTTCAGCCCATTTAGCACACCCCTAGTTTCACTTGTAAAGCAGCACAATGTCCAATTCTTGCAGTAAACCCCCTAGCCAAACACCCCTCTAGTCACATAGAAGCCTCCATAAGCTGCTAAAGTCGTTTGACCCTTTAAGGCCCCATCTACGTTTAATTTAATATACGGAGTCAAAGGAGGCTGCTAGCTAACATCCCTGGAGTATTGACGTTTCGGCTTTGACTTTGTGTCTGCAAAGGCAAGTTGTATCTCCTTAATGCACTCAAATATACCAACAACAAACAATATACAATGAACTCCAAACAAAACCTCCCCAACCCATGTCATCACAATTCCAATTGTTAATCACTCAACCATCTAAATTGGTATCAAAATACTGAGCTAGTCTATCATTTGTCAAGAAATCATACCATATGTCATTGATCACCAAACAATCTCAAAAGATATGTAGTAATGTCTCCATCTCCTGCTAACAAATCGGACATTGTGAGTCCTCCATGGAATACAAGCTAATCCAATCTTTTGCAGGCAAACTCTTGTGCAGTAATCTCCAGAAAAACATTTGAATATGTTGAGGCCTTTTCCATTTCCACACCATGTTCCAAACCTCCTTAGAGAAAATGCTATGCTGAAAGGATTGTTTTGCAAGATATAAATAGCAATTACTGACCTATACTACAGTCGTACCATCCAATAATCAAAAGCTTCTATCTGGTCCATGATGCATAGCAGGAGGGAGTAAACTTTGGATCTTTTCTACCACTTCTGAATCGAACAGTTGTTGCAGCATGTTGTATTTCTACTTTCTATCCTAACCAACCACTTGATTGAGGTGGCAGTCCCTCAATTCATCTGGTACACTGCTTCGAACATTATCCAAGAGGCAGATATAAGAGTTGACCCACTTGTCCTTCCAAAAAGAAATTGTCTCCCCATCTCCTATTTCCCAAACTATGTTATCTTGCATCTTTAGCATGATATTGCAGATTGCCTTCCAGAAAGAAGAGCAGCCAGTCTTAGGGAATGGCACTTGGCTAACCTGCACCTTATATTTACCACGCAGCACACAGGTCCAAAGAGAATTGACTTCATTTTGAAAACGCCAAGCACACTTCATTAGAAAAGCATCGTTCATTAAGGTTGTTTTCCTCAGACCAAGTCCACCCATCTCCTTTAGGCTAGTTAGGGTATCCAAACCTATCGCGTGGTATGTCCTATTCTGATTAGTACCCCCGCCCCCCCAAAAAAAAATCTCTTTGGATATGATCCAACTCATTACAAACCCTTTGGGGCAATCTCTCGTAATGCATATGGAAATAAGGTATGGAAAACAAGACCAACTTCATCAAAGTTACTCTCCCCGCTTGAGATAAACATCTTTGTCGCCAACCGCCAAGTTTACTATGAACCTTTTAAACAATATGCTAGTAATGTTGTTTCGTAACCCTGCCATGCTCCATCCAAGCACCTAAATATCGCCCTATATTCCAAACCCTTTTGAAACCACTTATAACTATCAATGAAGATGCCACACCCTCTAGGGCATTAGGTGAAAAATAAATACTCGTCTTCGCAATACTCAACCTCAAGCCTAAAATCTCCTCAAACATCGAGAGACATTTTAGTACAATATCCATTTGATCCTCCCTTGCCTCAGCAAATAACGATAAATCATCAACAAACATTAATGAGATATTTGGGAGAGAGGGCACCTTTCCCCACCTTGATAGGGTCCCATAGACCTCATATTGCTTTCCTTGGCCAAAGTGAACAAATTTTTACAAAAGCTCTTATAATAATATAAGAATTTTTTTTATACTAAAGAAAAAAGCTAAAATCCAAAAGCTCCTAAGAAGCTTTTTTTAAGTGGTTTCAGCTTTTTTTAAAATATATACTCTCTTTTTTAAATAAACCATTTTTAAATAACTTTTAAGCTAAAAATTTTATACGAGGGTTTAGTGTTTGTCCTTTTAAAAGATATGGAGTTATGTCATTTTAAGATAGAGAAAGACACAAGCAATGGAAATCATAAGAGAGAAAGTGGGTACTTTTTTTAAATAAAAAAAATTAAATAAAAAATACTATGTTGTGTCTTTCTCTCTCTTAAAATGACACAACTATATGTCCTTTAAAAGGAAAAATATTTTTCCCTTTATATAATCATTAAACAACTTATAACTTTATTTATACAGCTCTTATTTTTAGCTTTAACTTCAAAATAATTTTTAGCTTGAAACAATATGACTCTAAAGCATTGTTGAAAAAACCCGGTCGACCCGAAAATCGGCAAATCGGTCATATGACATGTCTGGTTTTCATGTTGGATCGGGCAAGTAACAGAATCGGTGCAACCCGACCGATTTTTGAGAAAACTAATGACCTGGTCAATTCAACTAGTGACCCGACCGATTCATAAAAAAAAAAATCCAAAAAAAAATAAAGGATACCATTTTTTTTAGAGTAAAATCCTTTTTGGGTCCCTGACAAAATATATGGTCCCCACTTTCATCCCTTACAAATAAAAAGTCAACTTTTGATCCCCTACAATTTCAGTTCTTTGAAAATGTGATCCCTCGTAAATTCAAAGAAGGCCCAATTTAATCACTAAAAGTGGACTAATATGAATTTTTTTTGTAAAGAACAAAAATGGAAACCGTGTTTTTTGTTAGGGAGATAAAAGGGGCTTTCCTCTTTCTTTTAAATTCACAAATGATTTGTTTTCTTTTGAAATATTTGAGTGATTTATTACTTATTGATTTACATAGATTATGTACCTACAGCACTAATATTATCTTTGTTTTGCACTATGCAAAAAATTTTGATTCAATTTATAATTAAAAATATCGTTTACTGATCATAAAGCACCAATATCACAAACATTATTATATTTGTTTGATCCTTTACTGAATAATAATATGTGATTTATTATTTTTTATATTAAAATATTTAAAATTGATATTCTTTCTTACAAGTATTTGAGTATGTTTATAACTTTTTTAATATACATTCTATATTTTGCATATACTTACCAAATCATGCAGTTAAACCAATAACTCAATACATCAACCAAATCAATGAACGGCGGATTTAATATCACTCTAAAGTATAGAAAAATCAATACAGTTATTGAACATCCAAATTCTGCAAATTCTGAAACTCAAGCGCAAAGCAACGCACAATAACAGACAAGCATGAAGTGTTTGATACATGAAAATTTAGAATCATCAAAGGACATATAATTGACTACTGCACCGATTTTGCCACTCTATTCATCATCCCTACGGTGGCGTCTCCTCTTTTCTGATTTGTTGACATTTCTACCCATCCTTGAATTATTATTATATCCACTCGAATCAGTGTCCGACGATGATGAGGCTCTCTTGCTTTTCCTCTTGTGCCGTATAGCAGAATCCTCAGATGTTTCAGAATCAGAATCTGATAGACGGCTTCTCCTTCTACTCTTCTCCTTCCTACTCTTTCTTCGCCTGCGCCTATACTCATCATCCTCATCTGAAGACTTGTCCCTCTTCCTCCTGTGCTCCCTCCTTCTCTTCCTCCTCCTTTCGCCTGAATCATCTGAATCACTCACTTCCCTCTTCCCCCTCCTCTGCTTTGACCTCCCTCTCTTTTTTCTCTTCTTGCCAGAATCTTTGTCAGACCCATCATCATCCGAATCCCCTTTCTTTCTAGAAGAACCTCCCTTCCCACTAATTTTCTTCCCAGACCTTTCAGCAATAATTCTCTCAATCTCTGAATCAATCTCAGAATCTGAACTCTCACTATCCTCCTCCTCCTCCTCCTCTTCTGAGCTCTCAACATTGCTTCTCCTATCCACCTTCTCAGCCCTTCCCTTCAACTTTTTATCCAATCCAACCAACCCCAGAGGCTGCATGGCATCAGGATCCTTCTCCTCATTTTCATCCTTGATTTTCACATAGTTCTTACACTGAAACTTGAGGTGCCCAACACGCCCACATTTCTTGCAGGCCCCACGGGACACATCTACATCAGCATTGGTTATCTTAGCAAGCTGTAGAAGCCCCTGGAAGCTGGCATATGCATTCTCAGCATCAGGTTCCGCATTTGGCAGATTTTGTGAAGTATCCTTCTTGTCTTCCTTATTGGGTGCATAAGGGTCATAGCCAATGGCACTCTGCCATATGCCATGGGTTTGAAGGGCTGCACTGCTGTGGACCCTATTGTTCGCAGGCATGCGAACCCTACCTGCTGTAGCCGGCATCTTGAGATTTCAAATGTCAATCCCTAACCTGGGAAGAAAAGGGGCAACTTAATTATCAGGAACCAAAACAAGGCAAAAAAAAACCAGCAAGCAAAGACATTACAAGTCCAACGGTTTTAACTTTTACAACATTACAAACAATGACAACAACCACCACGATGTCGAAGCATTATACTAGAAGGGGTCAGTCACATAAATCAAATTACGCCATTGGGCTCTATCAGTAATCAAATTTTCAACAAATCCATTCAGAGCAAGGACTATTTAAATGGTTAGAACATAATAATAATCAAGCAAAAATACGAGAATTTCATGGACAAAACTAAATCAATAATTCTGAACTTGTATTCACAATTTAAAGAAAAGAAAGGGAGGGGGGGAGAATCATAGTAGTAGAAGCTGGGAACCTGAAAGTAATATTTGGCAGTGCGCGTAAATGTTTCTTAGTCAACGTTTTAGGCAAGATATTTCCCTAGTACAAAAATTTTCAACAAATATAGGCTAGTATGGTAGCTCCCAGACAAGTAGCATATACCTTGTATAAATTACTGATAAAGGTTAATTACAATATAAATTAGTAATATTCTAATAAATACTTATGTTTCAGAGTATTAGCAATTGATACTGAATTTGCACCTAGCACTATTTTCGATGTCTAGAAAATGCATTTTATGAATGCTGACCAAAATTCATTATCCTCACCAGCGCTATTATCAAACTTGGTAACAGGGGAGAGAGCACATAACGTAATGAAAGGAGATGTTTAACTGGGTGGTAGAAATAATCAAAGGTGGGGACCAAGTTACACTTGAAAAACGTAGCAATTGCACATTTGATCAGCCTCTTCGAAAAATCTACTAGAGACAGTGCAGATTCTAGCTAGCTACTATCCCCCTCAGTTTGTAGTCTTGTGGAACTGAAAGTTTATAAATTTAAAAAACGCAGCCTTCCACATGCTCCCACACTACTTATCATCGTGTGGATAAACTTAGTAAAAGCTTCAAACCTTAGGAATCAACCCCCTCAACTTTGAATTATCTTCACTTTTCTTTAAAATTTGTTGTCAAAGCTAATTGTATTACGCAAAAGTTAAAAAAAAAGTACCTCGGATAATTACTTAACATGCACAACTGTCAGGATATTTTCAAGTTTCTTATTTCATTGTGTTTTCTGATTGCAGTTTGTGGGTATCCTCTAAGTGCTACGGAAATGAAGAATTAAATACCTCACAAATCATTTAAAAAAATAAAAAATAAAAAACTGGTTCCGATTCTCAAAGGAGATACAGAATGAATTAGCTAATTCGCATAGTTTTTCACAATACAAAATCCCATGAGGCTTCATATGCATTGGGAACATAGAATCATTCCATTACAATCTTCAAATAACAATAAAAGGAACGGTTCAGGCGGCTCAGGCGCGTGAAATCAATTTTTTCATGTCACTGCAGCACCGACATCTTTGAACGCGAGAACCATCCCAATCCAAAAACAAATATTTCCCTCACCAGCAACCCAAAACCATCATGCCTAAAATGCCCGAAACGCATAAACCAAATTCCATAGCCTGAATTTTTTATTTTCTATTTTTATTTTTATTTTGTGGAGTCCAAATCACGAAATATCATGTTTGAGAAAAATGAACCTAACACCAATTTATTATGAAAACAAACAATCGCAGATAGCATAGATGGGGTTTCGAATACAAAGGAAAAGAGAGAAAGCTGAGAAACGAAGAGAAGGAATCTGAGTTGGACTCACCAACGATTGAGCGATGCACCAGCGTCCGGTTTCGATTGAGGTCCTCCCAACTCAATTCGATGCAAAAGATTCAGTTTTCTCTTCTTCAGATTTCAATTAGGTTTTGAAAATTTCGGAGCCCTGTTTTAGATATAAAGAGAAAACAAATTAAACAATTGTGAAACCTTAGCAAAATCTGGAGATCTATTATTGGGTTTGATGTTTGTATAAATGACATAAGTCATACGTTATCTGATATCAAGAGAGATAAATAGAAGGAATGAAAATTACGAGAGATAGAAGGTAAGTGATTTTTTTTTAATTTAAAATTTAAATAAAAAAATATTTTTTTATGTCTATCTCTATCTTAAAATGTGATAATTTCGTCTCATTTAAAATCATAAATATTTTTACCTCTATTTTTTACGCTGAAATTATTATTATAAAAAATCATGCATTGGATCTGCGCAGGCTAATTTTTTCGGCCCAGGCCCAATTCTAATATTTTCGGTCAGGTCAGGCTGGTTTCTTACCGAGACGGCCCAATAAGATTTTCGTTCAAAGAAAAACTATTTTTTTGGTCTCTGTCCGTATATAAGAAAATTGTGTTGTCTAGGTTGGGCGCGTTTGAGGAATAATTTTAATAATAATTGAGGTCTTTTTAAAGGATAATTATCTTAGTTAAAATTAATATTTATTATTTAATATATAAATTAAACAAGGGAAAAGTTCACCAATACTCCTGTGATTTGCTTCAGAATCACCTATATTCCTGTGGTTTTTTTATCACATATGCCCCTGTACTTTGTAAAAAATAAAAAACCACAGAGACATATGTGATAAAAAACATACCCTTTTACAAACCACAAGGGCATATGTGATGAAAAAAAATCACAGGAGCATAAGTGATTCTGAAACAAACCAAGGGACATTGGTGAACTTTTTGCATTAAAAAATATATATTTTATTTTTTTTCCATCATAATTTTTATTTCTCTCACTATAAAAACACAGTAATTTTAATTAAAATAACACAATTTTATATCCTAAAAGAATAAACACTAATCTCATAGTAATTTATATAAAAATCAATTATAGTTAATCAAAAATAAATAAATATACACAACTAAAAAATTAAATAAGCCATTAGCTTATAATGTTCTGAAATATTGTTTATAAGTTGGTTCAATTTTAATGACAAAAAAAAAAAGAAATAAAGAAAAATATTGATTCAAATATTTATAATTTGGTTCAAACACTACAAGAAACTAGGCATGTAAAGGCGGTTCATTTTACAAACTCAGGCGGTTAAAACCGCCTCTGTTTGCTGAGTCCGACGGTTAGTAAACCGACTGAGATAACACAGTCGCGCAGTCATACGTCGACGGTTATAGCAAACCGCTGGACAAGCCGCCAGAAGAACTTTTCGTCGGTTGACGTGACGGCTGCAGACGCCTAAAATATCACTTAAATATGTTGGTCAATCCTTCTAAGGCGGTTTGGGAAACCGCCTATAATGAATTATCTCAGGCGGAGTGGCAGGCGGTTCTGAAAAAGTTGATTTAATAATTTCCAAGCGGTTTCTAAAACCGCCTGCAGTGTAAAAAGGTGACAATTGCAATAAACAGTTATTTTTGCGATTTTTTTTTTAAATTATTTTCTTCAGTAATTTTGGCAGGTTTTTGTTAGAAAAAAATATTTATTTAGAATTATTTACAATTTTGTTTATAAAAAAGTACTATTTTATTTGGTATGTAAAAATCATTTTCAATAAAAATAAATTTACGTCATTTTTATTACAATGTCCAATAAAAAATTAATTAAAATTAAAAAAAAGGAGTATGAAAAGGTAAATATACATACCTTTTAGCTAAAAGTGCATATTTAAATTTTACATCCATAACCATAGAGACTTAACTAGAAATGGTCAACAGTTATAGAAAATTAACAACCATCCATTGAAAAAAATTCCATGCACAATGTCATCTACTTAATATCCAGGAAACAACAATCTAGAGATATCATAGGAGTTTAAAATCGAGAAAATTACAACCATTCAAGGAAGAAATCCATGCACAATGTCATCTACACTACATCCATATGTAGGAAACAAAAAGTGTTCATATATGGATTTCCATCAAAATAGATATCCTAATATAAAATTTAAAATTCTGGTGCTGGTGGTAGAGGTGATGAATTTGGTTCTTCACAATGTGGGTCATGACTACCATTAGAGGATCTTCTAACTCCCGGAGATCCCAAGTCTGGAGTCTAATGCAATGGAAAAAAGAAGCATATATTAGCCATAGCCAAGTTTACAAGTTTCACATATTATGCAGATGCAACGATATAAAAAAATAATATTTCAATTACCAAACTAGATTCACTTTTACTTTAAGGCTGATTGATGAACTCAGTCACACAATTCAATGCAACTGATAAAATAATTTAGTTACTAACACTCATTCATAATTTAAGACAGCCACCACCATCATATCACTATGACAATAAGCTAATATATAAATGTTGGACAACAACAACCAGTCTTTAATTCTCCACATTATTTATGAATCCATATGCATTGATACAGTTAACAAATAATTTAAAACTGAGGCAGCACTCTAAAGAGAATCAAAATGATTTAACAATCACTCCACCAAATTAAATTGTACACGTATTTAACTATTGCAAAAACCACACCTCATCTCTCCCAGAGTCCTCAACCCCTATTTAACTAGACATTCTTCAATATTCAGCAATTTCAAAATGTCCTTACACTAGAGGGCAAAAAAGAAAAAGATTTCAAAAAACAAAAATACCACAATGTATCTTCATCCAAACAAAATACCCAGTAATTATTTAGCAAAACAAAATGCAACATTTACCTGATTAAATGAAAAATTAGATGGTATTTGAGCTCCTAAACTTTGCATAAATAATGCCATTTGCTCTTTCATCATGTCATATTCTACCATCTTGCCTTTTATACTTTCCAATTCTTCTTTGAGGGCGTTGTATTCAGCTGGCGTTGGAACAGTAGAAGAAGACGATCCCGAACTGTTAGACGATCTACGGTACTGCGATGGAACCACCCCAAATCCCATACCTCTAACACGGCTGGGTGTTCCTTCCCAAAAACGTGTACATATGCCTCTTCATCAGACAATCCTTCTTGCATTTGTGTTAATAATTGATCCTACATATAAACATGATATATAGTTTACATTTATAATATAAAGATAATATAAATGATGTTTAAAACAGCATACAAGAATTTCATACATTTTTCAGCATAGCTTCTTCATTAACAAAATTTCCATCCCTTTTTGTGTGAGCAATAGGATACATTTCACCCCTACTATATTTTTTGCCATCTCGTATTTCCTGCAGTAATGACAAAAATGTGAATGAGTTATATATTAAAAGAATATTAGAGTCATATAAAAAATTGGCAAAAGACCATACCAGCTCCCTCTTCAGCCTTGCTATGGTTTTTGATCCAAGTGTATGTGGGATTTTTTGTTTTTTTCTATTTGCAGTATTTATTGCGCTGTATCTCTGCATTGTCCAAATAATTTAAATATTTAGGTCAAATAAAAAATAATGCAACAATATATGTATGACTCCTCATATTACCTTCCCTTTCTCACTTAATCTATATTGCAAAAACCCAGCCCAATTCTCTCTTGTGATGCCTTGAGGATAGTTCTCAATGTTTTGCTCATACGTCTTGTCCTTCTTGTAAAATTCATGGCAAATCCTATACCTGTTATCCTTCCATTTCTTTCCCATATTTTGCATACAATAGTTGTAATGGTATTCACTCTCCAGTACAAATTTTGGCTGAATAAAAAAAAAATTATACAACGACATTATTTCTGGAAAAAAAATAATCATTGTATATCTTAGGAAATTTAATGATCATTTATACCTTAATAGTGCTCTTCCAAGTATTTTCCTTATACACCGGAGGTACATTAGGCCACCTATCAAAACATATGGGGAATATTTTGGGATCACATGCAATATGTCCCAAAAAACCATGGAGAAGTCCACACGAATCTCCAACAGGTTGTTTGTCTTCATTCCATTCCAACACAACTCTCTTGTGACGTGGAAGTACCAAAACATCCCTTACCCGCAATCGTTCCTCATCAATTAAACCATTATCAGCTACGACATCAACAACCCAATATTTGTTGCATGTTCTCTTCGGAGGGTTTGTTGGTGGTCTTTCATTGGATGGCTGAGATGGACCACAACCTTGTGGAGATTGGCTTGAAATTTGTTCTTGTTGGACTGCCAATTCATGTGGCTGAGTATCTATTCCTTGACTAGTACCGATTGGGTTTGAATTGTATCCATGGTTAATACTTGGTTGCCCAATATGATCTTCAAGTGCATGAGCAGTAGAGCTTGTGGATTGGCTCCTAGCAATGAATCTTTTGGTGCGTGCCATTATCCTGTAAATACAAATTGTGTGCAATCACAGAATACAATTTGTGTGCAATTATAAGTCTTAAGCAATAATAATATATCAAATACAACAGAACTTACACATTAATAATTAACTTCACAATACCAAATAAAAAAAACATAATACAATAATGTTTTCA